>NC_137103.1:9925360-10003957 GCF_949357685.1 Gobio gobio | reverse complement strand
TTTGCAGTGTGCATGTATTGACGTATATTTCAAGCACCTACAACTCCCACAGCTAGCAATTTTTGGTTCCCAGAAGGTTCTGGGAGCGTTCCCAAAACATATATTTGTAATATTTGTTTTTTGGTAGGCCATGAATTTTTTCTTAACAGAAAAAGAAAGGTTATTTTTGGGTTAACAGTACGTTCCCCTAACCTACCCATAATGTTCCCCTAACGACCTATTAACCTCTTTTCATCATTTATTTTACATATTCTCCCGCGTCCCATATGGTATAAGTGACATGGAAGACGGATGAATGGACGTCAATAATCAGTACTACAAAACCAATCAATAGAATTAATCCGAGCACATAAACCATCATATGGAGGATTCAATAAGTTGTAAGTATGTAAGATTTTGTAACTTGTATCACTGTTCCACAGTAACAGATTTTACTTTAAGCTTCAAACAACAATAACGTTTTTTTTATATGATTTTTACTCACATACATTAAAATACAGTAAAAACAGTGATATTGTGAAATAGTATTACAACTGTTTTCAATGGGAATATGTAAAATGTCAATTATTCCTGTGAACAAAGCTGAATTTCCAGCGTCTTCAGTGTCACATGATAACAGAAATCATTCTGATATGACGATTTGCTGCTCAAAATGATTATTATCAAGTTTTGCTGCTTCACGTTTCTGTGGAAACTGATACTTTTTTATGATTCTTTGATGAATGATGAAAAATTGTCTTAATTAAAATGTACATGTTCAGTTTTCACTGCAATC
This sequence comes from Gobio gobio, assembly GCF_949357685.1. Taxonomy (NCBI): domain Eukaryota; kingdom Metazoa; phylum Chordata; class Actinopteri; order Cypriniformes; family Gobionidae; genus Gobio; species Gobio gobio. The sequence goes on along the minus strand of NC_137103.1, from coordinate 10,003,182 downwards.
TTTTAAAATATGTATATATATATATAATATTTAAAAATATAATTTGGTAACACTTTATTTTACAGTGTCATTGTTACACATGATACATGTAGTTACTATAGTAATAACTATAAATGATGCATAATTACAGGCATATAACATTCAACCAAACCAAATTGTAATCCAAATCCTATAGTAAGTGCAAGTAGTTACTTAATAAGACTCAGTACTTAAATATATAAGACACCTTAAAATAAAGTGTAACCTATAATTTTTTATAATGTAATGTAACATAAATCAGTGAAATGCTAATTTTTTGAGCGCAGGTGTCATGAACAACCATAGGGTCAGGTATCAGATACATCTGATAATGAGGGCCAAACCTGCAGACAACACACCGCCAAACAATTAGAGCGAGCACGGGTGAACACACACTCGCATGTCCAGCGCTAGTCCAACTTAATGAAAGTTATGAGACCCGCCCGCAATGATAAGAAGCCTCTCAGTCTGGCCTGCTGCATTATGCCCCGCTCTCACCCCACACTTTGCATAGCCTAAAGCGTCTATTAAAATCCCCTTGTAAAATTCATAAAACAAAAAATGTGGTAGGTCAAGTCTAGAGGGAACCAAAGTAAGCTCCTTATTAGCAGCCAACGGAAAACACCCAGCCAATTATACATCCCGCGCGAGGAGGGCTCCAAATCAGCGCTGAAGAATAAGTATTTCCTCCCTCTCCTTCTCTCCTTCTCTTTCTCCCTCTGATTTGATCGTAGGTAAGTGGATAGGCTGGGTTTTAGCCGCGAATCGGGAGCTGGTAATTATAGCGTGAGTGTTTAGTGGACACAAAAATTCAGTCTCTGCTCTTGGAGCCATTCAAGTACAAACTCATGTAAATCTTCAGTCTGCTACACATCTTAAATTGGTGGGTTTAAGGGATTCCCAGAAGGAGCGAAGGATCGGAGAGGAAAGAAGAGGAACTCTGAGCTCCAGAGATATGTAAAGAATCTCAGGCAGGAATTTAAAAGGCTACAAATTAGACCCGACATTAGTCTCCTTCTTCCACAGAGCCGGCCGAATGAGAATAGAGCAGAATAAATAAGAGCGAGACGGCTTCTTCCTGCTCTTAGAAGATGACATTAATCCTTTTATGTACAATGACAGCTAACAGGGCTTGGCTTCCTCCCCTGATGCCTGTGCAAAGCCAGGAGATTTTCTGACATGCCAAGGAGGGAGAGAGTCTATTACCGTCGGCGGCTCGCCGGGACGCTCCAGCAGATAAATGTAGACACCGCTCATAATGTTTGCTCGCCGCTGGGTCACGCGACTGTAGGGGTCAGATGCAAGGTGAGGACGTTGAGGATTGGGATGAAGAGCTCATCCGACGCTCTGATTTTACCGCGGTGTGTCGGCAGGCGTGATTGCAAGTGGCTAATTGCTTTTGTATAAAATGGCTGATAAAAGACGCTCATGACAAATGTAATAAAGAATTAAATCCATTGATTTGCAGTCACAGATGTATTTTGTCCCGGAGCCTATCATTTGGACATCATCATCTTGCAGGTGAGGAAGTTACCAAGACGGCCCACATCCTGCATGGAATCCACATGTTCCAGATGTGGCCCGGATCTGGGCCGACACTGTCTGGGTACTTTCGTAAGCCATCAGACCCGCGAAAGACAGATAGAATAGACAGCTCTTTAGACCACTCAAAAAAATAACTCTTTGAATGAACATAAAAAATCATGGAAAGTATTTCCACATGATTAACTTGCTTTATTTCAGCATTATGCAATTCTGTTATTCCAATTTGATGTACTTACGTTGGGTCAACTTCATTTATTAAGGTTGATTCGACTTATTTACTATGGTTAGGCACAGCTTCATTTAATAGTGTCAGCCCAACTCATTTGCAATGTTTTGGACCAACTCAATTATTTAAGTTAGCCTAACAAAAGTGCTTACTGCTGAAAGAAAGCCATTTAATCACATGGAAATCATTTCCATGATTTAATTACATTCATTCAAAGAATAGCTTTTGAGTGCATTTACAAAACCTTTTACAAGATTTTATTGGCTAGCCAGAAGATGGTTTTGCCCAGAGTAGTTTTTTTATTATAATAAAACAACTTTAATAGTTATTAGTAGGTCCTTACCCAAAGCACATGCTCTACACTTCACCACAATAACCTCCAAAAACACTAACATAACACACACTTTTAAATACCAACATAACAAAACATTAAGCATTAAAAAGTCTCTCAATTTTCTCATCTTGTTACAAATGCATCAAATTGCACTTTATTTGAACATTTAGGGCCCTATTTTAACGATCTGAAACGCAAGTGTCAAAGCGCGAAGCGCAAGTAACTTTGTGGGCGGGTCTCGGCGCTGTTGCTATTTTCCCGGCGGGATAAATGGCTCTTGTGCCCGGCGCAAATCTAAAATGGGTTGGTCTGAAGTAGCTTCATTATTCATAGGTGTGGTTTGGGCGTAACGTGAATAAACCAATCAGAGCGTCATCCAACATTCCCTTTAAAAGCAGGTGCGCAAGTTCCATTATGGATTGCTATTATTATGGCGTATTTACCAGGCGCACGCCAGGAGCGGTTCACAGCCGAGGAGACTGATGTTCTTGTAAGAGCAGTGAAAGACAGAGAAGTTGTGTTGTATGGGGATGGGAGAAACCCACCCAAAATAGCGTCGGTTAAACAGGCGTGGGAGGAAATAGCCACAATTGTTTCATCAGCTGGCATCTCCAGGACGTCGCACCAGTGCCGCAAGCGCTACAATGACATCAGAAGACAGAGAAAGTCCAAGCTTGCCAGCATCAATCGGGCACGCCGTGTAACGGGAGGTGGATCTGCCTCTATTCAGGACCTGACGCCAGCAGAGGACATCGCTGCGTCCACCCTCACCCATTTTTTTTCCTGGTTCTTGACGGACAAACCAATTTGTTAGATGTCCTTATATACATATATGTCTTGTCAGAAGTTGCCACTATTGGGCAAACAGGTCTCCTTAATTATTAGACTACAATTAGCCTGAATCATTTGTAAGCTAGATTTATGCCTATTTTTTCACATTTTCGTGGCACACCACAATGATTTCCGTCATCTCATGTGTTAATATTTTTTAGTGTAACAATTTATGATTTGCAAAAATAACTGTTGCATCTGTGTAGATTACATGAGCAAAGTGTATGCGCTTTGTGCACGCTATACATTATGGTCAAGCATGCGCCCTTAAAATAGCATAATGAACAACGCGCAACGCGCCACTGACTTTAGACTAGGTTTTTTCTGGTCAGTGGCGCAATTGTTTAATGGAACAGCAAAATAGCACCAGGGATTGTTTGCGCCGGAACACGCCTCCTTTTTTGCGCTGAACCGCCCAGGTAGCGCAAGTTCATTCACTAGTTTAGCGACGTGCTTCTGTGGAGGGAAAAGCGCGCTTTGCGCGGGTGCAAAATAGGAATGACACATGCGTCGGTGTACAAAGTCAATTGCGCTGGGTGCAAGATAGGGCCCTTAGTCTCCGAATTCAGCCCCTTTGCAAAGCATGATGGGAAGTGAAAGTCTTATTTCTTTGGGTTACTTGATTGAAACATGTTATTTCAAAATGAAAACATCAAGTTATGTCAAAGAGTAACGGTTTTAAGTCAGTTTAACATGAATCAATTACAATTGAACCAGAAACCTAATATAATGGTGTTAAATCAAGATGAATTGCTTAAATAAAGTGAACAGCATCATAACTAATTTTTTTGAGTGTAGCAATCACCAACAACACCACCAGATAACAATTTTTGGTTCCCAGAACGTTCTAGGAACGTTCCCAAAACATGTATTTGTTTTTGGTTGGCTAGGAAAGTTTTTACACTGAAAAAAATGATTATGGCCCGATTAAATTAAGCATAATTAGTTTGTGCTCGTTTAAATAATTTAAATTTAGTTTTTTGATTTTAATTTAAAAAAATTAATTGGTTTTATGGGAATTGCATGTGTTTTTGTTTAAATTGAGATAAAATAAATTGATTGCGACCACTTACGATATCATTTTTTAGTAAATTCAACAAATCATTTTTTTCAGTGTAGGTTTGCAGAACGTTCCCCCTAACCTTCCTGTAACGTTCCCAGAACATTCCCCTAACGACCTATTAACCTCTTTCATCATATTTATTTTACATATTCTCCCGCGTCCCATATGGTATAAGCCACATGGAAGACGGATGAATGGACATCAATAATCAGTACAAACCATGTCTCGTTTTCAACTATTGTTTAATCAATAGAAATAATCCGAGCACATAAACCGTCATATTCATTTCATCCATATGTAAGATTTTGTATCTTGTATCACTGTACAGTAACATATATTACATTAAGCGCCATATAACAATACAGGTTTAGGCATAATTACAATTAAAAACAGTGATATTGTGAAATAGTATTACAACTGTTTTCAATGTTGCAAAATGTCAATTATTCCTGTGAAAGGAATAATTCCAGGATTCCAGAAATCATTCTGATTTGCTACTCAAAAACATTTATGGTTATTATGAATGTCATAATGTTGAAAACAGTTGTGCCGATTCATATTTCTGTGGAAACTGATACTTTTTTATAATTCTTTGATGAATAGACAACAGAAAAATGGTCTTAACTAAAATTGAAATGTTCAGTTTTCACTTGAATATTTTTCAATACTTTTTAGACATATTTTAAAAACTTAAATAATGTAACAATACATCAGAGATTTTTTTCCCCCAGCTCTATTTCTCTCTTTTCTGCCATGGATTTTATTCTGAACACAATTTTATCTCTGACACAAAACAACTGAATCTGAAGGTACACTAGCCCAGTGTGTGTGTGTGTGTGTGTGTGTGTGTGTGTGTGTGTGTGTGTGTGTGTGTGTGTGTGTGTGTGTGTGTGTGTGTGTGTGTGTGTGTGTGTGTGTGTGTGTGTGTGTGTGTGTGTGTGTGGGTGGGTGCATGTGTGTCTCTGGTGTAAAGCTTGTTGAAGTGTATTTTTGCTGTGATCTCAGCTCAGTGCTGTTTGATAAACATCTTAACCTACTTAGTGCAATTAGCGCTTCATTAGAAAGGCTAACTAACTATTGCTTCTCTCCATAATGATTTGCAACAGTGTGCACATTAAAGTAGATAATCAATGCCTGGCGTTCACTGCTCCAGCGCTGCTCGTGTCTGGATAAAGCGTCGGATAATACGACTGCAGTGGAGGAGCGTTTAATTGCAGAACGTTTCTCTCAGCCTCAGATTTCTCTTCCCTAATGAAGTGTCATCCGAAAGAGAAAAAAAAAAAGCTGTATTGATTTTTTTTCAGCAGTCAGCCTTCGCCACAAATATGTAATTATCCGTTTTAGATGTGGCAGGGGGATGGGTGTAATCTATAGCAGCTAGCCTTTGAGCTACACTGACAGACCCGTATAGTGCTTTTACCCTTTTCAAAATATGCGGCTCTGTGATGAATGAACTTTACACAAAATGTTGTTCTGTTCGAGAGCGCTTCAGATAAAAACTGTTCTACAGACGTCTGCATCTGGCTTTCCAAAGCAGGCATGTTTACACTAACACTGAGGTAACACACAATGGTTTTTATACTGTACAAACACACACACACACACACACACACACACACACACACACACACACAAACACACACACACACACACACACACACACACACACACACACACACACACACACACACACACACACACACACACACACACACACACACACACACACACACACACACACACACACACACACACACACACACACACACACACACACACACACACACACACACACACACACACACACACACACACACACACACACACACACACACACACACACACACACACACACACACACACACACACACACACACACACACACACACACACACACTACCCCTAAACCTACCCATCATGGGAAACATTCTGCATTTTTACATTTTTAATAAAACATTGTTTAGTATGTTTTTAAAGCATATAAATGTGTTTTCTAGTATGTTTTTATAGCATATGAAATGTCCTCATATTTCATGTTTACATTGTAATACCAGTGTAATAGCCGTGTCCTCATAATCACAAAAACAAACACACACACACACACACATTTACATGGACGTTTTTCCCCAAAGTAAAACGGACCGAAAACATTTAATGGAATCTCATATAACAAAAAAAAAGCTTAAATTGCTTAAATTATTTGGTAACACTTTATTTTACAGTGTCCTTGTTGCATATGTTACATGTAGTTACTATAGTAATAACTATTATTTATGCATAATTACATGCAACTCACCCTCAACCAAACCCTAACCATATAGTAAGTACATTTACCACTTAATTTTATTTTAGACTGCATGACTGCATTAGCAGATAATGATCCGCTCGGGAACGACTGACATCTCTCTCTTTTCAAACATATTTCATAATTTACAACCTGACATTTCAACGTTTCTTTAGACATATGTCTTATGTTTGTGTGAAAAGTATTCACTAAGTTACAGTTCATTTTCCGAAGAGTATCAAAATGGACTTCATTGAGAGAGTGGCGGCAGATTGCGAATCATGTTTGTTTTCTTTATTTTGCAAAAAGCGTACACAAATAAAAGTAGAATCTACTCACGCAGTTACTTAAGTCTCTTTCACACTGATAAGAAAAAAAGCGAGGTGAAGTCGCCGGTGAATTTGCCGCGCCCTTGGAGGTAACTAGTAGTTATGCATATATAGGATATTGTCTGTTTATTAGTACTTATAACGCACATATTAATGCCTTATTCTGCATGATCATATATTCTACATCCCTTAATCACCCAATACCTGAACTTAACAACTACCTTACTAACTATTAATAAGTTTATTGAGGCAAAAGCCGTAGTTAATAGTGAATGTGTTTACGAAAGTGTTACCTATTACTCAGTACTTAAATGTACAGTGTAACAAAGACACCTTAAAATAAATTGTAACAAATTATTCGGATGAGTAAAATAATGTAAAAACATATGCTGTCATGACTTATTGATCATATAATTTGTATGTATATGACAAGTGGTTGCAGGGAGGGGTTGAAAATAAGTCATACAGTAATTTCAGTGTTAGAATGCACTTCTTGTGTGGATGTTGTGCTGTAAAACACTTGTTCTGCTGTTGAGGTGATGGGGTAAGGTTAGGGCAGGTTTGGTGCTGTGGGTAGTTTAAGGGTTAACAGGGAAGAGTCAAGAGGTCAACAGTGTCATTATAGATTTAATTACAGACATTAATTACAGATGTAATAGAAGTGTAAAATATAAAATATAAGTGCAATGTAAAAAACTTGCATGTACACAATAAGTGTCAAATGATTAATTTAAATGTTAGCACGTAGCAGTTAGACACTTCAAATTAATTTTATGAGACCAAAAATTATGAAAACAAGTTTTCGGTTTATGGAATATTGACAAGAAGACTGGGCATGTGCATAAAGTAAATACACTGTACAAAAAAATTAAAGAAAAAATAGAGAAAAAATAAAAGGATTTTCCATAAAAAATACAGTGATGATTTTACAAGCATTACACAAGGCATTTTGGTGACTATTTCCAAACTGTGCATGTCAATTAAATAATATCCTATCCTATATGTGACCCTGGAGCACAAAACAATGCATCTCATGGGGATATATTTGTGGCAATAGCCAACAATACATTGTATGGGTCAAAATTATACATTTTAGTTTAATGCCAAACATCATGTTCCATGAAGATATTTTGTAAATGTCCTACCATAAATATATAAAATATGTATTATTATTAGTAATATGCATTGCTAAGGTCTTAGACAACTTTAAAGGAGATTTTCTCAATATTTTGATTTTTTTTGCACCCTCAGATACCAGATTTTTAAATACGTTGTTGTATCTTGACCAAATATTGTCTTGTATTGACCAAGTATTTATTCACTTAAACCTTTATTCACAAAAAAAGTTTTGTGGTCCAGGATCACAATTGAGATATTAAAATCATCCTGTTACTGTAAAAACACAAAACACTATCACGCGACACTAAAATATTCCATTAGACATAATCAAATACTCCAATGTACATAGCTGTTGAAAAAAACGATGAAATAACTTTTTTAATAAAATGTAAACAGGAACAGGTTCATGCGGGTACAGCTGAGTTAATATCCATTCAAATAGAACAACATTTTCACTGCATTGGTTTTTTTTTAAATAAAAAATAAATATTGAATACTCAAATCAAAATTGGAGGCATTCTGGAAAGTGAAGATTTAATTTCTCAATGTTTAATTTATTGAATATATATATATATATATATATATATATATATATATATAAATATATATATATAATTACTATGCATAAAAAAATACACACACATATGCATGTATATACTTAAGAAAACATTTATATTTACATATAAAATATTTATATTTATAATATAAATTATATAAATAAATATACATACAGTATATACATGCAAATATGTATTAAATATTTACATGTATGTGTGTGTATTTATATATACATAATAATTATACACTGTACACACACATATATTATGCAAACACAAACTTTTATTTTGGATGTGATTCATCACAATTCATCGTTAGAGAGCTATCTTTTTTTTCTTTCTCTGTGGGTGGCATTATGACATTAAAACATTTTAAGTTTTTTGAGGAAAACATTCCAGGATTTTTTTTCCCCTATATTCCCTATATTCCTATATCCCTTCAATGGCAACCAACGGCTGAAGGTTCAAATCAATGCAGTTTCAAAGGAAGGGCTTCAGAGGCTCTGCACGATCCCAGATGAGGAATAGGGTCTGATCTAGACAAACCATCAGACATTTTCTTAAATTTTTTTAAATGTAAATACGTTTTAACCACCAGTGTGCAACTTCAGTGTTGTGCTTTTGCACGACGTATGACATGTTCACGTCGGAAAGGTCACGGCGGTGATGTAGGCGGAAGTACCGACCCAGTGTTAAAACAAATGTGCAAAGACTAAATCAAACGCCCGTTACAAAAATAAAGTTAAAACAATGATGTCTGACAATTTTAAAGTTGGAGGAGAACATGAGATGTCGTGACCTTTCCGATGTGATGATGTCATATGTTGTGAAGAAGCACAACACAGAAGTCACGCTTTTGTATATAAATGTTTCTTTTTTTTAAAGAAAATGGCCGATGGTTTGTCTAGATCAGACCCTATTCCTCGTCTGGGATCGCGCAGAGCCTCTGAAGCCCTTCCTTTGAAACTGCATTGATTTGAACCTTCAACCGTTGGTTGTGGAGAAAAATCCTGGAATGTTTTCCTCAAAAACTTTTCCACTGAAGAAAAAAAGACGTGAACATCTTGGATGAGATGAGGTGTGTAAATGATCAGGAAATATTCCTTTTGAAGGGAACTGATCCTTTAAATCTACAATTCCAAATTCATCGGACATTCTACATTCACACTTTGAACAATATGGTGCTTCTTTGGTTTTATTGGTCACAAGAAGCTTGTGCATTTTTCTTTCAACTCCATTCTATTTCTAATAATACTGCAGAAAATATACACCATCTCTCTCTTTCACACACACACATGTACACACATTTCCCCAGACTTCACTTAGTGGAAGCTTCTTCCTTTTAAAGTTTTGCCTTTTCTGCTTTTCTCTGAGCTCCATTTTCTCTCTCTCTCTCTCTCTCTCTCTCTCTCTCTCTCTCTCTCTCTCTCTCTCTCTCTCTCTCTCTCTCTCTCTCTCTCTCTCTCTCTCTCTCTCGCTTTCTCGACTCATTCGTCTCCCTCCCTGTCTGAAGTGCAGCGATGGACGAGCGAACCTTAAGCCTACCCCATGCTGTGCTGCCCTTCACCATAATAAAAAGCCATTACCTTGACCGCTGACATGCGCTGGGAGGAAAGGCTGGGCCTGATATTTATTGATGAAACTCTGAGCTCCCAATCTGCAGCACTGAGTGGATATCATACAGCTGTCAGAGCAGACAGGCCTCAGAACAGTGACAGCCCTCAACATGGCCCATCTATAATTTATGAACTACACTGAAAACAAGCACCAAACAACAGAGCGGCCCGCCGGGCCTGGGGATTAACGTCTAGAGCGCTAAATAGCAGCGTGTCTGTGTGTGTGTGTGTGTGTGGCGGCCTGGTTAAGGGCTAGTTTGATACGGGGTGAATGAGTACAATAGCACGTGTTCAATATTCACACTGGGTTGATTCTCCCGAGGCAGCTGGGGGGAATAATATTACAGCGGTATTTAAAGAGAAGGAACGAAAGCAATGAGAGAGAAAGGCTTCACCTGAGCAGTGTTGGTCATTCTCAGGTTCACTCTCATTTACTCTCTCTTCTCTGCTCACTGTTTTTAATAACGAGACAGCGATAAAGGACAGTATATTAGCATCAAATTACAATTCCAAAACACACCCTATGCTCAGGTCATTCATAACATGTAGAAAATTGTGTGTGAAAGGATCGCAAAATTTTAAATGTACATCCATATATGCTTCACTCTAAAAAATGCTGGGTTATTTTACACAAATTTGGGTCAAATATGGACAACCATTGGGTTACATTTTTACACTACATTTTTAATCCAAAGGTTGGGTTCGTCCATATTTGACGCCAATTTGGGTTAAAGCAACCCAGGAGTTTTTAAAGTGTTTTTGGAATAATAATGCGCAAAACCATTATGCTTTTTAATTGTAAAATTGAAAATGTGCATAAACTGCTATCAAATTTCACTGATAATTACAAAGAACAAACTGAATTAAAACAAAAATAAAAAGTATATATATTAGGGCTGTCAAAAGATTAATCGCAATTAATCGCATCCAAAATAAAAGTTCGTGTTTACATAATATATGTGTGTGTACTCTGTTAATTATTATTTATATATAAAAACACACACAAGCATGTATATATTTAAGAAAAAAATATTATTTTTATATATAAAACATTTATATTTATATATATTATAGATTATATAAATGTATATACAGTATATACATGCAAATATTTCTTAAATATATACATGAATGTGTGTGTTTTTATATATAAATAATAATTAACAGAGTACACACACATATATTATGTAAACACAAACTTTTATTTTGGATGCGATTAATTGCGATTAATCTTTTGACAGCCCTAATATATATATATATATATATATATATATATATATATATATATATATATATATATATATATATATATATATATATATATATATATATATATATATATATATATATATATATATATATATATATATATATATATATATATATATATATATATATATATATATATATATATATATATATATATACAGTCAAACCAAACTATATTCAGACATTTTCTCACATTATCAGAGTTTATTCGCTATAGTTTAGAAAATGGTAATAAAATATAACGAGCTACTGTCAGAATAAATTCATCTTGATAATGTCAGATAACTTTGATAGAAAGGTATGTAATCGATCCCAGTCAACCAATCAGCTGTCAGCTGTTCAATTTAAGAACACAATTAGATAATACCAGTTTAGCTCAACCAATGACCAAGCAATGCTTCATTTTGTTCAGTCTGTGGTGTCAAAGGTCACATTAGCAATTAAAGCAAAAACACTTTTTTGCTAATTTTTTGCAAAACATGCTCAGCTCAAAGTGTCTGAATCACTTACTGGTAGTCACTGTATGAAGAACATTTGGGTGTAATATGCCACAGTTGACTTTATGACATAAATGAACTACACTCACCTAAAGGATTATTAGGAACACATACTAATACTGTGTTTGACCCCCTTTCACCTTCAGAACTGCCTTAATTCTACGTGGCATTGATTCAACAAGGTGCTGAAAGCATTCTTTAGAAATGTTGGCCCATATTGATAGGAGAGCATCTTGCAGTTGATGGAGATTTGTGGGATGCACATCCAGGGCACGAAGCTCCCGTTCCACCACATCCCAAAGATGCTCTATTGGGTTGAGATCTGGTGACTGTGGCGGCCATTTTAGTTCAGTGAACTCATTGTCATGTTCAAGAAACCAATTTGAAATGATTGGAGCTTTGTGACGGTGCATTATCCTGATGGAAGTAGCCATCAGAGGATGGGGACATGGTGCTCATAAAGGGATGGACATGGTCAGAAACAATGCTCAGGTAGGCCGTGGCATTTAAACGATGCCCTTTCTTTCCCATTCTGACATTCAGTTTGGAGTTCAGGAGATTGTCTTGACCAGGACCACACCCCTAAATGCATTGAAGCAACTGCCATGTGATTGGTTGATTAGATAATTGCATTAATGAGAAATTGAACAGGTGTTCCTAATAATCCTTTAGGTGAGTGTATAGTGTCCTGCACCCACTAGTGAAACATCTAGTGTCTGAATCATTTTTGGTTTGATTGTACACTCTAAAAAATGCTGGGATAAAAACAACCAAAGTTGGGTTGAAAATGGACAAACCCAGCAATTGGGTTGTTTTAACCCAGTGAATGGAGCGGAGACTGAGAGCCAGACCTTCTCCTCCAACATCAGTGCCTGACCTCACAAATGCACTTCTAGAAGATTCCCCATAAACACACTCCTAAACCTTGAGGAAAGCCTTCCCAGAAGAGCTGAAGCTGTTAGAGCAGCAAAGGGTGGGCCAACTCCATATTAAACCCTACGGATTAAGAATGGGATGGCATTAAAGTCTGTGTGCATGTAAAGGAAGGCGTCCCAAAACTTTTGGCAAAACAAGAATATATAGGCTATATATTTTTTTACTTTAAAATTGTTTATACATTGTAACCTTAAGGAACTGATTTCCACCTGATAAAAAAAAAGATATTAATTTAGCCAAAATTATTGTATATGTTTTGGACTTGAATAGTTGATATATTTTTATGCAGATGTGGTAAGACCATATTATTCCAGAATGTCCAAATACTAAGCACTGTCTTACTACATACACTTTGCACACTTAGAAGCAAATCTGCATTTATTGTGTATGCAGTATCTCTGGATATCAGGGGAAATGACATCACTTCCTCTCTGGCACTGGCTCATTCATACTGCTCTGAAAGCTCCATTAGCACAATTACACGATCTATATCCTGTCATGTGTGCCGTCGCTGGAATGAGCAGAATTTATGTTGGACACAGAGTGAGCTGCGGGACGACGCTGTTCTGTTAATGGAAGGGTGTGTGTGAATCTACAGTAATTAATGTTGAACAGATGTTATCTGCTTCTTCATGACTAATATGTCTGGCCAGGCCAATTACACACTATTAATCTATTATTGAGATCTTGATGGTACAAATATTGTGATCAGGAAAACACCAGCGTACCACTTTTTCTCTTCTGATGGGTGTTTTCTGAAGCACTCACTCACACACACACACACACACACACACACACACACACACACACACACACACACACACACACACACACACACACACACACACACACACACACACACACACACACACACACACATGTTTGTTTTTGTGAAATGTGAGGACATTCCATAGGCGTAATGGTTTTTATACCGTACAAACCGTATTTTCTATCCCCTTACACTGCCCCTAAACCTACCCATCACACACACACACACACACACACACACACACACACACACACACACACACACACACACACACACACACACACACACACACACACACACACACACACACACACACACACACACACACACACACACACACACACACACACACACACACACACACACTCTCTCTCTCACACACACAGACAAACTCTCTCACACACACTATCATACAAACACACACACTCGCTCTCTCTCACACACACACACACACACACACACACACACACACACACACACACACACACACACACACACACACACACACACACACACACACACACACACACACACACACACACACACACACACACACACACACACTCACACACACTCTCTCTCTCTCTCTCACACACACAGACACACTCTCTCACACACACTCGCTCTATCTCTCTTACACACACTCTCACTTACACACACTCGCTCTCACACAAACACACACACACACAATATATAAAAACACACACACTCGCTCTCTCTCTCTCTCTCACACACACAGACTATCATACAAACACACACTCGCTCTCTCACACACACAGACACATTCACACTATCACTCTCTCTCTCTCTCTCTCTCTCTCTCTCACACACACACACACACACACACACACTATCATACATACAAACACACACACTCGCTCTGGCTCTCTCACACATGCACTTTCACACACACACACACACACACACACACACACACACACACACACACACACACACACACACACACACACACACACACACACACACACACACACACACACACACACACACACACACACACACACACACACACACACACACGCTCTCTCACACACACACACAGGCACACACACACACACACACACACACACACACACACACACACACACACACACACACACACACACACTAAAAACAACTAAATTGTATATACACGTGTAACAATTTTCAATGTGCATTTGTTTGACCTATAATATTTAGACAATTCTATAAATAATAATTCTATAACCCTATTTATTGATTGCTCTTAAAAGGCAAATTATCGCTTCACATCTGGGTCAAAAGTGGAAAATATATCTAGAAAAGTAACTTTTTATGGTTATGGTTTGAGAGGTTAATGTCTTCTATATTGTCTTCCTTCTCTTACGTTTACACGAGGAGCACAGACTTATAAATGTGATATTTGTCATGAAATTAATCAAATTATTCACATATATCTTATGACAGCTCTCGACAGAGTAAAGAAGCGTTTCCTCTTTTAAATGGGCGAAACCTTCTCATCTCTGTCTCTGAGCATTTTGACGTGTGTGTGATCAATGCGCGAGGCCGTGATTAGATGGGGCAGTGTTTAGGGAAGCTCCAGTGATCAGAGGGCCCTCAGTCTGACGCGCCCAGACTTTTGCAAAGCCGTCTAACCCCCGAGGAAGAGCAGGAGCTACCCCTCTTTTTTTGTCACTCATTTTATTACTCCCCGTCTTCTGCCGATAAATTATTCCAAGCTTCTCCAAAGTCTTTACGCATTTATTTTGATCTCGCTTCATAATTCACAGACTGCCGCACAATGTATTTTCTCAAAATGCGGGTAATTCGTTGATGCAGAGCGAAGTTATGATTCATTTATACCGCTGTGACAGAATAATACGGACATGTCAAAACGCATTAAAACTGCTCAATGTCTCGCTTTTATTTTTAGATCCAATTGAGATTTTACTGATCTTGAAAAATATGCAGTGTTCTGTGTTTACTTCACCTTTTGGAGACGATGTGTTATTGTCCCAATTAATTTGTTATTCCTGTCACTGCAGGCATGGAACGCGTCAAACCTGTCATCTCTCTCTCTCTCTCTCTCTCTCTCTCTCTCTCTCTCTCTCTCTCTCTCTGCTCCGCATCTCCAGGAAGAATGCCATTTAATTTGAGAGTAACTCCTTCATAACAGGAGAGAGTTTCCACTGAGAGCCTCTTAAGCTAAGTAAACACTGATTTGATTGCTCATCAGAGTGATGTATGGTAAATCAAGGGTGTCTTTGCTCATCTCAGCTCAGAGATCGCATGTGCTTTCAAATGCGTTCAGTTAGAGATTCGACGCGTGTGAAGACGGAGCGCCTGTTTTGACGCTCATCATGAAGGCATAATCTGACCATTTAGCTCTCTCTGTGAAATGTGAATATTTGTTTTTATTGCTCATAGACGAGGGCTGAGTGCACATGCTAAATACAAAGCTGTCGGCTGGAGTTTTTCATAGTTTTATACTGTAATAATTTCACAGTTAGGCTACTCTGCAAATTAATGTAGAAACAACTTGAAGACAGGATATTTTAAATAGTCGCTGTAATGGCATCTCTTTCAGCATGAAGGCCTGTGTCACTGATACTAATACTGCTACTGATTTTTTTTTACACTCACCTAAAGGATTATTATGAACACCTGTTCAATTTCTCATTAATGCAATTATCTAATCAACCAATCACATGGCAGTTGCTTCAATGCATTTAGGGGTGTGGTCCTGGTCAAGACAATCTCCTGAACTCCAAACTGAATGTCAGAATGGGAAAGAAAGGTGATTTAAGCAATTTTGAGCGTGGCATGGTTGTTGGTGCCAGACGGGCCGGTCTGAGTATTTCACAATCTGCTCAGTTACTGGGATTTTCACGCACAACCATTTCTAGGGTTTACAAAGAATGGTGTGAAAAGGGAAAAACATCCAGTATGCGGCAGTCCTGTGGGAGAAAATGCCTTGTTGATGCTAGAGGTCAGAGGAGAATGGGCCGACTGATTCAAGCTGATAGAAGAGCAAATTTGACTGAAATAACCACTCGTTACAACCGAGGTCTGCAGCAAAGCATTTGTGAAGCCACAACACGCACAACCTTGAGGCGGATGGGCTACAACAGCAGAAGACCCCACCGGGTACCACTCATCTCCACTACAAATAGGAAAAAGAGGCGACAATTTGCACGAGCTCACCAAAATTGGACAGTTGAAGACTGGAAAAATGTTGCCTGCGTTGAAAAAAAGCGTTGCTTTATTTCTTCTCCATTGGTGAGTAACATTTTTTTTTTTTTCCACAGAACTAATATATGTTGGCTTTTGCTTGAATATGCTTGTGTGTCATGTTCGCTTGCTTGTCCATTTGCGATCGTATTGTTGATCACTTCAGCGATGATAAAGATCCATTCATTCCCACACCGGATAAGCCTGGAGCGTCTAAACCTCCTCACTCTCTGTTTCAAGCCTCAGCTCCCAGAGTGTGTCTAAAGAGTAAGATAATAAACTCCTAATATATGTTTGTTTCCTTTGGTTCCTCTTTTCGTGATCGATATAACCTTCTAATCTTGTCATAATTGTAATATGTTCATGAGAACTGTGTTTGTGTTTTTGGGATGGAAGGGATGACTTTTTCACCGAACATTCGACCTGGATTACCATAGTAACACACATTGCTTTCACTTTTTGATGACATACCCTCGATTCCGCCACAGTCGTTGCCTGGGTTACGTATGTGTGGGGCGGAGCTATCAAAATAAGGGCGTGTTTGTTTTGGTGATTTGAAATCAACATCGGTCACCAGAAAGCATTTACCCCACCTTTAAGAGTTCTCTTATGAGAATACTCTGAAAAAAAAGGGAACTTGGGCGCGAAAGAGAACTTGATTCTGACGCGCTGTGTGTGTGTGCGATGTTGACTGGGCACCGCTTGTGTGTCACACAATCAGGACATTCACAGACAACGCGTTCTCTTCTGTCTTGTCGCGCTTGAATGGTTTAAAAACATTTGCATGAATAAGAGTGTGATCATGTAGCCCAAGGATAACTGAAAAAACAGATACTGCGTTAAATATTTTTAACACATTAAACTGAAAAAATTTATCTCATGCATTAACGCACTAATTTTACAGCACTAATATATAGGCAATGACATGACGTGCATATTTTTGTGTCCAAGGGCATTATTTCCTTGTAAAATAATTTGATAAATTCATGATGACTTATATCACTTTATTCTATAAAACCTATTTAGTTTGAATTCATTTGAGTATATTTATACATGTAAAATAATAAAGTAATACATATTATTTTCTTAAACCCCCCAAATGTCAGGTGGTGCAACTGTCCTGTAACATATTCCACTGGAGGCAAGTTGTAGTTGAACCCAAGTGCAGCATTTATTAAATCCAGAACGTGAACAGGAATATGATGAACATAGACTTGACTTGGCTTGGCATAGAATCGAAAAGAAACATGAACTCAGGTACAGGGGATAATACTCGACAAACTGACAAGGCAAACATGAGGACTATATATACAGAGACTAGGGGAACACATGACTATGACAACCAATGAACAGCCAGAACTCAACCACATGACAAGACAATCAACCAATGAGAACAATGGACGCATGACACATAGATTGTCTCTGTCTCATATGACAAGAGCCAGGAAACATGACTATGATAATAAACTTCTAAATAAAAGACATGAAACAAACAAAATCCAAAACCAACTGTGACATGTTCGAACAAATTAACAGAAAATATTTTAAATGGTGTCTTAATAGCAATAAAAAAAATACTATGGCATCATTTCAGGTTTGAAACATTTCATGTAAACACATTTTATAATTATCAGTGATTTTTAAGTTGTTGAAATAATTGAAAAACATTTGCCCAGAAATTTGTATATGCTCAAATGTCATGTGGCACAACTGCAAACATTAAACATGGCTCTTTTATTATGAATTGACAAGGTAATAACAGTAAAGACTGTTTTGACGCTCATCATGAAGGCATAATCTGACCATTTAGCTCTCTCTGTGAAATGTGAATATTTGTTTTTATTGCTCATAGACGAGGGCTGAGTGCACATGCTAAATACAAAGCTGCCGGCTGACTGGTTCGGGCAAAATGGTGATCAAAGAAGGTGTATATATCAGCCATGGCCAGAACTATTGGCACCCCTGGTAAATATGATCAAAGATGGCTGTAAAAATAAATTTGCATTGTTTATCCTTTTGATCTTTCATTTGAAAATTCACAAAAATCTAACCTTTCATTGAAGTAAAACAATTGAAAGTGGGGGGTAAATCACATTATGAAATAAATGCTTTTCTCCAAAACATGTTGGACACAATTATTGGCACCAGAATTTGTTATGAGTAAAATATCTCTGATATTCCCATTCATATTAACATTTTTATCACACCAGCACACACACTTTTTGTTTCACAGGAGTATATATGAGAAAACACAAAGGCAAAATTCCCTTAATCATCATCACAATGAGTAAAACCACAGAATATAGTTCTGATGAGCAGCAAAAGATTGTTGACCTTCACAAAACAGAATGTGTCTGTAAGAAAACAGCTAAAGCAATGAAAATCCCCATTTCCACCATCAGGACAATACTTAAGAAGTTCCAATCAGCTAAAGATGTTATGAATCTGCCTGGAAGAGGATGTGTGTCTATTTTGTCCTAATGCATGTGAGGAGGAGAGTTTGAGTGGACAAAGACTCTACAAGGGTCACAGACGAAGAATCACAGAGTTCAGTCTTGGGGTCAGAAAGCCTAAAGAATGTATATATATAAAAAAAACGTACATCACCACATGTTGTTTGGGAGGGATTCATGAAAAATCCTTCCCTCCTCGCTTATCCAAAAACAAACTCCAGTATATTCAGTTGTCAGACATGACTGGGACTTCAGACGGGTCCTGGTTCTGTGGTCAGATTAAAGGGGTGGTAAACCACGATTTCACTATTCTAACTTTAGCTAACGTGTAATGTTGCTGCTTGAGCATAAACAACATCTGCAAAGTTACAACGTTCAAAGTTTAAAGCAAAGGGAGATATTTGCTTTTAAAGAAATCAGTTTCTAAGGACTACAGCAAACGGCCGCTAGGGA
Source organism: Gobio gobio (assembly GCF_949357685.1). Classification (NCBI taxonomy): domain Eukaryota; kingdom Metazoa; phylum Chordata; class Actinopteri; order Cypriniformes; family Gobionidae; genus Gobio; species Gobio gobio. The sequence continues at coordinate 9,983,673 of NC_137103.1, read as the reverse complement.
CTACTACACATTCACCCAGGTTTTGCTGACATCAACAGGCTCAATATTTACATAAACCCCTCCTCCGGGGAATATGAAATAAGGGGGGGTGAGGCCATTTTGTATCGCGGCGCTGTTGTGGTATAGTAGGCTGGAGTGTTGTTGCCGCGATGCCAAGGAAACGCTGTTATTTTCATCCGGATTGCAGGTCTGGGGTACTTGCTCTGTTCAGCCTTCATAGGGACGGGGTGCGTTGCAGAGCGTTTAAAATAAAACATGTTATATGCACGTGTGTTTGAGTCAGCGGGGAATCAGGCACGCGCAGGGCTCCCTGCAGCACATCCACGGAGGAGAACATCCACCGTCTTCGCGATTTCAATGCCAGATTTGCACAACGTCAGCTGCGTGAAAAAAACACTGGCGGTGCGTGGATGCACGACGCGCGCGCTGCACATTTCACGGAGGACAACACAAACTTCCACAAACTTCGCGAGTTCAATACAGGATATGCACAACGGCTTGTCCTGAAAGCTGGATTTACAAACAGAAGCTGTTCACGGGCCACAACCTGTAAGTCTGATTTATTTTTCATCGATGTGTTTTCCTGTAACAGGTTGTAGCAAGGAAGTAAACAGATGACAGCGCTGTTCTGCAAACCAGTCTGTTAAATGCTCATTCATACTTAACGTTATCCGACGAACACCTAACGTTACAAACACTAACGTTAAAATCTCAACAGCGAACCTGGCATTAGTGTAAATGATTCTTTGATTAGAGCTTTTATGTATTGTTTATCTACAGGCATGCTAAACATGGTTCTGTGTGTGATTTGGCTAACTTACTAGTTTAAGCCAGTGCTTAGTGTTTGTTTTGGGTTAGTTCTTGCGACAGATATTTGGCTATAATCGTTCTAAAAATACAAAAGTTAAAGTGCCATTCAGTAGCGATCACTATAGATCCGCAGTCTTTACTCTTGAGGACTGAACAGGTTCTGCTCGATCATCTTCACTCAAATGTTCTGGGTCTGATTCGGGCTCAGATTGGTATGGTTTTATTGACGCCGTTGTTTCTAACACTGACCAAAGCACAGCCTCCGATAAAGGTAGGGGCGTGACGTTTCCGACATACGTGCACTAGGCGTTTAGCGAATCACAACACACTGGGCCAGCTAACCAATCTGAGCCCATCGTGTATTTTTGAGGGACTGGCTTCATACAACCCGGAAAGCATCAGACCGTTTTACAAGGAGGGACAGAGCAGTGTAGAATAAAGGTCAAATATATGAAAAATAAGGCAATTTTTTTTAAAACGAAGCATGAACACATGTTACAGTGCACCCCACAAACACAGTCAAGCCTTCAAAAGAATGTGTTTTACCACCCCTTTAAATAAAAAAAAGAGCTTTCTGGCAGCAAAGCCACCAGATGAGTTTGGTGAAAACAGGGATAAAAGTACCCCATACCGCTGGATCTTTAATGCTATGAGCCTCTTTTTTTTTTTTTTTTTTGAGGTCCTGGACATCTTGTTCAGACACATGGCTTCATGGATTCTAGCAAATACCAACAGATAAAAATCAACCTGACGGCCTCTGCTAGAACTCTTATAATGGGCCGTGGTTGGATCTTCCATCAGGACAACGATCCAAAACAAACATCAAAATCAACACACAATGGCCATGGCCATCCCAGTCCCCTCACCTGAACCCTATAGCGAATGAGTGGCTGAACTGAAGAGAAGAGCTGTGAATCTGAAGAATCTGGAGAGATTGTGTATGGAGGAATGGTCTCTGATCTCTGGTCAGGTGTTCTCCAAACTCATCAGAGGCAAAAGGACATTGCAAAAAGAACATATATATTCATGAATTTCTTATTCAGTGCAGATAAAAGACTTGGGTATATGAACTCTTCAGTATATTTTGATGTCTGGTAAGTGTTTGTGGGACCATGAGCCTCCACTTTGGTGCCAGGCAAGGGCTTCATTCTGTTACCTCAGTGTATTTTGCAACTTTGAAATATTTTCTCATATCTCTGTTTAATATGCAGATACAAACATGAGCCATTCATTTAGGTTGATTTACTCTGCTGTATAGTGTAACACTGTGGCACTTTTTCAGTGTGAGTTTGGAACAGGACTCTCTGTTAGCACAACAGTGACAGACTGTGTGTTCTGGAAACTTGCTTGAAAACAGACATTATACTTTTAAGTCTTGTTTAGTTTAGTTTAGTTTAGTGATACTACTAGCACAGGAATTACACACTTTTAGGGGCTCTAGAGGAGGAGAGTTTTTAGTATGTAAAAAGTTAAACAACAATAAATGCCACCAAATGGAGAAAGACCTAAATGTATTAAAAACAAAACTAATTTTAATATAATAGTTCTGTTGGACATGGATAGCAGAATATTAGAAAAAAAAACTAAAAAATCACAGTATAGTTGCCTTATGTTCATGGCAAATTTTAGACTACTACAATTATTATAATTAAATAGCAACTGTAAATGAACAGTGAACAAGAGGAAATTACTGTACATTTCTAATAATTATCTAACATCAGTTTTTTAATTATTGTTTATTCATTTCTTTATATAGATTAACTGTAATAACGTGATGTCCACAGTATTATGGTGTTTAGGTTGTGCCCTGCAGCATGTATAATTTGAATGACTGAAATACATTTTTTGTTGTTGTTGCGTTGCATTGTCATTTTGTCATTAAAAAAGATGTGTAATTTATTTTCTAAACGTATGTTTTGTAATGTTGAGGCAGTTGGTAGGCTTTATACCAGGGGTGTCCAAACTTGGTCCTGGAGGGCCACTGTCCTGCAGAGTTTAGCTCCAACCCCAATGAAACACAGCTGAACCAGGTGTGTTGAGGCAAGCTGGAGCTTTAACTCTGCAGGACAGCGGCCCTCCAGGACCGAGTTTGGACACCCCTGCTTTATACTGTATGCTAAGTGTAAATGCCTTGAGCTTATTTTAAACATCATTGACTCTGATAAGAAAGACAAATAAGGTCCAAGTTCAGTCAAATCAAACACTGATCATCATAATGGCGACTCAATGGTAGCTATTTACACTAATACGGACCAAATAGTTAAAAAAGTCCCATAGCATGCATTGATTTCACATTAACATTCTAAATACAGAAATGACTGGTAAATGTTGTATATAATGTTTTGCTGTGAATAATTCAAAACATTTATGATACCTTTTAAAGAACATGATTGTATGAGCAAACTACTTACAAAAGGCTTGTTTATTTTAACCTTCAGAACAAGGTCTTTCTAAAGACATAAGCAACAAAAATAGCAAGTATCTGTTCAGGGAACTGGAGAGATGGAAAATGGAGTGAACAAGAGAAAAGCTGCGAGAAGGAAAGGCAAGAAGCTTTTTTTTCCCCCCACCACTGCAGCCTACAAGGATTTTTTTGTGTGTGCTGTTATGGTTCATCATTATTAAATGTCTCTTGTTAGATGGGAGAGGCGCTATATCAAAAACAGCCATTCATCAGGAGCCGGGGCAGACAGCTCTCATCTGACCTCTGCTGCAATAATACCGCATCAACTAGGCCAACTACCCAGTTTAGCGGCAGAGCAGAGAGCAGCGACCGGAGGGAAGATTAAGTGCACTGCTTCAGCTCTCCGCTCCCCCGGGCTCTTCTGCCTGATGTTGTATTGATTGCAAAAGTTTACCAGTAAGTATCACAAACAACAATAGCCAGGTCAACGTTCACTGAGGCCTGAATGGTTATTCCCCGATGGGAGGGGAGCCGGCAGAGATCTCTGGGCTAAAGCTGAGCCATCATCGGGTTGAGAGAGGAGCGATACGGGGTTGGTTGGCTGTGCCGGACCACTCCTCCTGACATTTAGGAAAGCGATATGTCAAAGCGAAGAGGAGAGAAAGAGAGCAAAGAGAGAGGGGCTGTGAGATAATTATAAGCCTTTGCATTATAAAAGGCTCCATCGACAAACTGTCCTCCACATCTGCCTTGCAGCGCACAGGCCTGTTAAGAGCTCTCAGTACCCCTCTATCCATCTAATTACTCCCATATCTTTTTCAGCTTCTTGTATATAAAACTTGCTATACGCCATGTTCAGTAATGCCAGTCGCATGGAAAACTTCAGGACAGTTAATCAAAGGCAAGATTTGTACAGTTTCTGAAGGATTTGCATTATTGCTGGTTTAACTTAAAGGGGACGTCTAATGTTATTTCATGCATTCTGACTTATTTACGCTGTTAAAGAGTTGATTCTCTTGCTAAACATGGCCAAAGTTTCAAAAAACGAGTTGGACGTATGATGGAGTATTTCTGTGCCAAATACACTCCTTCAGGATTCGAATAAGTCTCGGAAAGTTTTTTCCGAGTATGGCCCTGTATGATGGCATAAAAGGCGAGATTTCTTGTATGGGCACTTCTCCCGGATGAGCGCGTGTGCACATCAACCAGAGCGAGAGCAAGAGCACGCCCATCAACGAGATTTGTCCGGGTTAAGGGAGCCGTCGGCAGCGTTGTCATTTTGTTTTTAGACCACAACATCAACAATGTCACTAAAGAAGTGTGTTTCTGGTTGTGAGGGAAAGATCACCTTGTTCAGCTTCCCAAAGAACCCAGAGTTAAGGAAACAGTGGATGCAGTTTTTTTTTATCCTGAGCAGCAACGGACAAATATTTTATAAACAAGGCCCAGTTCAACACTGGATTTGCAGATCGTTTGAAACTGAAAGCGATAAAGTGAAACTGCATCAAATGTTTGTGTTTTGTTGCAATCGACGTGTACGTGCATATAATGGAAACACAAACGTATAGTATAGATAATGCCATAATGTATTGTGTGTGTGTGTGTGTGTGTGTGTGTGTGTGTGTGTTTGTGTGTGTGTGCTCATGACTCTTTAGCTTCGCCTATGGCATGCCTCCAGGAGCTCAACTGTTTTTTGGAAAGACTCAGTCCAACTTATCAGTCTTTTATAAATTAAAAAAAAATAAAAAGACACTTCGGAGATATGAAGGATGCAATTCTACTATATAGGTACTCAAGATTAACATGAGATTGGCAGAAACTGTGTAAGTTATCTGGTTGCCTTGAAATTTTGAGTTCATTGAAATTAAAAATGTGAGTTAATACAATGAAGGTGATTGGTTTAATCAACAGAAACTCAAAATATTATTTCTAGGATGTTCTGGGCTCTCAATGATAGATATGGTTTGAGTCTCTCTTTTACTTATTTAATCAGACTGTAAGAACAATGGACGTCCTGATTTTGCATTCCTGGGTCAACATATTTTGCTGATCTGGAACAACATTCCTGTCTAAAAATGTAGTCCTAACCATATCTCTGAATGTTCACAGTCAAATTGAACACCGATCACCATAATGGTACAATGGTAGCTGTTTACACTATCCAACAATGCAGCCCAAACAGTAATTTGTTGTGTCATGAAAAAAAAGACCTATAGCATGCATTATTTCACAGTAACATTCTAAATACAGAAATGACTAGTAGATGTTGTATATCATGTTTTATACCTTAACCCTATCCCTACCACTAAACCTAACGCTACCCATAACTTATCCCTAGAATCAGAGGGAAATGATAGATGAATAACACTGGTTTTGAAACACCAAACCCTGGTTGTTGTTTCATACACATAAACTATTGTTGCTTGACATAAACTATCAACTTCTCCCTCAAATCTGATTGGTTGACTGGAATGAGATGTTGATCCAGGAACATGTTGCACTTGGTAATATCAGGTTCTGCAATCACTTCAGAAAGTAATAGCACACCATTCCAATACAAGCTACATAATATAAGGTGTCGTATTAAGGGCCCTATTATACACCCGGCGTAATGCGACGTCAAGCGCGACACAAGTGTTTTTTGCTAGTTTCAGCCCGATGCAGTTCTCATTTTCACGTCCAGCACCACATTGTTTAAATAGCAAATACACTCGCGCCCATCTGTTCGGCCATGGTCGTGCTGGTCTGAAAACCAGGTGTGTTAAGGCGCATTGTTGGCGCGTTGCTATTCTGAGGAACTGAAAGCGACTGCGCCATTGACCAACAAAAACCTGCTCTAAAGTCGACAGTGCAGTATTGTGTTATTTTAAGGACGTGTTCGTAATAAAATGTAAAGCACAACACGCGTACACTCTGCTTATCACACACACAGGGATGCGCAGCAGCACACAAACATTTTTAAATATTACAAATAAAAGGATTCCTCTCTGGAGAAGCGAATCCGCTGGTGTAACTGGTGCAAGCGCAACTGGCTTTTAAAGGGAATGGGAGATGAGACTCTGGTTTATTGCACGTTGCGCCCAAAACACACCCATGACTCATTAAGAAACTAGGTACAACCCTGTTGGACCATGCGCCTGGCTCTTCAGGGCATTTTTCCTGTCGTTAAACTAGAAAAGTGGATTCGGACCTGCACCATGCGCTTCTGAACATGTGCTTAGATCGTTAAAATAGGGCCCTAAGAGCTTCAAGTCCTTGAATATGAGCAATCGTAATAGCAAACAGCAGAAAAACACTGACTGTGATCAGCCTCTTCTACAGATTGAGAGGCTTTAAGGCACGTGGTCGCTGTAAGCGGAAACTGAGCAGACCTGAGCTCAGATCAGCTCGTCTGGGCTGGACTGAGTGATGGCGACTCCTTGGCCTCTGCGCCAAGGCCACCTCGCAGCCTTTCATCACACCGCCCGCGCGTGTCATCATCAAGAGACTGCTGCCTGCGCGTGTCATCATCAGGGGACTGCGGTGCGGCGCTGCGGCTGGCTCTGTGGGTGTAATCATGTGATTTGAAGTTGTGACAGTGTAATGACACACAGAGCGGTGGAGTGGAGAGTGCCGCCCTGTGCTAGTCAACCCCTCCCGCTACCCATCTCTGGCTCTCTCTCTCGCTCTGGTCTCTGAGGTGAAATTGAGATTTATTGCTGTGAAGAGAGACACTCTTAATTTCGGATGTATTTCATTTAATGAGCTGCATTAATGGTAATTACACTACTAAGAAGTGCAGCCTGTTTAAATGGCCTCCCCTTTGTTCTTTTTCTCCTCCATTTTCAAGATGCCCGTGATGATCTGAGGCTTGGAAGAAGGCGGACTCTGATCCAATCTGACTGGAAGCGGGATGTCAGGGATAGTTAAGGGTATAGTCCACTCGAAAATTAATATTCTGGCATCATTTACTCAACATCATGTCGCTCTGAAGTTCCTTATGGCTTTCAAGAATGTTTCTTGTCCATACAATGAAAGTCAATGGGGTCCACAGCAACATTGCTGTCATGTTGGTGTGTTTTTTAGCTGCGTGGTTGGGCCTGTAGAGGTGCAGTTTAGTGTCCACTGGGTCAGTTGGGATGTTATATGTTGTCTTTTGGGTACTGGTATGATCCTAGCAAGACCACAACAAAACTTGCATATGTGTTTCATAGCACGTTTCTTAGTGTGTGTTCATAGTTAAATAAAAACCAAGATCATTTTCCAATTCATTTTAATTGATCATTTAATAAAGAAAAATGCACCTTGCAGGTAACATGTTTATTGGCAGGTAACAATTAGCCTCCCCCTGAAATTGCCTCGTCAACACGGCATCCTCAATAAACCTGTCTCTGGTGTGATGACTCCGATTGTTCGAATATTGCACTTTAATAATTATTTAATCAACACATCATCCTCAATAAACCCGTCTCCGGCGTGTTGCCTGTGATCTTTCGAATATTCAGATCTATTATGACCTCTGACCTGTAAAGTTGCCAGAATAATAATCACACGCTGTTTGTTGATTGGCCAGAGGAGAACTGGCACCCCGATTGAGCCTGGTTTCTCCCAAGGTTTATTTTTCTCCATTAGGTCACCTGACGGGGTTTTGGTTTCCTTGCCACCGTTGCCTCTGGCTTGGCTTGCTCAGTTGGGGACACTACATTTTTCTTAATTTTTTCAACTAAATATCCAAATAAATATAATTATTAAACCACATTAACCATATAAACTAAATTGCTGATCTAATTATTGATCTAAAGCCCACACTGTCACTGTATGATAATTGAAATGAACTGATGACATCACCGTTTTCTCCAGAATGGCTATACGGCTGAATAAAATTATGTTGCATTATTTTGCTGTTTAATACTGTAAAGCTGCTTTGAAACAATCTGCATTGTTAAAAGCGCTATATAAATAAAGTTGACTTGACTTGACTGGTACACAGTAAAATCTCCAGTATTAAATGAACACTGCTCAGTTTTTATATGGTCCATATACAACTTTGATCCAAACAATGTTGCAGATAGTGAAATAAACTAGATTCACTTCTCAAGTGATGATTGACCATTAGTGATGACACCTGCGGTTAACAAGCAGAATCACTGAAGATAAGAGGAACAAGAAGAACAGAAAAAGAGAAGAGTCAACCAGAAACACAACAACTACAAATGACTCACAGCCATTCGGCCTTAGATGAAATCAACTGCTAAAATCAATCTTATCTCACCAGAGGATGCTTAAACAACGCCAAACACATCATCAGCATGTTCACTCATTATAAACCTGTTTGGCTTTATTTCTTTAATAAGGTATATCTATAAAAGTTGTTGAAGTCAGTTTGAAGTCACCATTATGGTGATCAGTGTTCACTTTAGTTGGGCACTTGGCTATTGACTTTGGTTAAATTAATTCTCTTTCAGAAACTACTGAAAGTGCATGCTATCACTACTGACTACAACATTTCTTGCTCTTGACTCAATGACAAACCTTTTACTATGTGCAGTTTTTGGAATCAGTGATCAATGAGTCTTTAAAAATAGCGACTTTTCATTTTGAACTTCCATTATCAAGTTGTTATTCACTGTGCCATTGAAATAGCTCTTCTCATAACCCCTGTTATTGAACAAAGTGCTTATGATTATGCTATTTGACATTTTTCTGTTTTCATATCTCTAAATGTTTTTGTTTTGCAATGTACACAAGCTCTATTTGGCTGTTTTTAGCTGATTTGTGTACAGATTCTCTGAAACAGGAGACAAATAATTGAGTCCTTTGAAACGTTCAGTTTGATTTTTTTTCTTTGTTACTTAAAACTTCAGATGTAATTCAGTTGCTTGGTCTTTTCAGTGTAATTGGAACTGTAAACTAGTTTATTTGGTCTATAGCGGTGTAGTTTTGTCTGTAGTCGTGTTTTTCAGTCTTTAGTTTGCTTACTTGGAACTGTAGATTAGTTTTGTTTGTGTCTATTGGTGTAGTTTGGTCTGAAGCTGTGTTGTTTAACTGTGGATTACATTTTTGGTCTCCAGCAGTTTAGTTTGGTCTATAGCTGTTGGCTTTAATGGCTGCAATACGCTGTGTTCCCTTTTGTTCAGTCACTACGACGTAACGTTAGTGACTAACGAATGGGGGTTTCGCTTAGAAGCCTATCATCTTCGAGCTTAGAGAAAACGCACAATGGCGTGCCAATGCCATGGGGCATGCGGAATTTGCATACGTAACTCCGCCTCACCGCGTGAGTATATAAGGAAGTACGTGGCAATATCGCATTATATTTCTGCTTTCGGAGCCAAGAGAACCTACCTCTTCACTCCTACAGCCTTCTGAGACTCTGTCAGCTTCTTCGAGACGAGCAGCTTTCCAGTCGGTGTTGGTGTAACGGCGCGTTCCAGTGATCGCATACTTCCTGCCTGCTGATCTGCGCAGTGGTCCGTTTGACAGCTGGTGTGTGTTTCCCTGGGCGCTTCGGCATCGACTGCGAGGCTTTCCTCTCACAAAAAGAGCTTGCGCGTGGCACGTCTTTTTCAAGACGGCTCGCCCGTGCACTTCCGGGTGCGATCGATTTCCGCTGCTGTCTATGGGCGCATTCACTGCTCGAGCGTGTTTGGGCTTCAGCACGTTCGGGCAGTGTTTGTGGAAGTGTCACGTTTCCATTGCGGGAACGTGACCATCGCGATGTCGCGGTCGAGACTCAATGATCTCCGTGAGGAGAGAGAGTCCCCTCTGCCACACCCCAATCTACAGTCCCCGAGTGAGATGGTACTTTGGCTGGTGGCCAGGGTGACCTGAGGGTGGTGCTGTGGTATTAAGAACCCCGACGTTCATTCCTCGGGCCACGCCCCCCTCTTATACATCGCTTCCCGCGAGTGTTGGACTGAATCAACGGCCCATCTCTGACGCCCCGTTCATTCAGTTCACGCTCCGGATAGCAGTGAGATGTCGATCGCCGCATCCCTAGGTGGGCTGGAGTCCTTTGGGGATGACGATTAGGTTGTGCTCCGCCTCCGGGTGTGTCAGCACTGCCTGATCCGACCTAAAGTGGACAGCCATGTTATCTCGGGCAGCCGCGAGTCTCGCGCTGGTGTGGAATAGGCACTCTTTTTATAAATAAACCACAGATTTGAGCTTTAAACCACTACATTATTGCCTGAAAAAGTCTTAAAACTACGTTTTGTCACACATTAACAGTAGATTTTAGCAAAAAAGACGTGTAAACACAGCCCAAGTCAGCCATTTCTCAACGAGACGAGCCGGCTGGCAGAAGCCCCGCCCATGACGCGAAAACGCGTCTGTTGTGAAGTGAATGTCACGCGCGAATGAAGCGAATTTCACGCGTGAATGAAGCGAGTAAACTCAAAATGTTCAAGCTTCCAACTTTGCGCGATTTATCCGCATCATTCGCGTCCGGTGTGAACGCCACATAAAACTGCAAGAAAATCAAAGACAAAAATCTGAACAAGTTGTGTTCCAAATTTTAGGTTGAAATCTCAAAAATGAGCTTTCAGTGAGATTTTGTTTGGGTGCAGTACCAATCCTTTTCACTAGATGACATCCAAGCTACATTACTGACCATATAAGGGCGCCTGCATTTCCATATATGGTTTGAGTGATCTGAACCATATATTTCCATAGTATGAAGTAGACATCCTATGCAGAAGTAGTATGGGAAGTTTTATATGAATTCAACCTCTAATAAACATAAAAAAAACACGTATGTGCGTTATAGCTCGCCGCCACATCACAAATGGAGAATTCTTTTTTTTTTTTCTTTATATTCTTTTTTTCTCCAAAAGTTGAATGGATGTTACCTTTCGAACTCTTGGCATGAAAACAAACAGGTTTCTACCAATCTTTCATGATTTTTTCTGTTTATCGCTATTTCAAAATAAAGGTCTGAACATGCCTTATGAGTATGAAAATATTCTTGTTGCAAATTGATAAATTACTACTCCTCTGTCATTTATTTAGAAATACAGTCACCAAATATGACAACTAGAGAGTGTAAGCTTTCAAATGATATACAGTTTGTCAAGATTAGTTTAGGTTTAGTATAGGCTATTACTGTTTTAAAAATGTAATGGCTGTGGGCCCACCGGTGGGCTGGTGACACATGACGGTTAAAGACTGAAATGGGAGCTTTATCTTTTCTTTTCTTTTTTGTTGGCAAAACTGTATTTGACCATGGAGTGCATGTTAATGGATAACATGTTATGTTTTAAGTCGTCACCTAACCAATATTTTGAGTTAATCCGGTAATCTTTGTTAATGTTATTATTTTAATGTTTATGCAAACAATAAGTACATAGTGCTGCTAATTTTTGACATAAAACCGAAATTATTTCAGTATGCATAAGAACTTTTTGAACATTTCCAGCCATCCTACAATACCGTGATAATATTGATAACAATGATCATTTTGGTCTCTATATAATCATGATATGAAATGTTCATAACGTTTCATCTCTATAGTCTCTAGTGGTGTTTTTTGGTCTGTAGCCGTGTTGTTCAGTCTTTAGTTTTGACGGTGGAGCTGTAGATGAGTTTTTATTTTGTAGAGGTGTATAGTTTGTTCCGTAACGGTGTTGTTTAATCTTTTGCTGAGGTGTTGATTGTATCTGGCCCACACATCAAGCAGTTCAACAGAGGGCCTGAGGCTCCACTGGAATTAATTACATACAAAAGCATTTCTGCTTGGAATTCACACACCAAATTTATCACTGGCCCTTTAATGTGCCTCATCTGAGTCCATCCAAACTAGCTGACTGCCCGGGGGCAAATAGCTCCTGTCCTTCCACGGCTGTGTGTGTGTGTGTGTGTGTGTTAGTATGAAAAGTGGGGGACCCACACATGCTGGAGGCTAGCCTAAATCCAGGTTTGAGGGGTGGAGAAGGCTAACAATGCCCCCAGCAAATTCAACATCTAAGCCAGGGGCCACCCCTACACACACACACACACACACACACACACATCCCCCGCTGGGACAGGAGCTCAAATCCAGTCCTGACTCTGGTAATTCTGTCATTTTGATGATGATAATTCTTCATAGGCTTGGAGAGACTGTCAGTTACCATTTGCCCAATCTGGATTCATGTCTTAAGTGAAGAACAACAGAGCATCTGCTCTAGAAATTATGTTTAAATGAACAATTAGCATGCTTATAAGAAGTAATGTGAAAATATATCTGAATATTATATATACAAAATGCTTTGTAAAAATTTAGTATTTTTGATAAGTTCTAAAGAAAATTCATGTTTGTTTTCACTTGTTCTATATTTTTTTAATATTTACATGTCATTAATAATATATTGTTTGGGACCCTGGAGCACAAAACCAGTCACAAGTCTCACAGGTATATTTGTGGCAATAGCCAACAAAACATTGTATGGGTCAAAATTATACATTTTTCTTTTATGCTAAAAATCATTAGGGTATTAAATAAAGATATTTTGTAAATTTCTTACCGTAAATATATATAAAAAATATTATTATTAGTAATATGCATTGCTAAGGACTTCATTTGGACAACTTTAAAGGCGATTTTCTCAATATTTAGATTTTTTTTTTGCACCCTCAGATTCCAGATTTTCCAATATTTGTATCTTGGCCTATCCTAACAAATCATACATCAATGGAAAGCTTATTTATCCAGCTTTCAGATGATGTATTCATCTCAATTTCAAAAAATATACCCTTATGAATGGTTTTCTGGTCGAGGGTCACGTATTCCTCTGTATTGTAACATTAATATAACGATGATTAGGATTATTAAATTATATAGATTCTAAAAGAATATGCTTTTATAGGTGCCGTCATCATAATTCCATTCAAAGTTTTGGGGACAGTATGATTAAAAATAATAATAATAATAATCAAGGATGTATTCAATTAACCAAAAATGACAGTAAAGACTTTTACATTATTAAAAAATGTATTTCACATAACTTTGTTCTTTTTAACTCATCAACAAACTCTGAAAAAAATGTATCATGGTTTCCACAAAAATATGAAGCAGCACAACTGTTTACAAAGTTAATAATAATAAGACATTTTTTAAATCATCATATGAGAATGATTTCTGAAGGATCATGTGACACTGAAGACTGGAGTAATGATGCTGAAAATACAGCTTTGATTACAGGAATAAATTACATTTTACTGTATATTCATGTAGTAAACTGTTATTTTAAATTGTAATAATATTTCACAGTATTACTGTATTTTTTATCAAATAAATGCAGCCTTGGTGAGCAGAAGAGAAAATATGGTAACACTTTACTTTAAAACATGATGTATAATGCATTATAAATGTATTCACAATGTTCATTATAATCCATCTTTTCATAAATAACTGTAACCAAAGCTAAATGGATTATAATATTTGCAGATTCTGAAATTGGTTGCTAGTCAAGTCAAGTCAAGTCAGCTTTATTTCTATAGCACTTTTCACAACACAGATGCTTCAAAGCAGCTTTACAGTGATGATGGGAAATTAATTTTGTTTTATATGAAAAGCTAAAGTACGTTTGTGATGGATTCATTTCTGTTGTAAAAACAAAAAATATATATCGCACAAAATGAAAACAATAATGTAAATATTATTATTATAAGTGTGAATCTAAAATTAAAAGCGCATTAAAAAAAATTACAAGCATGATTTCATCTCTTAAATGTCTTAGTGTGTGGTTTGGTTATAATTTAGACTTTTTAAAATCTAATTTCAGCTTTTATCTCATAATTAGGTTAGATTTTTAAGTCATTAAATTAAATAATTAATTAATTAATAATGAGGACTTTTAAAATCATATTTTCAACATTTTATATTACAATTATGACTTAGCATGTCGTATTTTTGTATTTTATCTCACTATTAGGACTATTAAAATCATATTTTTGACTTTTTATCCAATAATGCGGACATTTAAAATCATATTTTCAACATTTTTACTCTTAATTGTGACTTTATGATAATTGAAATGAGCTGATCAGTAATATAGCGTCCCCAACTGAGCAAGCCAAAAGCGACGGTGGCAAGGAACCAAAACTCCATCAGGTGACAGAAACTGTCACAGATGCATCAGCGTCAGACCTCTACACTCCGCCCATCCGCTCCGCTTCACCCGAGTTCTGATTCATCGCACCTGTGTTCATCACCTGTCCCTAATTCCCCATCACTGCACTTCCTGTTATAAGCACCTTCAGTTCCTACAGTCATTGTCAGGTCTCGTCGATACTACATCGCCATACTGACTCACTCACTCGATCCTTACCTTCAGAAGACTTACCTGTGTTCCTTCATCCGACGATCCTTCCTCAACCAGCCTGCCTTCTTCAGATCACCAGCCTTGAACTTTCACCATCCCGACTTCCATCCTGCATCAGATAAGAGACTCATTCAGAACACTTCATCAGTTACCGCTCCAGTTTATCTCATCACTTCTTCCTGTCTGCCGTGACCATTATATGTTTGTGTTAAATAAATATCCTTTCAACTTACCTGTTTGTGTCATTCAGCATCCCTGACAGAAGACCTGACCAAACATGCACGAACCATCTGGTCACGGCGACGGAGAAGCTTCCACGCCGATCTTCACCACTGGATCCTCACCTGTCACTTCATCACCCGCCATCAATTCTTCTTCGTCTGCCTCTGTCAGTCCCATGGCCCGGCCAGCGCCCTTCTCTGGCGAGGAGGGGGAGTGCAGCGGATTTCTCCTGCAGTGCGAGCTGTTCATGGAGATGAACGCATCACAATTCGCCTCCGAGAGATCTAAGGTAGCTTTCTTCATTTCCCTTCTCACTGGAAGAGCATTGCTTTGGGCACAATCGCTTTGGGAAGCGAAAGGAGCTGTGACTGAGACCCTGAACAACTTTATTAGTCACTTCCGGGTTGTATTTTCTCCAGTCGCTAATGCTTTATCAGTTCATGATCAATTATTTCATCTACGACAAGGCAAGTCATCTGTTTCTTCATATGCCCTTCAGTTTCGAACCCTAGCAGCCTCTAGTGGATGGAATGAGCCGGCTTTAATCACCGCCTACCGGCAAGGGTTAGATCATGAGATCCGGTTACAACTCACCATTCATGATGATGCCATTGGTTTGGAAAGTCTCACTCAGCGTTCCATCAGAGTGGACCAACGCCGCACTGCCTGTCTGCTCGCTCAACCTGCACTGCCTCCTCCTCGTCCTTCCACCACAGTCAACCCTCTAACACCAGAACCCATGGACCTCAGTTCTGCACATTTATCAGCAGTTGAACGCCAGAGACGTATCTCTAACAACCTGTGTCTATACTGTGGATCCGCTGGCCACCTGCTAGTCTCTTGTCCAGTTCGTCCCCCACGACCGGCGGTGAGTACAGTACATCTTCCATCACCCATTTCTCAACTGAAATACACTACTGTTCAGATCTCACATCGTCAGCACTCTCTTCCAGCACAAGCGCTAATCGACTCTGGGTCCGCTGGTAACTTTATCTCCCGTTCCACTCTTCAAAAGCTACAAGTCCACCATGAATCCATCCCGCAGTCTCTTCAAGTGCATTCCATCCTCGGCAGACCGCTCGGTCGTGGGAGGATATGTCACCGCAGCCCCTCTGTAACAATGAAAGTTGGTTGTCTTCATCAAGAGGAATTGTCTTTTCTGGTGTTGGAGGGTTCTACGGCAGATATCATCCTGGGACGCCCGTGGTTGGAACTTCATTCTCCAGATATCAACTGGTCTACGGGAGAGGTTCGTCAATGGGGAAGTAACTGCTTTTCACGCTGTTTATCTCAGGTTAAAAGGGTGTCTCACCATCACTCATTACCCGTCCAAAAGATTTCCATGTGTACTACCTCCATTGAAAGCCCAGCTATTAACGACCATCATGAGATTCCTCACAGTTACCGGGCGTTCCAGGATGTCTTCGATAAGCAGCTGGCCACGAAACTTCCACCACATCGGCCATGGGACTGTGCGATTGACCTACTGCCTGGGGCGGTCCTACCGCGTGGTAAAATCTACCCACTGTCCATCCCAGAACAGAAGGCCATGGAGGAGTACATCGAGGAGGCACTTCACCAAGGATACATCCGACCTTCTACTTCCCCTGCTGCTTCAAGCTTCTTTTTCGTCGGTAAGAAGGACGGAGGCTTGCGCCCCTGTATAGATTACCGGACCCTCAATAATTCCACCGTCAAGTATAGGTATCCTCTTCCTCTGGTCCCAGCCGCCTTGGAACAGCTTCGTGGTGCTAAGGTATTCACTAAACTTGATCTCCGTAGTGCTTATAATTTAATTAGAATTAGAAAGGGAGATGAGTGGAAGACCGGATTCATCACTCCTGCAGGCCACTATGAGTACCGCGTCATGCCCTTCGGGCTGTCCAATGCTCCAGCGGTCTTCCAGGGGTTTATGAATGAGATATTTAAAGATTATCTGAACCAGTTCGTTATAATCTACATCGATGATGTCCTTATATATTCTACCAGCCTGTCTGAGCACCGCCTTCATGTCAAGTCAGTTCTCCAACGTCTTCGGGATCATCAGCTGTATCTAAAACTTGAGAAATGTGAGTTCCATCAAGAAACCCTCCACTTCCTAGGGTATGTGATCACTCCTCAGGGAGTCACCATGGACCAGAGGAAGGTGGATGCCGTTGCCAACTGGCCATTACCCATCACCATCAAAGAGCTGCAACGATTCCTGGGCTTCGCAAACTTCTACCGTAGATTCATTCAAGGTTACAGTCAAATCAGTGCTCCTATCACCTCACTCCTGAAAAAAGGGGCCAAGTCTCTGTCCTGGACCTCTGAAGCCACCCAAGCGTTTGATGTGTTGACCGTTTCTCGAAGGCCTGTAAACTCATCCCTATGCCAGGTCTACCCACTGCCTTCGAAACGGCAGAAGCATTATTTAACCAAGTCTTTCGTCACTTTGGGTTACCAGAAGATATCGTCTCCGATCGCGGACCTCAGTTTATATCCAGGGTATGGAGAGCCTTCTTCAACCTTCTGGGAGTCACAGTCAGCTTGACGTCAGGATACCATCCCCAGTCCAATGGCCAGACTGAGCGGAAGATACAAGAGGTCGGACGGTATCTTCGATCCTACTGCCATGACCATCAAGACTGCTGGAGCAGGTATCTACCCTGGGCCGAGTATGCACAGAATTCCCTTCAACAGTCTACTACTGGTCTCACGCCGTTTCAGTGCATACTCGGCTTCCAGCCGCCCCTGTTTCCCTGGTCAGGTGAGCCTTCAGATGTTCCAGCAGTCCATCATTGGTTCCAGGAGAGCGAGAGGGTCTGGGACTCAGCTCATGTTCATCTCCAAAGGGCTGTTCGGAGACACAAGAGTCAGGCCGACGCTAGAAGATCTGCGACTCCGAGGTATCAACCAGGGCAAAAGGTCTGGCTCTCCACCCGGGACATCCGTCTCCGTCAGCCCTGTCGTAAGCTGAGTCCCCGATATATAGGTCCATTCGCAATACAGAGGCAGATCAACGACGTCACCTACCGGTTATCACTCCCTGCACACTACCGCATCTCACCTTCATTTCATGTCTCCCTGCTCAAACCCTATACTGATCCTTTGTTTCCTCACTCCTCAGAGCCTGGCGCTGATGAGGTACCTCCTCCTCCCGTGGACCCCGCTGACGAGAACATCTACCAGGTCCAGGGCATTCTCGATTCCCGACGACGGGGCAATCAACTGGAGTACCTCGTGGACTGGGAGGGTTTTGGACCTGAGGAGAGATGCTGGGTTCATCGTGATGACATACTAGACCCTATGCTCCTACAGGACTTTCACTCATCTCATCCCAATCGTCCGGCGCCGAGAGGTCGAGGTCGGCCCCGTCGTCGGGTCTTTCGGCCCTCAGGAGCTGGCCGTGGAGGAGGGGGTACTGTCACAGATGCATCAGCGTCAGACCTCTACACTCCGCCCATCCGCTCCGCTTCACCCGAGTTCTGATTCATCGCACCTGTGTTCATCACCTGTCCCTAATTCCCCATCACTGCACTTCCTGTTATAAGCACCTTCAGTTCCTACAGTCATTGTCAGGTCTCGTCGATACTACATCGCCATACTGACTCACTCACTCGATCCTTACCTTCAGAAGACTTACCTGTGTTCCTTCATCCGACGATCCTTCCTCAACCAGCCTGCCTTCTTCAGATCACCAGCCTTGAACTTTCACCATCCCGACTTCCATCCTGCATCAGATAAGAGACTCATTCAGAACACTTCATCAGTTACCGCTCCAGTTTATCTCATCACTTCTTCCTGTCTGCCGTGACCATTATATGTTTGTGTTAAATAAATATCCTTTCAACTTACCTGTTTGTGTCATTCAGCAACCCTGACAGAAACCAGGCTCATAATGCAATAATGCATTATACTTTCTTAAGTTGTGTTCAATTAAAAGTATTATACTGCATTATAAGGTGCATCACAAGGCATAAGTAATGCATTCAAAAATACTTTTATAACACATTACACATAAAGCTTAAGTACATTTGAACGTAGATGTGTCGGAATATTGCTATATATCCATACATGAATAAAATGATCCGCACAGACAGAGACACAAATCCCCAGGCAAACAAACAGGCCTTGCATAAAGCAAAATATAACAAAAACCGAGAGAAGCTGAAAATATGCGATTATTTGAGTAGCTTTCAAATGTTTCTTCTTTCAGCTGTGAAGGACACGGCGGCCTACGCTCAGAGGGACTGGCCTTTTCTCATGTGATTGTCATGCAGGCGTGGTTGTTAGTAATAATGTGGCCTTTAATGATGGAATGATAGACCTGCCAAACAGTAGCTGTCCTCCCATACACACACACGCACACACACCAGCAGTGACACATTAGCATATCCTGCTCAATTCTCAGCTGCCTTTAACATAATCCATATTTGTTGGGTAAAGTCCAACAGTGAGCCCACTCCTGTGGGTGTGTGCTGCTATGACAGTCTTCAAAGGCGGCTCTACCCGCAGCATAACGCATGCTTGACCAGCTAAGCAATTCAGAAATGCAAATGGCAGGGCAGTCTCCTCTCTGCCTTCAGCTCTCAGGGACAAATCCCTTTTGGCGAGACATCTATCTGACTGCCTGACTTAGTATTCCTCAACGCCAGTGCAGAGTGCATGTGATCTTTATTCTAAATGCTGCGAGAGAGGGAGAGATAGATGGATAGATAGAGAAAGGGAGACCTCCTGTCAGCTCGCTGTGAATGCGCTCGGGTTCTGGGGCATGTCAGCGCATACATCGCATTTAAAAAGAAAACCCATTTCG
This sequence comes from Gobio gobio, assembly GCF_949357685.1. Classification (NCBI taxonomy): domain Eukaryota; kingdom Metazoa; phylum Chordata; class Actinopteri; order Cypriniformes; family Gobionidae; genus Gobio; species Gobio gobio. The sequence continues at coordinate 9,964,160 of NC_137103.1, read as the reverse complement.
AATTCACCTTATACAGTCGCACAAACAGTCAGGAAGGTTTGAAAACTATCATCTTTCTATTGATGGTCAGACGTGATGCATTAGTCTGGAGATCAAGTTTTAGCAGAATATTGGCTTCTTTTCAAGTCAAAAATGGATGTCATTACGATTAGAATGTATAGAATCATTCAGACAATTTCAAATGATCTCCATATAGTTACAGTGAATTGGACGCAGTCATTCTTTTTATGCCTAAGGGGGGGCGGGGGGGGGGGGTGAAACACTCAGTTTCAGTCAATCTCATGTCAATCTTGAGTACCTATAGAGCAGTGTTGCATCCTTCATATCTCCGAAAAGTCTCCGAAAAGAAAGATACGCTGTACCGAGTCTTTCCGAATAAAACCGAGCGGCTGGGGGCGTGACATGTGGGCGGAGCTAAATAATCACAAGCGCGCAGCGATTGCGTTGAGAGTGTCTGAAAGCTGTGACATCCTTAAAGGGTTAGTTCACCCAAAAATGTAAATTCTGTCATTAATGACTTCCCCTCATGTCGTTGGACACCCGTCAGACCTCCGTTTATCTTCAGAACACAAATGAAGATATTTTAGTTGAAATCTGATGGCTCTGAAAGGCCTCCATTGGCACTTTACACTCTCAAGACCCTTAAAATGTACTAAAGACGTCGTTACAAAGTCGTTACATCTCACTACAGTGGTTCTACAATAACTTTATGAATCGGCGAGAATAGTTTTTGTGCGCAAAAAAACCCCTAAATAACGACTTACATAGTGACGATTTCAAAACACGGCCTCATGAAGCTTCGAAGCGTTATGAATCAGTGAGTCGAATCATGATTCGGATCGCGTGTCAAACCGCCAAACTGCTGAAATTTTGCGATTCAAACTGCTGAATCGACTCACTGATTCATAACGCGTCGAAGCTTCATGATTCCTTGTTTTGAAATCGTCATCACTATATAAGTCGTTATTTAGGGTTTTTTTGCACACAAAAACTATTGTCGCCGATTCATAAAGTTATTTTAGAAGCACTGTAGTGAGATGGACTTTGTAACGATGTCTTTAGTACCTTTTAAGGGTCTTGAGAGTGAACCGTGCATTGTGCCAATGGAGGCCTTTCAGAGCCATCAGATTTACACTAAAATATCTTAATTTGTGTTCCGAAGATGAATGGAGGTCTTATGTGGCGTTCACACCGGACGCAATTCGCGCGGATAATTCACGCTAATCGCGCGAAGGTGGACGCGTGTACATTTTGAGTTTACTCGCGCGAATCGCGTGTGAAATTTGCGCGAATCGCGCGTGACATTCACTGCACAACAGATGCGAAATCGCGTCATGGGCGGGGCTTCCGCCAGCAGCTCGTCTCGTTGAGAAATGGCTGACATGGGCTGTGTTTACATGTCTTTTTTTTTGTTAAAATCTACTGTTAATGTGTGAGAAAACGTAGTTTTAAGACTTTTTCAGTCGATAATGTAGTTGTTTAAAGCTCAAATCTGTGGTTTATTTATGTAAAGAGTGCCTATTTGAACGGCGCTCAGCGCTCGTCAAAGCCGGCGAGGGCAACCTTTCCTCCGCCAGTCCTTCTGCCATCTGCTGCTGGCTTTGATGTCTCTGTGGTGTGTCTCCAGCTATAATTCGTCTTGTAACGGCTGATCTTTGGTCTCATGGATCTATAATTTGTTCCCTGGCAAATAGTTTAGGCTGAGGGTAAAGATAAGTTTCATTACTTTATATTTTTAGGCTATAACTGTACGTTGCAGTTGTAACGTTAGCCTACTAGCACTGACTTTGAATGTTTGACTGCATTGTTTGCTTTATTTCATGTATAGCTTGTTATACATTACTTATACTTTTGTATTATTGATCATACATAAACTTGCATTTAACAAAAAGAGACTGGGTTGTGTTCCATGTCATTTAATGTTATCACAGTGATAATCATATTGTCTGAACCAGATATTAATATACAGATTTTCTCCTCATTGTTGTCACTACTAGAGCAAGCTCCTGATTGGTTAACGTGGCGCAAAATATCCGCCAAAGTTCAGATTTTTCAACTTGAGCGATTCGCGCGTTTCCCGCGAATCGCGCGTTCAAAACGCTCAATTCGCGTCATTCGCGCCGCCTCAATCGCGCGAATCGCGCCACAGAATGCCATTTCGCGTCTCTGCATTGACTTAACATGTAAATCATTCGCGCGAATCGCGTCCGGTGTGAACGCACCATTACGGGTGTCGAACGACATGAGGGTAAGTAATTAATGACAGAATTTTCATTTTTGGGTGAACTAACCCTTTAAACGCGGAGAAAAACGTTATCCTAAATAAACCATGGAGATCAATCAGATTCAGCCATACATATATGATCCAGAATCAGATCTAGAGGCTGAAATAACAGGAGAAGCAGCAACGACGACTACAGCAGGACGTCTCAATGGTATGAACTGTAAAGGGGGGCGCACACCGGACGCGAAGCTCAGAGCCGCGCACATTCATTTTCCCCAAATATGTTTAGACTTTAGACTTTATTCAAGCTGTTGAACTCAAAATGTAAAACAAATGTATCTTGTAGCACAGGGTGAAATCTGTATGTACTTTGACGATTTGAGAGAAATATAATATAAATTTAATATAAAACCTTGAAATGGAGCGGCAGGATTTTGAACAACTTCCTGAGTCGTAGCTGGGCTCCGCGGACAGGTGCCGAATGTCGCCGCCAGTGTGCGTACGCTCATTGAAAACAATGTGTTCGCATTTTAAATACGTGGTGCGGCGCTGAGCTAGGCGTCCGGTGTGCGACCCCCTTAACTGTAACTGATCTACTTGCTTAGCGGCTTGTCATGCGCAAGTTTTACAACATTTGTGTGTTTACTCATGGTTTATGAGGACATCATTTGTTTTTTTGGACTATTGTATGCGATTTAATGTTAGCAGTGGCAAGCGGAACGGTTTTGCACATCAGACTAGTGCGTGTTTACATAGAAAAACAATGGAATAGTAGCTAGCGCATTTGAATGAACGAGTCGATAGCCAACAACACAAAGACATGTGAAGCAGTTTTACTCACTGCCTGCTTCCAACACACGCCCGTGAACCGTAATCGCTGGAAGCGCTCCATCTTTCAGCATTAGACGAGCTACAAATTTAGGAGTTGAACCGGGGCTTTTTCATAAACCATCGTCGACGAAATTCAGGGAAAAAACAAAAGCACTTGCACAACTCCGTTGCTGCTCCGGAAAAACAAACTCCATCCACTGTCCCATTAACGCTGGGTTCTTTGGGAAGCTGTGCAGGGTTGTCTTGCCCTGACAACCAAAAACACTTCTTTGGTGACATTGTTGATTTCGTGAAGTCCTGTGACTGCAGCGCAGCCGATGACTTCCCTAAAGCCGAGCAGAGCGCAATAATGGGCGTGCTTTTGCTCTCTCTCTCTCTCTAGTCGCGCACACGCCCTTCCGGGAGAAGAGCCCGTATGGCCCGTACAAGGACATTCTGCCCTTGCTGATGTCAGACCCACACTTGAAAAAAAATCTTTCCGAAACTTATGAGAAACCGGAAGGAGTATTTTTGGCACAGAAATACTCCATCAAACGTCCAACTTTTTTTTCTGAAACTTTGTCCATGTTTAGCATGGGAATCCAAGTCTTTAACAGTGTAAAAAGCTCAATATGCATGAAACAGCATTTCACCCCCCCCCCCCCCCCCCTTAAAGGAACACAACACATTTTTGGGACTTTATCTTATTCACCCGTATCCCCCAGAGTTAGATAAGTCCATACACACTATTCTCATCTCCGTGACATAACTCTGTCTGACGCACCCACCGCTAGCCTAGCTTAGCACAAAGACTGGAGGTAAATGGCTCCAGCTAGCCTACTGCTCAATAAGTGACAAAATAATGTACCATGAGTGCAGCGGTGCAATGATATTACACAGCGCCTGAAAATAGGCCAACTTCAACATAACCAACGTGACAACCGGCTTGAATAGAGGGCACTGGGGACTATTTTCAGGCGCTGCTTAATATCATTGCGCCGCTGCACCTACCTAACTTTTCATTTCATTCATTAATTTTTATTACTTAAAGGATTTCGTAGGACAAATTCTTAGTTGATTAGATCAAAAGTAGGTTAAATACATGAGTTTCTAAGTGATTCATGATCAAAACTTTGCTGAAAAGCCCTGTCACACTTAATCTACGACAGTCCTTCTGTCATCTGATTGATAGTTTAGACGTTTTTTGCAAGTAAAAGTCTTTTAATTGTACAAACGTCCACCTTCAGCTCCACTGTCACATCTGCACTGATTTTATGAAGTAAACATAAGTATAACGTTGATAAATATGATCATCAGGCTTATTGTTATTGTTAGGAAGGGTTATTGTTCATCTCTCAATCATCATTGTATTGCATTTTATTATATGTTTTAAAACTACAGAGCTTTGATCATAAAACTAAGCATGAAATATCATCTTACTAAGACATATTATTGGCAGATATAGCGTGATGACTGATATTTATATGATTTCACGTGTAATCTGATGTGTAATCATGTAATACTGTTATAAAGATCTCATTGACTTACATTTCAAGCATCAGAATTTCCTTTTACTTATGCATTTAAGAGCATATTTCTTTCTAAGTTTTGGCCTCATTCGACAATCAGTGTTATTCACCTGTCAGTGATCATAATGTTATGCCTGATCGGTGTATATTTTACAATTTGAAAATGTATACATTTTAGATGTATTAAATGCATGCATGCCTGCTGTGAGCTATCATATTAAAAGACGGCTTTCATAAAGCGGTGGGGACGAAATCAGCCACGGCAAATTTTGATTGGTATATGATATGCATCACCAGATTTTTGATTTCTGCACTTGTCAGGAAATAAAAATGATCAGTAATTCAGACAAAAAGCCCCACTGAAGTGATTTCCATTATATAATGCATTATAGAGCTTCAAAGAGCAAAGTCCGACCACAGGAGAGGTATTATATTTACTGCCTTTACCTGAGGGGTGTGTGTGTGTGTAATAAAACTTTAACGGGTCCATAAACCTGCTCTTGTAGCAGATCCTAATCAGCTCTTTGAGCCTTTGAGCAGACGGCATTCATGCTCTTTGGTGTCTCATTCTCTGTTTACAGAGAGAAGTGAGACGCTCGTATTTACACACAGCACTGGACTGAGACTGTGTGGGCAGAAAGGCTTATTGCTTAAATGCTCATAATGACCAATTACGGGAACGCATCATCCATCTTAAACATAAAGATTACTGAATCCTTAAGCACAACACAACCCTGGAGTGTCAAGTGTTGACAAGCGCGTGGGCTTGAATCTAACTTAGACGTTTCTAATAAAACTCGAAAATGCTTTACTGATCTGATACATCCTGTGAGGATGAGGATAAAGACTTAAAAGTCTATCATGCTTGCAATTGCGTATTCATGACATGGATCAAACTTTTCTACTGACAGAAGAAGTTGAATACCTTTTGTTGAGGCATGATTCTATATCAGGTTTACTGCTGATCATACTTTGGACAAGCAAGTTTTACAGTAAAATGTGTGCTATTACTATAAGCAATCTGACTAAAACAATAAAATAATATATAAAATAATACAATAAAATAAAAAAAGTGCCTTTTGATTTGGGCCAGTAACTTAAGCTAGCAACCCTTAAACGGATACTGATCCAAAGTTTTTGTAATTGAGGCCTATATGTAAATTATAGTTTAGCTGGTCAAATTTACAATGATCATCCAACACACACAAAACATTATTCTACACTGGGAAAAATTACTCTGTGGGGTTGTAATTGTAACAAAAATAAATTCTATATTTTCAACAAATAAATCTATGTTTGGTACTTTACTTAATATTTTGAGTAACTTATTTAATATAATGTTGTAAACACATGTTTTTTACAATTAAATGGTGTGTGTATTATCTTGAGTAATGTTTACTAGGCTTTTTAGATGAGTGCCTTTTAGAGATACTTTTTAAGTAAAATTTATTTAAAAGTCTAAACAAGTGGATTTGGCTGTTGCAAAAACACAAATGTTCATGACAGACGCCATTTTGATGGGTGACAGGACTGAATTTGCACTGCTGGCAACCCAACGACACTAAAAAAGGTAAGAATGACATGAAATATGAACTGTTCAATGGTCTGATTCTTTGTATTGTAGCATACACAGTATCATAACATTACAATATATATACACTATATTGCCATACGTTTTGCTTTACATGCACATGAACTTTAATGACATCTAATTCTTAATCAGTAGGGTTTAATATGGAGTTGGCCCACCCTTTGCAGCTCTAACAGCTTCAGCTCTTCTGGGAAGGCTTTCCTCAAGGTTTAGGAGTGTGTTTATGGGGAATCTTCTAGAAGTGCATTTGTGAGGTCAGGCACTGAAGTTGGATGAGAAGGTCTGGCTCTCAGTCTCCGCTCTAATTCATCCCAAAGCTGTTCTATCGGGTTGAGGTCAGGACTCTGTGCAGGACAGTCCAGTTCCTCCACACCAAACTCACTCATCATGTCTTTATGGAGACGCTTTGTGCTCTGGTCAGTCATGTTAGGACAGGGTCATCCACAAACTGTTCCCACAAAGTTGGGAGCATGAAATTGTCCAAAATGTCTTGGTATGCTGAAGCATTAAGAGTTCCTTTCACTGGAACTAAAGGGCCAAGCCCAACCCCAGAAAAACAACCACACACCATAATCCCCCCTCCACCAAACTTTACACTTGGCACAATGCAGTCAGGCAAGTCCCGTTCTCCAGGCAACCGCCAAACCCAGACTCGCCCATGGGATTGCCAGACAGAGAAGCGTGATTGGTCACTCCAGAGAACACGTCTCCTCTGCTCTAGAGTCCAGTGGCGGCGCGCTTTACCCCACTGCATCCCACGCTTTGCATTGCACTTGGTGATGTACGGCTTGGATGAGCTGCTCGGCCATGGAAACCCATTCCATGAAGCTCTACACACTGATCTTGAGCTCATCTGAAGGACACATGAAGTTTGGAGGTGTGGAGCTGTTGACTCTGCAGAAAGTTGGTGACTTTGTGCACTGTGACCCTCAGCATGTGCTGACCCCGCTCTGTGATTTTAAGTGGCTGAGTTGCTGTTGTTCCCAATTGCTTCCACTTTGTTATAACACCACTAACAGTTGAGAGTGGAATATTTAGTAGTGAGGAAATTTCCCGAAAGCGTCTGCATTCCTAGTGCTTGATTTATACACCTGTGGCCATGGAAGTGATTGAACACCTGAATTCAGTGATTTTGATCGGCGTCCCAATACTTTTGGAAATATAGTGTATATCCAATGTTTTCTCCCACTGAACAGGTGATGTGCTGCAGTATAATGTTGTCCCATATGTTGACAAACCTGTGTGAGACACTCATGGACGTCTAATGAGGAGTCTTGCCATCTTTCAGAGATAGTTTAAAAAAAAAAATCTTTTATTATTTGCACTCAAATTTATACAGGGTAACATTTGCTTGGTTATACTCTGCTTGGAGTTAGAGAGCTGAGAGGAGAAAAAACATCAAAGTTATTTTCAAACGTAACTGAACTGAAGTTTTGCCAGTTTGCAAATGGAGGGGAAAGTAGAAACTCATGGTCCGCACTCTAAATCTGATATCGATTCCCATCACCGCAGGATACAACACATTCTGTGTGAATACATTAAAAGCAACTGCTCACAAAGTGAATAAATGCTCATATATTTGAGCCACAAAGACAGACGGTACAATAAATCAAAGATATGGGCGTTCGTGAGATGTGTCGGTTGTCAAGTCTGAGTGAAGGAGTTTAGTTAGAGACTGACTCAAGCGGTACCTATTTTAATAGGCATGAAAACAAACGCGTGTTCCCTGTCCAAACACCTCTAAACGCCTACATGGCTCCACACACACACACACACAACACACACCGCCAAGTTGAAGTTCCTGCTGTTGACCACTCTCTGTATTTCACCTGCTGAGCAATTACCTGGTGGGAACTATCAACACTAGTATTCACACACACTCACACACACTCTCGGCCTCCTTATTTGAGTGGTGTTTTGTTGAAGGTATGAGCGGCCCCCTGTGTTGGGGCCCCTCCCTGAGCTCACTACCCTCAGAGACAGCGAGAGGGGTGTCAGGATGCACGTGACCCCTCTCTCTCACACACACGCAAGTACACACACGCCTCAGCCAAACAGAGGCGCTGCATGCCATCAAGCGTCTGAATTGCATGGGCTGTGCCGGAGCAGCAGGGGTCACTCAGGAGTCCAGCGAGGGCCGCAGACATGTGTGTGTGTGTGTGAGAGCGTAACGCATGGACGCTCACAGCCTGTACACAGCAAGTAATGACTCCACTGCCAGCCCAATAAAGACAGACACAGAGTCTCTGTTTATGCTTAAACACACACACAGTGATGAGGGAGGAGTTGCCTTTGTTCAGTGGCACAAAAGAGCCTTCATTTTGCTTTATTTTCAATGTTTGAAGCTTTATTTTTTACATGTAATGTGCAGGGGCAACTATAAATAAGCCATTAGAAGGTTGGCATCCTTAAAAGTTTAGTATGGGACTACCTGTTTGTCCAAACAATGGTGGACAATCAAAGACAGGTCATTACAGTAAGTGTTAAAGTGTTAGTTCACCCAAAAATGAAAATTAGCCCATGATTTACTCTCCCCCAAGTCATCCTAGGTGTATATGACTTTCTTCTTTTAGCCAAACACAATTGGAGTTATATTAAATAATATCCTGGCTCTTCCAAGCTTTATAATGGCTGTGAATGGTACCCTAGATTTTGAAGCCCAAAAAAGTGCATCCATCCATCATAAACATACTCCACACGGCTCCGGGGGTTAATAAAGGCCTTCTGAAGAGAAGCCATGCGCTTTTGTAAGAAGAATATCCATAATTATAACTTTATAGCTGTACAGTTCATCAACTGCACATAAACTTCACTGCACACTAAACATTCAAAAGACACAAGAGAGTGGTGTTTTATATTTGTCATATGCGTTTAGCGTGTATGTGGCTAATCTTTGGATGTTTGTGTGTAGAGTTACCATTTTTAGATGAGTTAAAATAGTTTTGAATGAAGTGTTTGCTTTTGCAAGAGATGTGTGACGTTTTGCATGTTGTGTGTGTGTGTGTGTGTGGGTGTTTTGTGTTTTTTGTGTGTAGAGTTTAGAGAAAAGGAGCCATAGTTTGAGAAATTGTCAGCAAATAAAAAAAAACCTGTAACATTACATAATTATAATAAAATAAATGGCCACTTAAAGGGATAGTTCACCCAAAAATGAAAATTCAGTTTTTTCCTACTATGGTAGTCATTGGGCGTTTTCACACCTGAAAGTCCGCACCAAGGTCCGAACCAAAGTTCATGTTTTGATAGATTTTATACTTTCGGTTAGTTTTGGTTTGGTTTCACATTGCAATTATGCGAGCGCACTAAAGAACTTTACATGACACACTTGCGTCCACTCGTCATCATCTATGTGTGCGGCATCTGGACATTGATTGGTTTGTAAATGGACGTGCGTCTGACATCAGCGTCTTTGAGAAGAATATCGTTGCCACTATTGAACAGTGCGCATTGCTTGACTATTTTCTTTTTGTTACGTTTAAAAGTGGACATTTCAAGCTTTATATACACATATTTCTCATGTTTGTGAGACAAGTAGCTGCTGAGTTTCGGTTTATTTGAGACGCGCTCCAGTTCATGTGCAAAGCATGTGATCGCTCCCGCGATTATTGTCTGCTATAGACTATTTGCTTCTTATTTATTAAATCCAGGCAATTATCTGATTAAACGTTGATTAAAATTAAGAAATTCACATTAAAGAAAGGCTTTCTAAGCCAAATCATACAAAATTGATTTCAAAATCATTTCTGACCTTCTGTCTTCTGACATATTGCGCATCTTTTCACTTTTCATAATCAATATAGCCGAGATGAAGTTTAAAAATAACATTATAATATTTAAACATACACAAGAACTTCCTGTAAATGGTCTAAAAGTCTGAACCATACAGAAAATGCTTTCAAACTAGAAACAAACCGAACCTTTGTTCAGTTTGATCCGGACTAAATGATAACAGAATTTTCATTTTTGGGTGAACTATCACTTTAAATGGTTAGTTCATCCAAAAATGAAAATTAGCCCAATGATTTACTCTCAAGTCATCCTAGGTGTATATGACATTCTTGTTTCAGACGAATAAAATATATTAAAAAGTAATTTTTTATTCGGAGTTATATTAAAAATGTCCCAAGCTTTATAATGGCTTTGACTTGATGGGTCGTTTTTGAAGTCCATAAAAGTGCATCTATCCATCATATAACTGCTCCAGGGGGGGTAATAAAGGCCTTCTGAAGCCAAGCGAGTAAGAAAAATATCCATATTTAAAACTTTATAGGATTGGCGTACACAAGTCGACTTGCGCTAAAAGAGTAACCCTTGACCCTTGAACCCTTGACGCATGCGTATTGACGAATGCAGAAGCGCAGAGGATAGAGCAAATCAAAACACCGGTCATGAATTAGAGTCTAAAACGAGAAGTTTTAAAGAAAAATGGCGGAGGATTTCGATATAAGAGAAGAGGGGCTTGAGTTTGTTGTCCAGCTCTATCAGCGAGAGCCGTCAAAGCTTGAGATGCTCCTGTACATCACCTCAGGTGTTACTCTTTTAGTGCAAGTCGACATGTGTACGGCTGACCACCGGAAGCTAGTTATTTTAGTCTATAACGCTTTAAATATGTATATTTTTCTCACACAAACACATCGCTTCGCTTCAGAAGGCCTTTATTAACCCCTGGAGCCGTGTGGAGCAGTTATATGATGGATAGATGCACTTTTATGGATTTAAAAAAACGACCCAACAATTCACCGCCATTATAAATCTTGGAAGAGCAGGACATGTTTAATATAACTCAATGTGTTCGTCTGAAAGAAGAATGTCATACACAATGCTGGGTTATTTTATTCCAAATTTGGGTCAAATATGGACAGACCCAACCAACAGTTTGTCCATATTTGACCCAAATTTGGGTTAAAGCAACGCAGCAGTTTTTCGAGTGTACACACCTAGGATGACTTGAGGGTGAGTAAATCATGGGCTAATTTTCATTTTTGGGTGAACTAACCCTTTAATTGGCCTTAAAGAGAGTACACATTTCTTAACATACTTAACTTTCTAGTAATGTCAAATTAATTTTTAAAGCACATTTTAATTCATCTGCATCTGAGGCCAGAGTTTTTGCACATGTAAAGTACTCGATTATCATTTTAACTGTAGTGTGTTATTCAATATTACATTTAAAAATGTATATATTTTAACTGTCTGTATTTTAAAGACAATAGAAGCTATGATGAAATTACATATAAAATACTTACATGGGTCAAAAAAGCACATGAAAACAAGTTTAAATTTAAACCACAATATATTTTCATTTAATTGAAATTAACATGCAAAAAAACAGTAAATTCAGTTTGCACTTAGGGATATTATTTCCGTAATACGCACTGTGATGAAGAGGCCTAGAAGATGTCTTCCATCACTATTTTTACAGTGACCTTATATGTATTTGATAATATTTACGTAGGGTTTGCAGTGTTATATTTCCTGTTTTAGCGTGTGTGTGTGTGTGTGTGTGTGTGTGTGGCCTTAAAGAGAGCACGAACGGTAATGTTTCCATAAACATTTATAATGTATGTGTTGGTTTTATCGAAACTATTAATTATATTTGTTTTAACGTTTGTTCTTAATCATCTTGTGTAGTTATTTATTAATCATGGTCAGAAAAAAGTATGCTCCTCTTAGAAAGCGGGAAAATGTGTGTGTTTAAGGAAGCCGTCACTAGTGGAAGGGAGGATTGAGGACGGATTATGGTTTGAGTGAATCTAAGCAAGGTTGTTGAAGCGCTGGCTTCAATAGTTGAAGAGGTTTTATTGATAATCTGTTTTATTTCTTCTCTTAACCATATTTATTTGCATCTGCTTGTAATAAACACCATTTTGGATGCCAGCGTTGCTCCTGTGTTTAAATCATGGTGCAATTCTCCTCGTGAGCGCTCGGGTCCCAATCCCCAAGTGCTCTTTTTAAAAGTGTCCCGAAGTTAAAGCTCAAGTTAAATAAAAATGGTTTCAGATTGTGGTGGTAATTGAGAATACCGAAATGTTTTTGAGATTTCGCCCTTTACCCATTACAAGGGACAAGAGCTGGATTTATTAGTGAACTGACTTAAAGGGACTTTGGACATTGGGAGAGTTCGAGAAACATTATTTCTCCAATTATACGCTTTTGGGTCATAAGTCCGGGATCATTAATCCACATGTGGAGATGAGAGCTTTTAAAACCACTGATACATGAAACGTATAGCCTACTGCAAGAAAACATGAGAGAGAGCAAAGGGAAGCGATAGGACAAGCAATTACTGAGCATAAATATGTGTTTAATGCATATTAACCATTAATCGTCCCTCAAGTAGGGTTTACGTTTGAGTCCCTTGGGCTCAGATAGACCCCAAACTTTTACAGAGCGATTGCATAAGGAAATATACATTTTTTACATGTAAAACTATATATAATTTTTTTATTTACTTCTCAAATACATTTATGCTGTGTTTTTGTGGGTATTTGGTAGTTTTTTACCTATTTACTGCACAAATACTTAACTATGTCATAAATTGGCTCATTAAAAATTATATTTTTATGAAAAAATCACTTGAATGATGATCTTAAATAAATATAAATAGTTTTTGGACATTGCTCTACTGTATGTGTTAGGGATAGAATACCGCCATCTGTGGGTTTGTGGAAAAACTTTAGGAATTATAGTTAAAGAGAAAGAGAGTGCAATGACCACATTATCCACTAGAGGTCCAGAGGGAAGTTATGCAAAAGTTAAGCTGCCTTTCATCTTTCTTTTATTTGCCCTTTTCCCTCTCTTTCTCATGATTGTTCCATGTTGCATTTGTGCTCTAGTATTTGTCCTTCATTTATGTATGGAATTCTTTTTTTTTCAAACAAAGTGCATTTTCCCATTCATTACCAAAATAAAACAAATGTTCCAGACACCTGTGTTTGTGTGTGTGTGTGTGTGTGTGTGTGTGTGTGTGTGTGTGTGTGTGTGTGTGTGTGTGTGTGTGTGTGTGTGTGTGTGTGTGAGTGAACATGCTTGTTCCATATTGCATTTGTGCTCTAGTATTAGTCCTTCATTTATGTATGAAAATCTTTCAGATTTATGCCAGTTTTGTTGATTTTATTTGCCAATTTCAATAAAAATACTCTCTGCTGTAGTCACAAACATGTGTGTGTTTGTGTGTGTGTACGTGTGTGTGTATGAGATAGAAAGTTTGTTCTACTTTGTGTTTATGCTCTAGGACCAGACCTTGATATAAATGTAGAATTTTTCAGATTTATACTGGATTTAGTAAAAAAAACTTGACAAAAAAAAGTTAAAAAAAAAAACTTTTCTTTTACACTTTCCCATTCATTTTCAATGTAGGGTCAATCTGACCCCGAGGGACTTAAACGGTAAAACATGTTTTACACACCTTCAGAACAACCAAATCAAGCCCAGATTTTTTGTGCATGTTTAGATAGATTATTTAGGAAAAGTCACAGAGTCTCATGGCCCTGAGATGAAGGGAACACTTTTTAAAAATGGAGGAAAAGTCCAGTGGGGTCAGCTGGACCCCAAGGGACGATTAAGGGTTAAGGGTCTGTCCAAAGGCGAAACGTAGTAACAACATATTTCCAAAACTGAATTATGACTTAAATCAGGTCTTTCATTTGTTTTCAGACAACTATGGCTCAGATTCAGAGAAAATGGAACATCAAAATTCTGCCAATAAACATTGTTGGCTACCGCATATTAGTTATAGACAGACTGTCCTATTATTGTTAAAAGTATATCGTGCCTGTCATAATCAACAAAGCTGTCAATCTGCATACAAAAGCAAAATTATAATAATTATAATCAACACAATTCTTCATAGTTGATGTGCTGTGTAGACCTCTAGATCTAGACGTCCATATGTTGATGGGCTGGATCTGAAGAGGCTCTTTGTTTGGGAATTGACATTCTCTCCCTCTCTTGTCCCTCTGGGAAGAGCCGCTGTCCTGCCGAACCTCCCACTGTCACTCTATCCACTCCATCACTTCTTCCGGGCCTCCATCTTTCTGCCTTCATTCTTTTGTTGGCCCTTACATTCCCTTCGCTTCCTTTGTTTTCCTCTCTCTAAATCCCTCTTTCCCTCACCGTCATGTTCTCTCTTTCTCTTTTTCTCTCTCAGTTTGTATTTCTTGCTGTTTTTCTTTTCTTCCCCCTCCTCCTTTCTCCAGCTGTCCCCATCCCCCTCTCCTCTTCCTGTCCAAAGCCCAGTGAGACACCCCACACCTGTACAACACACACACACACACACACACACACACACGCCCTCTAACACCACCTTCCCTGTCTCTCCATGTCGGTCTCTCTCTCTCTCACCATCAGTGCGCACAAGAGTCTCTCGCTCTTAAACTCTCGTTTTGTGCCTCTAAGCATGAGACTTATTGATATAAATAGCTGTGCAGTGTGTTCAGCGCTGGACAGCCCAACACAGAGGTGTGTGATGTGTGTAAGAGGGCGGATATTTAAAACTGTCTCAAACACACAGCATATATTCAGGGGCCAACCAGGAGAGGGGATATATATAATAATATATTAGCTAAATATGAATATGTCAATGTCAGTCTGATTATATATCATTTTATCATCAAATGTGAATATTTTGTACAGAGATAGACAGACAATTGGTTTCAATATTTCATTAAAACTGCAGACCTAATGTCCTTATGAAGAGCAAAAAGGACAAATGTTCAGTGAATAGAAAATGCAAAGTGTGTGATATACTGTGCAATGAATCATTAACTGCAACGAATCATATCTTGATTTTTAATATTTTGGTAAATACATGTGACTGGGAAAATCAGTCGCTACCAAAAACATGAAACGAATTAATATAATACTAATAATATTAATGATAGGTACATTTATTTAGGACATCCATATTTTATTTTAATATATATTAATATATATTATATTTTTAATTACATTATACAATTAAAAATTATGTGTTCAGTTTCTGAATCTAGCTTTAGCTGTTTTACTAATGTACAAGATTTATATTATATGATTTAATATAATTGTGGCGAGCAGCGAGGCCGAGGGACCGTGAGGGCGGGACGAGGCGGCGCTCATCAGGGAGGATGAGCGCCAGCTGCGAGCCGCAGCGATCTCGGCCCTCGCGGAGGAGTATAAAGGAGGAGCGACGACAGTGAGGGACGAGAGAGGACCAGGCCTGGAATTTATGTTGTATTTTATGTTTTGTTATGTGTTTGCTGCAGTCGACCGTGAGGGGCTGCAGCTTATTATTTTCATTTTGTGTTTATTTGTATGTAGGCGACAGTCGTCCGCGAGGGGCTGTCGCCGCCATTTTAGTTTGTGTTTGTTTAATTAAAAGTTGTTTTGAATGTCCGCCGGTTCCCTCCTCCTTCTTCCCGTACAAACAACGTGTACCACAGTGGTGCCGAAACCCGGGAGGAAGGAGGGACACGCTGTCGAAGAGCCCCTCATCCCCTCGTCCCGCCCTCACGGTCCCTCGGCCTCGCTGCTCGCCACAATAATTATATGATAACATTTCATTTAATATATATTAAAATAAATAAATGAAGTGTAAACTGTTGTGTAAATACAGTGCAAAGTATTCACAGCGCTTCACTTTTTCCACATTTTGTTATGTAACAGCCTTATTCCAAAATGGATTAAATTCATTATTTTTTCCCCTCAAAATTCTACAAACAATACCCCATAATGACAACGTGAAAGAAGTTTGTTTGAAAGCTTTGCACATTTATTTAAAAATAAAAAATGAAAAATGAAAAATCACATGTACAAAAGTATTCACAGCCTTTGCCATGACACTCAAAATTGAGCTCAGGTGCTCCTGTTTCCACTGATCATCCTTGAGAAATAAATTCAGTTGATTGGACATGATTTGGAAAGGCACACAGCCGTCTATATAAGGTCCCACAGTTAACTGTGCATGTCAGAGCACAAACCAAGCCATGAAGTCCAGGGAATTGTCTGTAGACCTCAGAGACAGGATTGTATCGAGGCACAGATCTGGGGAAGGGTACAGAAACATTTCTGCAGCATTGAAGGTCCCATTGAGCACATTGGCCTCCATCATCCGCAAATGGAAGAAGATTGGACCACCAGAACTCTTCCTAGAGCTGCCATCTGGCCAAACTGAGCGATCGGAGAAGGGCCTTAGTCAGGGAGGTGACCAATAACCGATGGTCACTCTGACAGAGCTCCAGCGTTTCTCTGTGGAGAAGAACAACCATCTCTGCAGCTCTCCACCAATCAGGCCTGTGTGGTAGAGTGGCCAGACGGCACATCACAGCCCACCTGGAGTTTGCCAAAAGGCCCCTGAAGGACTCTCAGACCATGAGGAACACAATTCACTGGTCTGATGAAACAAAGATTGAACTCTTTGGCCTGAATGGCACACATCATGTCTGGAGGAAACACTGCTCATCACCTGGCCAATCCCATCTCTACAGTGAAGTGGTGGTGGCAGCATCATGATGTGGGGATGTTTCTCAGCGGCAGGAACTGGGAGACTAGTCAGGATCGAGGGAAAGATGAATACAGGGACATCCTTGATGAAAACCTGCTCCGGAGCGCTCTGGACCTCTGACTGGGGCGAAGGTTCATCTTCTAACAGGACGACCTTAAGCACACAACCAAGATAACAAAGCAGTGGCTGCGGGACAACTCTGTGAATGCCCTTGTGTGGCCCAGCCAGAGCCCAGACTTGAACCCGATTGAACATCTCTGGAGAGATCTGGATGTGCACTGACGCTCCCCATCCAACCTGATGGAGCTTGAGAGGTCCTGCAAAGAATAATGGGAGAAACTTCCCAAAAATAGGTGTGTCAAGCTTGTAGTATCAAACTCGAGATGGTGGTCCAGTGGGTTAAACCATAGAACTGACACGCAGAAGGTTGCTGGTTTGATCCCAGCGGTCACCACCAGTGTGTCCTTGAGCAAGGCACTTTACTCCATGTTGCTCCAGGGGGATTGTCCCTGTGATAAGGGACACAGTAAGTCACTGTAAGTCGCTTGGGATAAAAGCGTCTGCCAAATGCATAAATGTAAATGTAACTCAAAAAGACTTGAGGCTGTAATCAGTGCCAAAGGTGCTTCAACACAGTAAGCAGAGCAAAGGCTGTGGATACTTATTTACATGTGATCTTTTTATTTTTAATACAATTTCAAACAAACTTCTTTCACGTTGTCATTATGGGATATTGTTTGCAGAATTGAGGAAAAAAAAGAATGAATGTGAGCCATTTTGGAATAAGGCTGTAACATAACAAAATGTGGAAAAAGTGAAGCGCTATGAATACTTTCCGGATGCACTGTATATAATATACAATGATTTTTTGTTCAGCTTGAGCTGTTTTTTCTAATTTAAAACATTTATATAGGATGATATAATATAATGTAATTATACACTATTATAATATTTAATGTAATACATATTAAAAATAAATAAATTAAGTGTAAACTGATGTATACATTTATTTACATAAATTATATATAATTTATTTTATATTATATTACATTATATTATGTTATATTATATAATGTAATGAAAAACTCGCTTTAGCTATTTTACTAAGTTACAAGATTCATATAATTTGATATAATAATATATATAATTATATTATAATATTTAATGTAATACATATTAAAAATAAATAAATTAAGTGTAAACTGTTGTATACATTTATTTACATATATATCATTTATTTTGTATTATATTACATTATATTATGTTATGTTATATTATGTTATGAAAAACTCGCTTTAGCTATTTTACTAAATTACAAGATTCAAATAATATGATATAATAATATATATAATTATATTATAACATTTAATGTAATATATATTAAAATAAACAAATGAAGTGTACACAGTTGAATACATTTATATTACATTATATTTTATTATAAAAAATATATATTTATTATATTATATTATATATGTTTTACTAATTTATAACATCCTATATTCCTCCAATCCTATATTACCGGTAAAAGCAAAAAGCAAATGAAGGGCCGTTTTGAACCTTGATTAGACATTATCAAACGGTTAAAACTGAAAACTGTGTGGCCTCTGGATTTGAAACAGTTAACAGCCTTTATTGGCGTGTAAACAAAGGCTGAGGAGAAACGTCTATCTCTTTCACCCCCTAAACCTGCACAACATCAGATGAATCTTTCCCCATTAAGATGACAACACAATTTGAGCTGAAGCTGAGTGTAAATAAAAGAGTGAGGGGAGATGATACATCAGAAGGAGAGCAGTACACCTCCATTACACCAACACATTTATTTCCATCCAGAGAGAGAGAGAGAGCGAGAGAGAGCGAGAGAGAGCAAAGCAATGGACACCAGCCAAGATGCAGAAAGAAACCCATATCTAAATGCAATGAAGGAAATGAGCATTTTGGGACGTTCAGACATTAACTTTCATCAATGCAGTCATTCCAAACACACACACACACACACACACTCAGACCACGGAGTGTGTGCTCATAAAGACCTGGCAGTAACATACAAGCAGTCGTTAAGCACATAACAGTAGTTTTGTCACCATTAACTAGTGCTGAAAAAGCAATAGCAAAGCCCCATCTGTCGTGTGTGTGTGTGTGTGGGTGTGGGTTTTGTGTGTGTTGTGTGTACTGTCAAAACAAAAGGCCAACCTTGGATCACATTCTTAAAAGTCATTTTTCTAGGGAGAATCACTGCCATAACAGAGCATTCTGCTGCTGTTTTTGAGTGTTTTTAAAGCTCTGAAGACAGTGTTGGTGTGTGTGTGTGTGGTGCTAGAGTCGGGCTTTGTGTGTGTATTGATTGAGCTGTAATTGATCTGATAGTTCTCTGTGATAATTGACTATTATCCGTGATTACAGACGGCAGCTCTGTGGCCTGAACTCACTGACCAGCGACCAAACAACAAAGGCTGGAAACACACAGAAGACAATACAAGCGTTCCATCTCTCTACACAACAGAGCTACTATCACTGACTTTGTCATGTTTAACACAATATCAATAAAGCTGTTATAACATGCTATTGTCCCTTCATGACTCATTTAAAACATTCCAGTCCTTTTATTAGGATTTTAAAATAAGCTATACTATTCTCGCACAATCCCTTTAAACAACTATTGTATGTTCCTGCCCTTTCATGGGGTTGTTGTAATACAGTATATGCCTCACGACTGTTATATTACATTATTACACTTGTTTTGTGTGGGTACGTTTTTTGGTGGTGGGGACTTGTTTAATGTTACAAAAGATTTGTATTGCAAATACTGTAAATGTTGTTCTTTCTATTCATCAAATAATCCTAAAAAATTAAATTTATCACGGTTTCCACTCATATTTGAAGCAGCACAACTGCTTTCAATGCTTTCAAATGTTTCTTGAGCATCAAATCCTCATATTAGAATGATTTCTAAAGACTGGAGTAATGATGCTGAAAATTCAGATTTGATCACAGGAATAAATTACATTTTGCAATATATTCACATAGAAAACAGTTATTTAAAACTGTAATAATATTTCACAATTTTACTTTTTTTTCAGCATTTTGATCAAATAAATTCAGCTTTGGTGAGCAGATAGACTTCTTTCTTTACTGACCCTGAACTTTCATTGTAAACCCAGATAAGTTGGCAAAAATTGAGGTAATCAGTTACATCAAAATTTTTAAGTTACGAAATGTAAGTTTAAGTAAGTAGAACTGGCAGATTAAAATTTTATTTTGTAATCATACATTTAAATTGCTTTTAACTTAAAATATTTGAGTGCGCTGATTCATTCATTAATTTAACTTAAAATTATTATGTAATCTCAACGTACATTTTTTTTGTAGTGCTGTCAATCGATTAATCGCGAATAATCGCATAGTTTGTGTTTACATAATATATGTGTGTGTACTGTGTATAATTATTACGTGAATACACACACATACATGCATGTACAAGACAAAATGTTAGATTTATACATAAAAATATTTATATTTATATATAATATAAATTATATAATTATATATATGCAAATATTGCTTAAATATATAAATGTATGTGTATGTATTCAAAGATACATAATAATTATACACAGTACACACACATATATTATGTAAACACAAACTCTTATTTTGGATGCGATTAATCGCGATTAATCGATTGACAGCACTAATTTTAAGTAATGAAAACGTCTTTGTTTCGTATGTAACCCTCGTTCCCTGAAGGAGGGAAAGTAGATGCACGTCGAATGTGACCGACTGAAAGGGAACTTGGCTTTAACTTAACTTTAACTAGCTAATTCAGTAAATTATTATGTAATCTCAACGTATTTTTTTATTAGTGCTGTCGAACGATTAATCGTGATTAATCACATCCAAAATAAGTGTTTGTTTACATAATATGTGTGTGTGTACTATTTATTATTATTATGTGAATACACACACACATACATGTATATATTTAAGACAAAATGTTAGATTTATATATAAAATATTTATATATAATATAAATTATATAAATATAAGTACAGTATGTATATATATATATATATGTATATATATATATATATATATATATATATATATATATATATATATATATATATATATATATGCAAATATTTCTTAAATAAATACATTTATGTGTGTGTTTTCAAATATGCATAATAATTATACACAGTACACACACATATATTATGTAAACACAACTCTAATTTTGGATGCGATTAATCGCGATTAATCGATTGACAGCACTAATTTTAAGTAATGAAAACGTCTTTGTTTCGTATGTAACCCTCGTTCCCTGAAGGGAACTTGGCTTTAACTTAACTTTAACTAGCTAATTCAATAAATGTTAGCTTTAGCTTTCCTGTAGCTCAAACAGTAAAGCATGGCAGAGTCCTGCACGGGTCCGATTTTGAAAACCGCACCCGCCCGTACCCGCAGTGCTTAAACCCGCATCCGACCCGTTTTCCGACAACAGCACTAATTAAAATCCGCACCCGACCCGACCCGCTTAAAATAGAACCGACCCGCAATAAAATCAGTTTAGCATATCACATTATTGACACACTTACAAAAATGTTTATTGCCAGCATACAGAAGTTATTACACGACCATTAACACAAGGACAACTTCTGCCGGGAGCTAAACCTGGCTTAATGTACTGTTATTAAGAGACCAAACTCAGTAAACATAATACTAATAACTATGTACAAAAAAATCAGATGAGCCCAGAATATGAACGCAACGCGTATAATTACACATTAAACGTTTTCCTACCATAGAAAACCATTATAAAAAACACTTAACGTGGCTTAATGTAGGCCTACTAAGACAGTGTTATTAAGAGACCAAACTCAGGAAATATAACACAAATACTGTTCGATTGAACTGCGTGTGCTTGGTTTGTTACCACAGTTATCTGCGTGCTTCCTCAGCGATGAAGTTCCACATTTGCGGCTATCTTTTCTTCAACTACTCATGATTCATCTTGACGGCTGCAGTGCAGGCAGAGCGCGCGCGGTTGTGATTCTTCTGTGAGGGCGCGCGCCGCGCGGCCACAGATGAACTGATATGGATTTGAAATTATTTTATCAACTTGGAATACAGGCAAGGCATATTTTTGTATTTTTAGGAACACATATACAATATACATGCATATATTGTTTATATATAGGCCTATATTCGTTTGCACGTGACTGTTTAAAAACCATGTTTAGACCCGTGTTTCTCCCTTGTCCGACCCGACCCACACCCGCACCCGCATCTGACACAGTAGGATGTTTTTCACCCGTTTCAGCAATATTCGCGGGTACCCGCACCCGTGCAGGACTCTGAAGCATGGCACTAGCAACGCCAAGGTCATGGGTTCGATTCCCAGGGAGAGCAAGAATTGACAAAATGTAAAATGTGTACCTTGAATGCAATGTAAGTCGCTTTGGAAAAAAGCGTCTGCCAAATGCATAAATGTAAATGTAAATGTTAACTTGCTAATTGCTAATGCTATGATAGCATTAGAATAACTTAACATTTGCTGAATGAGGACAGAAATATAAAATATTTAACATATATCTCAAACCAAGCTCATGCTCCACTCGTCATCAAGATGATACAACCCCTAAAAACCCAACATAACAGAGACTCTTCTAAATTAGCGAAACATTACACACGACTAAATCTCTCACAACATTAATCTTGCTAAAAAAAACAACATAACATAACACTTAATTTGAGCATTTACTGTCCTTTTCGAGTGTCATGGCAAAGCATGCTGGGAAATAGAAATCCCAGCCCAGTTTCATATAAATTGAAGTTAATCTAAATTAAAAGAAACAAGTTCACAAAACTCAAAAAAATGAAACAATTCAGATTACTTAAAATGTGTCAGTTTTGTGAACTCAAAAGAAAAAGAAAGCTCTAAATGCTTAAATTAAAATATATTTAATTTAAGTTTAACTAATTATTTTGAGCATTAGGGTTTACAGTAGTGCATAAATGTCTAATATGTGTCTGACCATGTATGACTGTAATAAAATATTACTGTCCCTTCATTACTGTACTTTCATAAGGTTGTCATATATTTCTTTCCCCTTATAAAACCCTGTTCAACTATAACTATAATGATAACGCTAAAGATATAGTTCTTAAAAACGTTCTAAATATAAAAGAATAGCAGGGTTCACACCACAGCTATAACGATAATGGCACAGAAAAACAATATCGTTGGAATCACTTTCAGAGCGATTTTTGTCCAGCTCATGAATGATAAAAACACTGACAGCCAATCAGAATCCTGTTTAAAGAGCTTGAGCATTTAAAGCAGCAGCACACTTAGAATAAACAGAACGATAGTGTACTTTGGTGTGGAGTGGACACCAATATAGTAATCGTTCTTGAACGGGCCTTAAAACGGGCCTGTTCTAATCCCTGCATATGACTATTATAATCATAGACTATTATTAAACTGTCCTAGTATGTTGTAGTATGACTCTTCTCATGGCTGTTATTACAGGCTACAGTCTTGTTCTTTTATGAAACTGCAATGATACTGTTTCTATATTGTATTAGTACAGGTATGTCCCTTATTACATTCCGAAATAATCCAGAAAACAACATCCACAAATAGTGGTCCATCATGAACAACACAGATCCCTACACCCGATTGTGGAGAGTGTGTGTTATGTGCGTTACGAGCGAGGAGTGTGTGTCGATGGTGCGTGTCTGACCCTGCCTGATAGGTCCCCTTGATTTAGTTTAGACAGATGCAACTCATTGTAGCTTAATAAATGGGATGACCCAGGGGAGTGTTGCTAAGCGTCTCTATTAACTCTCAAACATGTCAGCCAATATAAAAACCTCCTGACCCCTGCAAAGGTCAACTGTGACACGCATGTTTACTCAGAGAAACAAGACCAGCGCGGACAGGCCTGTTTTATGGGTCTGCTTTAAAACAGGAAAAATCGAAGGGAGTAAGACAGAAAAAGAGGGAAGAGACAAGGCTTAAAAATTCTAAAACCTTTGAAATGAAGCCAAACGCCATCAAAAACACTGACTAGCAAGTGCAGCTAAAAAAAACACACAAAAAAACGTATTTTTTATTTTATTTATTTATTACATTTACTTGAAGAAATGACACCACACTACTCTTAGTACCACCTAAAAAATAAATACTACATGACTTTACCCAGGGGCGCCGCTAGCAATTTTGGGCCCTATGAAAGAATATGATACAAACATACAGGCCAACCTTTAGCAATCCAAAATCGTTGTCAGCAATTTAATCCTATGTTTATCTGTGTTAAATAGCACGACGCCTGCTTCTCATCTCCATCACCTTCTCCTTTCTGATCTGCATATTCCCCTTCCCAAAGCTGAGCTTCTCCGCAAAATGATTGTTTTATGTCGCTCATTTAAAACTTCTACCGTAACACAGCTGTTTAGTTTAGCTACTAGGGATCGACCGATATGGATTTTTTTGTGCCGATGCCGATTTTTTTTTCATCAGCCTTAGCCGATGACCGATATGGGCTGCTGATTTTCTTGAGCCGATATTTGGAGCCGATACTGCTTTTGCTCCCTCAATTTACATCATAAAAATGACACAATGATCATGATGATAACCATTTAAAATTTACAATTTAAAAAAGGAACATTTATTATTAAAGAAACGTAATATTTAATATTTAAAAAATAGTAAAAACAGGTGAGGTAGAACAAGAAAAAAAAGAGTTCAGTGGTGAAAATAAATATTTAGCATAAATAAATAAAGCATAAATAAAATAATTACACTATTGCACACAGTATCAACAAGCAAGCAGCATAATAAAGTGCACACTGACTGTACTATACTTCATTTTAAAACTATTTACAACCTAATCATTTAATGGTTACACTCTAAAAAATGCTGGGTTAAAAATAACCCAAGTTGGGTTGAATATGGACTAACCCAGCAATTGGGTTGTTTTGACCCAGCGGTTGGGTTAAATGTTTGCTTAAAACAACCCAATTGCTGGGTTAGTCCATTTTCACCTAGAGTGTAGGTGCACTTAACTTAATCTCTTGTAGAGCAACACCAGCGGTAATTCAGGAAAAAATCTCCCAATGCTCCACGTGAAACTTCAGTCTTTCAACCTTTTACCATTGTGTCAATTCTCAATTGATTTTGATTAATATGCGCGAGGGAGGGAGAGCAAGACAGTTTGAAGACGGTGAGAGCTGCCCTGTGGACGCCTGTCTGTAAATAATGCAGGGAAAAAAATATCGGCGAACGCAGCAGCCTTGAATCGGCCGATGCCGATACACTTAAAAATCGCAAATATCGGCCGATATATCGGTCTAACACTAATAGCTACACATCTCATCTTGCACTTCATGACCGTTAACTGAAGCGGCGCGCTGGAATAATGAACAGGCTGCGATATCAAAAAGGCAGTGCTAGAACTGACATATGCACGAGTGCGAGGCGCCAGCACCGGCGCGATCACTTGGATTTTTCCCTCAGCAATGGAAACAACTAAATACTATGATACTTATACTATGTTATTTATAGTCATTTTATTTGTGTACATTAAAAATGACAAAAAAAAAAGTCAAGCCTTTGAAAACGAAAGAAAACAACAGGATGCGCTTTTCTGTCTCCGTCTCCTTGAACATCTTTCTGGCTCACGTGCACAAAAATGAACCAAAACACTGCGAATGCTTGACGCTCAGACACCTTTAAGTGCCTACTACTTTTTTTTATTTTTTATTATTTGACGTCAAATGCATTATATAGGCTGTCATATTTACAAAAGCCAAAATTACATTCTTTTATTTTCAGTGGTGAAAAACGTAACCTTTTGAACAAACTATCAGATAGTGGTTGGCAATGCAACTAGCGCTACAGCAAAGAAAGCTCCGCAAATAAACATATACTCTTTCTTTTTGAAGAACTGGGTGAGTAAATGTCATTTCTCTCTCTCTCTCTCTCTCTCTCTCTCTCTCTCTCTCTCTCTCTCTCTCTCTCTCTGTCCTCTGTTGCCTCGGTTTTGATGACCGGACTTATACTTCTTTGTTGAACGCGAAGACATCTCTAATTTGACAGTTTACCATCTGATCTCACTCAGTGATTCTAGGGTAGGACAGGATGGAACTTTGCAGTGAATTTTGCCGGAAATGCAGAGATCATTTTGTTTTATTTGTTACTCTGGTAGATTATACATCTATAATTTCTATTACCTTACTACTAGTACTGTCACTACTAATAAAACCAATCTCTAGGGACGCCAAAAGTGTGTGGGCCCTTAGAATCGTCCTACCCCCCCCCCCCCCTGACTTTACCTATCCTTTTGTACTACAGTATGTATCTAAGTACCATGGTATGGATGATTTCAGGACATGAAAAGGTTTTATTTCTACATTGTATTATCATTGAATATATAACATGATTCAAGATGTTGGAGCAGAGAACTGGGCATAGGGTGAACATTTCTAGTAATATTTATTAGGGGAGCTGATGAAATTCCTGACATTGTTAATAATTGTAAGAATATAAATTCTACTGATTGTAATGAAATTGACGTCGTTATTAAAAATATTATAGAACATATAAAACATATACATATATCTGTAACCAGTCCTTTTTAGCAGTCATATTTCCAAGAAATCGGAAAACAGCTAAAGTTATGTCTATTTTTAAAGGTGGAGATAGATATCTTTTTTTCAATTTCTCTGCTTTCCCAGTTCTCAAAAATTGTAAAGAAATTATTTGTGCACTGGCTTGATAATTTTATAATAAACACGATTTATTGAGTGAACATCAGTATGGCTTTAGAGCAAATTGAGGTTGACCTCAGTGGTAGGGATGGAACTGGTATGAGATTTCCACTTCAATGGATAATAATGAATATACTGTGGAGGTGTTCCTAGAATTTCTTATTTTATTTTATTTGTAAAGCTTTTGATACCATTGATCATGGTTTATTAATGTATAAAATACTTCTCTTGGTTAAGAAGTTACCTTGATGATAGATATCAATTTGTACAAATAAATAATGTTTAATCAGATCTAATGAAAGGCACTTGTGGTGTTCCACAAGGTTCGGTGCTAGGCCCCAAATTGTACTGTATATAAATTATATTTGTAAAGTGTCAAAAATATATTTTGAACGAAAACTCATTATATATATTGTATTGTTCGCTCATAGTACATTAGGTGTGGGACTCATACATATAAAGCCAACATTAATCCAATATATATGTTACAAAAGAGAGCAATAAGGATTGTAAAACGGGTGGACTATTGCAATCCAACAAATATAAAATTTTTACATTACATCCTTTAAAAGGTTTACACTGCACAGATTTATATAATATAATATGTATAATAAAGTATATAAAAGTATATAATAATTTAGTTCCAAATTGTATTCAGAGGCTGCTGGATATAAGAGAAAGTCAGTTTAAACTAAGAGGAATGTGTGTTTAAAACAAAAACCAATACTAAAAACAGATGTATAATTTGTCAAAGGGGTAAACCAATAGAATAATTGTGATAAGGAGTTAAAAACGTGTATTTCACTTAGCAAATTCAAGAAAATGTTTAAAAACAAGGTGATAAATAATTATATAACTCAATATTAATAATTTGTGTATGCGATACTTAAACTATTGTAATAATATACTATTGTAATAACTTCATTCAAATATTTAATTAATGTTTTGTAAGAAAACAAGCTGGACTGCTTTAGTTGGCAACATTCACAGAAGAATTATTGAAAAAGGAAAATTCAAAATTGTACATTTAGAGCCTCCTTTGAAGTGTTGATGCTTTGATGTTTTTGGATCATTCTCAAATCATGCTTTAGAACCTTTGGTTACAACACAGGCTCATTGGTAATGCGTGCCTCAGCTTACCTAACTCCAAAAATGCACCTATACATACAATTCACTGCAGTTTCCAGCTGAAATGAACACTAGTGGCAGTAAAACACCAACTATTTGTATCCCTTTTCAGAAATTATGATTAAAAAGTCAAATTATCGATTATTAAAGCCTTTAACATGGCTTGCGCAGTCTGATTGTTACCTATCCCCTATATAGGGCACTGTCCGATCGTTCCCTATCCCCTATATAGTGCACTGTCTGATTGTTCCCTATCCCCTATATAGGGCACAGTCTGATTGTTCCCTATCCCCTATATAGTGCACTGTCTGATCGTTCCCTATCCCCTATATAGTGCACTGTCTGATCGTTCCCTATCCCCTATATAGTGCACTGTCTGATCGTTCCCTATCCCCTATATAGGGCACTGTCTGATTGTTCCCTATCCCCTATATAGTGCACTGTCTGATCGTTCCCTATCCCCTATATAGTGCACTGTCTGATCGTTCCCTATCCCATATATAGGGCACTGTCTGATCGTTCCCTATCCCCTATATAGTGCACTGTCTGATCGTTCCCTATCCCCTATATAGTGCACTGTCTGATCGTTCCCTATCCCCTATATAGGGCACTGTCTGATTGTTCCCTATCCCCTATATAGGGCACTGTCTGATCGTTCCCTATCCCCTATATAGTGCACTGTCTGATCGTTCCCTATCCCCTATATAGGGCACTGTCTGATCGTTCCCTATCCCCTATATAGTGCATTGTCTGATTGTTCCCTATCCCCTATATAGTGCATTGTCTGATTGTTCCCTATCCCCTATATAGGGCACAGTCTGATTGTTACCTATCCCCTATATAGGGCACTGTCTGATCGTTCCCTATCCCCTATATAGGGCACTGGCTGATCGTTCCCTATCCCCTATATAGGGCACTGTCTGATCGTTCCCTATCCCCTATATAGTGCATTGTCTGATTGTTCCCTATCCCCTATATAGGGCACAGTCTGATTGTTACCTATCCCCTATATAGTGCACTGTCTGATCGTTCCCCATCCCCTATATAGTGCACTGTCTGATTGTTCCCTATCCCCTATATAGGGCACAGTCTGATTGTTACCTATCCCCTATATAGGGCACTGTCTGATTGTTACCTATCCCCTATATAGGGCACTGTCTGATCGTTCCCTATCCCCTATATAGGGCACTGTCTGATCGTTCCCTATCCCCTATATAGTGCATTGTCTGATTGTTCCCTATCCCCTATATAGTGCATTGTCTGATTGTTCCCTATCCCCTATATAGGGCACTGTCTGATTGTTACCTATCCCCTATATAGGGCACTGTCTGATCGTTCCCTATCCCCTATATAGGGCACTGTCTGATCGTTCCCTATCCCCTATATAGGGCACTGTCTGATCGTTCCCTATCCCCTATATAGTGCATTGTCTGATTGTTCCCTATCCCCTATATAGGGCACAGTCTGATTGTTACCTATCCCCTATATAGTGCACTGTCTGATCGTTCCCCATCCCCTATATAGTGCACTGTCTGATTGTTCCCTGTCCCCTATATAGGGCACTGTCTGATCGTTCCCTATCCCCTATATAGTGCACTGTCTGATCGTTCTCTATCCCCTATATAGTGCACTCTGATCGTTCCCTATCCCCTATATAGGGCACTGTCTGATCGTTCCCTATCCCCTATATAGTGCACTGTCTGATCGTTCTCTATCCCCTATATAGTGCACTGTCTGATCGTTCCCTATCCCCTATATAGGGCACTGTCTGATTGTTCCCTATCCCCTATATAGTGCACTGTCTGATCGTTCCCTATCCCATATATAGGGCACTGTCTGATTGTCACCTATCCTCTATATAGGGCACTGACTGATTGTTCCCTATCCCCTATATAGGGCACAGTCTGATTGTTCCCTATCCCCTATATAGTGCACTGTCTGATCGTTCCCTATCCCCTATATAGTGCACTGTCTGATCGTTCCCTATCCCCTATATAGGGCACTGTCTGATTGTTCCCTATCCCCTATATAGGGCACTGTCTGATCGTTCCCTATCCCCTATATAGTGCACTGTCTGATCGTTCCCTATCCCCTATATAGGGCACTGTCTGATCGTTCCCTATCCCCTATATAGTGCATTGTCTGATTGTTCCCTATCCCCTATATAGTGCATTGTCTGATTGTTCCCTATCCCCTATATAGGGCACAGTCTGATTGTTACCTATCCCCTATATAGGGCACTGTCTGATCGTTCCCTATCCCCTATATAGGGCACTGGCTGATCGTTCCCTATCCCCTATATAGGGCACTGTCTGATCGTTCCCTATCCCCTATATAGTGCATTGTCTGATTGTTCCCTATCCCCTATATAGGGCACAGTCTGATTGTTACCTATCCCCTATATAGTGCACTGTCTGATCGTTCCCCATCCCCTATATAGTGCACTGTCTGATTGTTCCCTATCCCCTATATAGGGCACTGTCTGATCGTTCCCTATCCCCTATATAGGGCACAGTCTGATTGTTACCTATCCCCTATATAGGGCACTGTCTGATTGTTACCTATCCCCTATATAGGGCACTGTCTGATCGTTCCCTATCCCCTATATAGGGCACTGTCTGATCGTTCCCTATCCCCTATATAGTGCATTGTCTGATTGTTCCCTATCCCCTATATAGTGCATTGTCTGATTGTTCCCTATCCCCTATATAGGGCACTGTCTGATTGTTACCTATCCCCTATATAGGGCACTGTCTGATCGTTCCCTATCCCCTATATAGGGCACTGTCTGATCGTTCCCTATCCCCTATATAGTGCATTGTCTGATTGTTCCCTATCCCCTATATAGGGCACAGTCTGATTGTTACCTATCCCCTATATAGTGCACTGTCTGATCGTTCCCCATCCCCTATATAGTGCACTGTCTGATTGTTCCCTGTCCCCTATATAGGGCACTGTCTGATCGTTCCCTATCCCCTATATAGTGCACTGTCTGATCGTTCTCTATCCCCTATATAGTGCACTCTGATCGTTCCCTATCCCCTATATAGTGCACTGTCTGATCGTTCTCTATCCCCTATATAGTGCACTCTGATCGTTCCCTATCCCCTATATAGGGCACTGTCTGATCGTTCCCTATCCCCTATATAGTGCACTGTCTGATCGTTCTCTATCCCCTATATAGTGCACTGTCTGATCGTTCCCTATCCCCTATATAGGGCACTGTCTGATTGTTCCCTATCCCCTATATAGTGCACTGTCTGATCGTTCCCTATCCCATATATAGGGCACTGTCTGATTGTCACCTATCCTCTATATAGGGCACTGACTGATTGTTACCTATCCCCTATATAGGGCACTGTCTGATTGTTACCTATCCCCTATATAGGGCACTGACTAATTGTTACCTATCCCCTATATAGGGCACTGTCTGATTGTTACCTATCCCCTATATAGGGCACTGACTAATTGTTACCTATCCCCTATAAAGTGCACTGTCTGATCGTTCCCTATCCCCTATATAGTGCACTGTCTGATTGTTCCCTACCCCCTATATAGTGCACTGTCTGATCGTTCCCTATCCCCTATATAGTGCACTGTCTGATTGTTCCCCATCCCCTATATAGTGCACTGTCTGATTGTTCCCATCCCCTATATAGTGCACTGTCTGATTGTTCCCTATCCCATATATAGGGCACTGTCTGATTGTCACCTATCCTCTATATAGGGCACTGACTGATTGTTACCTATCCCCTATATAGGGCACTGTCTGATTGTTACCTATCCCCTATATAGGGCACTGACTAATTGTTACCTATCCCCTATAAAGTGCACTGTCTGATCGTTCCCTATCCCCTATATAGTGCACTGTCTGATTGTTCCCTACCCCCTATATAGTGCACTGTCTGATCGTTCCCTATCCCCTATATAGTGCACTGTCTGATTGTTCCCCATCCCCTATATAGTGCACTGTCTGATTGTTCCCATCCCCTATATAGTGCACTGTCTGATTGTTCCCATCCCCTATATAGTGCACTGTCTGATTGTTCCCATCCCCTATATAGTGCACTGTCTGATCGTTCCCTATCCCCTATATAGTGCACTGTCTGATTGTTCCCTATCCCCTATATAGTGCACTGTCTGATCGTTCCCTATCCCCTATATAGTGCACTGTCTGATCGTTCCCTATCCCCTATATAGTGCACTGTCTGATCGTTCCCTATCCCCTATATAGTGCACTGTCTGATTGTTCCCATCCCCTATATAGTGCACTGTCTGATCGTTCTCTAGAAAATCTGATGAGAAGCTGATGTCATGAGAATCATTGGTCCACATTGAGAGTGAGAGACTGTGATAAATGCTTTTATCTGTCATTGTATTGGAGCAACACTAGCTTATAGATAACAGTAACTAACATATTCATACTAAAAGCCAAAAAAACTTGATTTCAAGGGGACTTTAAAGTTGAACGTGCTTTTAGCGCCACTCACTGGACATTTCTGAAAGTGTTGCGATTGCGAACCGTGCAAGAAGCAACGTCACCACATCCGGGTCCCAGCGCTCTATCAGATGCTAATATACACTTACGACGTGATGGAATATCACTGAATAATCATGATCCTAACCTTTATCTCCATAACAAAATCCCAGATGGCGAGACAGTGATTCATCATCTGAGACTGTAGTGTTCACTGAGTTTACTAATGCCTAGCTTAAGTGTGTAATATGAACAAACCGTTGTTTGGGATAGACAGTATTGTCAAATGAAACAAGTAGAGGCTTGGACTCGGGAATGGCATGATTGGTTATCAAGCGGACACCATCACAGGAGTTTTTTTTCTGCCCTCCTCCCTGCTCTGTCATACACACTTTCTGATCTCAGATCAGCTGGAATCAGCAGATCCACACACACACACACACTGAGATGCGGAGCCGGAACATGACGCAGTCACATTAACCGGCATTAATGAACTGTTTGCTTATGCAGTAATAATTAACTTCCATTACATTACTTTGTGTGATTACTTTCTTAATTGCCTGAATTATGCATCAATTTAATATCTAATAAGCAGACTCAGACATTAGACAGTGTTCAGAAACAAATTGCCGACTCTTTCCGTGGTTTAATTAAAGACGGCGCTGTAAATGAGAGCGTGTAGGATGGATGTCTCCCAGTGATTTCCTGTGAGCTTAAATATGCAATTTATTATAAACACACATAAAACTCAAGTCTCGCCTCAGGAAGGCAAACCACAAGATGCCAATTACAGCATGTAAGCAGCCCCACCACTGCTTTTTACAATTCAGATTAATACATGTATTCAGGGAAATTCAATTTTGCATTATGCAAATGCCCTTGCATGTCATTTTTAAGTTGGTAAGTTTCATGTCTTTAATAGTGGCGAATAAACAGGAATCTCTCCCAAACGGCATGTTCTTATTCAAAGGAGGGGCCACTGCTGATATTCCCAAACACACACACACACACACACGATAAAGACACCACTGAACGCAAAAGAGAGTAGAAAAATGAGTAAATTATTGATTAGCCCCTGTCTTCGTTGTTAAATAACATTTCTTGTCAAACACTCGGTGACCTTGTGTTGTCTGTGCTGTGTGTGACGTTAATTATAGCTTGGGCATCAGCCTCATCTTTCTCAATTAGGCCATGCGCGGTAAACAGACAGACTGATCTCATCTTGAGCACTTTACAGAGAGTCTTAAACCCAAGCTTATTAAGAGTCCTCCAGTCCAAACACAAAATCGTTACCTGCGCTGACACACACCCCTCTGCTGTGTCTTAATTTCACCCTCCGCTCAAAAAGTGATACATTTACATTATCAGGGAAATCAATACAATCAAGCAGCATCTCAACGGGAAAAATTGGGGTGCGCAAACTAAAGTCATGCGTGTGTGCCGGAAGGTTGTTACACCGCACTGTTTCTGCATAAGAATACGTGACCGTCCCGTCAAAAGATTGCTGCAATACATTACCGTACCTTGTGACAAAGAAGTGTAATTCAAATCTTAAAAAAACGGCTAACGCTTTATTTGACAGTGTCCTTGTTGCATATGTTGCATGTGCCTACCATAGGCAAGCCAAGTTTATTTATATAGCACATTTCATACACAGTGGCAATTCAAAGTGCTTTACACAGAAATGGAATTAAAATATTCATAAGAGATTAAAATATATATATATAGTATAACCTGAATCGCCCCTATCTGGAGTAATAACCATAGTTATACCATAGTAATAACAGTAAATTATGCATAATTACATGCAACTAACCATAAACCAAACCCTAATCCTACCATAACCCTACAGTAAGTACATGTAGTTAATTAATATTACTCAGTACTTAAATATATAATAACATTGTAATGACACCCAGGGCTTGAAGTGGAAAAAATAAAGTGCCGGTACTCACCAAAGGGGGCGGGGCTTTGTTGGGGGGGGGGGGGGGGTTATGGGGGGATTGTTTAGTCAATAATTCGAGAAGGTCCATATTTTAAAGCTCTTGTACTTGTACTCAGCCTTAATGTAGCGTTCACACCTGAACATTTTGAGTTTACTCGCTTCATTCGCGCGTGACATTCACAAATTCGCATCATGGGCGGGGCTTCTGCCAGCGGCTCGTCTCGTTGAGAAATGGCTGACATGGGCTGTGTTTACACGTCTTTTTTGCTTAAATCTACAGTTAATGTGTGACAAAACATAGTTTTAGACTTTTTCAGGCGATAATGTAGTGGTTTGAAGCTCAAATCTGTGGTTTATTTATAAAAAGAGTGCCTATTTGAACATTTAATCTGGTGTGTGTGAAGTTGTGAGCTCCAGCGGACAGCGGCGCTCAGCTCTCATTAACCCCGGCGAGAGCAGCCTTTCCTCGGCCAGTCCTTCAGACGTCTGCCGCTGGCTCTGATGTCTCTGTGGTGTGTCAAGCTATAATTCGTCTCGTGTATATGTAACGGGCGATCTTTGGTCTCATGGATCTATAATTTGTTCCCTGGCAAATCGTTTAGGCTGAGGACAAAGTGAAGTTTCATTACTTTTTTATTTTTAGGCTATAACTGTACGTTACAGTTGTAGCCGACTAGCACTGACTTTGAATGTTTGACTGAATTGTTTGCTTTATTTCATGTATAGCTTATTATACCTTTTACTTGTACTTTTGTATTATTGATCAAACATAAACTTTAATTTAACAAAAAGAGACTGGGTTGTGTTTCATTTCATTTAATGTTATCACTGTGATAATCATATTGTCTGAACCAGATATTAATATACAGATTTTCTCCTCATTGTTGTCACTACTAGATAGGGTTGGGCATCGTTTTGATTTGAACGATTCTGATTCCGATTCCAATTCTTAGTTTCGATTACGGTTCTTTTCGATTCTCGATTCCGATTCTTTGAGGGGTGGAGTCACAGCATGTCACAGGCTCATTTCACAGAGGAAATTTGTATTTTGATTCAATAATGAGTTTTAGTTTTGGGACTTTCTCCGCTGGCATTTTCACTTGCTTTGCTGCAAAGGTGAATGGAGTTCCACACCGAGTCCCGGTTTAACAATAGCATTAACAGCAGTCATTAGGACTGCTACTAGCGTGGGCAATTTGCGTATAGCTACATTTATCTACGAGGGGAAAAATAATTTCAGTAACGTTGTTGTTCACCACAATTCGCAATTTGGTCAAGGGGTTTACACTACAATCACTTACCTGATTATGATGAGGTGGGATAATGTTAGTTCACCCTGAAATGAAAATAAAGCCATCTTTTACTCACCCAGCTGTTGTTCAAATGCGCGTGTTCCAGTGTGTGCGCACTCCAAGCCGCAGTAGCCTCGTGCAATATTGTCATGACAACCGGTACACAATATTCACTTAAGGAGGTTATATTATTAGTATTATTTCTTATCATATACGTTATAGAAAAGACGAGAATCGCGTTTTTTTCTATTGAGCTTGATTTCTCAAAATGGTGCGCGCGCGCGCGCATGTGTGTGTGTGTGTGTGTGCTTATCGTGGGTGCAATGACAACAGTGCGAGTTATTATAGTAGGCATGAGCGCCGGCGGCTGCTGACAGCTCATAGTGTAACTTACACAGAGGAGCGCGCTCAGAATAACGGCCGAGCTCAGTGTTTTGACTGAATAATACGGTTTCTTTCTCGCAAAACCTATAGTGTGCCCACTGAACACTTTCCATATGGCGCGCGTCTCCCTGTATCGTTGCGTGATACATTTGTTTACTTTTTGTAATGTTTTAGCTGATCGCCATTCACTGCCATAATAGGAAGGAGCGCGTGCAGGAACAGTATTTTAAATGTCATAGGACATAGGGCACTGGGACAACATCAGGGTAAGTAAAAGAAGGCTTTATTTTCATTTCAGGGTGAACTATCCCGTTAATAACGTTGGTTAGTGCAGGGTTGCCCGAGGAGGACCTGCGCAGCATTTCAAACACGCTACACTCGTTAATTTATAGCTACACCACATATTTGTAGTGCATCCTCCCGTGCAATAAATAAGTTTGTCATGTGTTGCACTGTGCCGACCCAGGTTTTTTTTTTTTTAGTGAAATAAAGCCACACTTTTGAGCGCCACTTACCGTGCTCCATGGCTGCAACAGAACAAACGGGCGCGGCAAGCACTTCCGAAAACTTGCGCGTTTGGAACCGATGATCGGAATCGAAAACAAAATTTCTAAACGATTCCAATGGCATCGTTATTTTTTAAACGGTTCCAAGTTGGAACCGGTTCTCGATGCCCAACCCTACTACTAGAGCAAGCTCCTGATTGGTTAATGCAGCGCGAAATATCCACCAAAGTTCCGATTTTTCAACTCGGGCAATTCGCGTCATTCGTGCAAATCACGCGTCAAACGCTCAATTCGTGCCGTGTCATTCACAAATTGCGCTGCAGAATGTCTATTTGTGTCTTTACATTGACTTAACATGTAAATCACTCGCGTGAATTGCGTCATTCGCGTCCGGTGTGAACGCACAATAAAACCAACATATAGTTCTTGTGATTGTTTAACTATAGCATTTGTTAAATAAGGGTTTATTTAGCTACAAAGCAAGACTCCTCATTACTATGCAGGCCAATGTTAAATCCAACTCCGGTGAAAAATGAACCAAGGGGTAATTAACACATAGTTACCGAGTAGATCGTTCTCTGGGATGCGTTTTCATGAAAATCGAATGTAAAGAGTTTTATCTCTCAAAACAGATTAGCTTATAATGCTAGTCTATGGGGCATAGAGTAAGTAAAATTAAATCGCTAGTTAATACCACTAACAAGGCTCAAAATAGCCTCACGCTAACACGGTAGCATAATGAGGGTCCCTACATGCAAACCGAAGCATTGAGAACTTTGTATGTGTACAAACAGTTTAATAAGAAGATACTTTTTAAAGACAGAACATTACGTGTACACAGACAG
This sequence comes from Gobio gobio, assembly GCF_949357685.1. NCBI lineage: Eukaryota > Metazoa > Chordata > Actinopteri > Cypriniformes > Gobionidae > Gobio > Gobio gobio. The sequence continues at coordinate 9,927,169 of NC_137103.1, read as the reverse complement.
GAGCCATCTTGGAAAACAGTCTCGACGAATCAAGCCACAAACGCTATAACGCAAAACACAATAACGCTGTGCTAAGCTGCGATAATTCCTATCGACCAGCTCACTTAGCACAGCGTTATAATTTACATACATCACATACATCATATAATTTAAAGGTTTATAATGTAATAATTACGGTAAAAAAAAAAAAAATTATTTTACAGGTCAAAACCGTATAATTTAAAGGTTTATAATGTAATAATTACGGTTAAAAAATCTTTTATTTTAAAGGTTCAAAACTTTTTTAGGTCTTTACATTTAAAGGTTTATATTGTAATGATTATGTTTACACATAAAAAAACATATTTCATTAACTGAAATAATGTTAAATTACCAACCTATTGAAATACTAATATCTGTTATGTATCTTTGATATATACGGACAAGCACCAATCACAGTGGAAATGAGAATCACGTGATGAATCAAAGCTCATCACAAGCAGCTTTTAAGAGGACAATACTAATATATAGAAGGTGCTCAGTGTCATTCACACAAACACTAAACACCATCATGGAAAAACACATGAAATTTTAAAAATGCAATAAACATTAATTTAACAACATCAGATGTAACATAAAACCCTAATGTACATAACTGAGTTGAGGAATTCTGGGAATGTCATTTTACGGGTTTTCACTGTAAATTACACAACGACTTGTTCTTTTTCACTTCCAAAAACTGTAAATTTCACAGTATTTTACTGCAAAATTAAATAAAATGTAAGGTTAGATCTATTACAGTTATTCACCGCATATAGTAGGGAAACTTTCAGTTAACCAATTAACTGTTTTTCACCGTAGCATTTTTACAGTAAAATACCGTTAAAATCACAATCTGCTGCTTTTACGTGGCATCTACAGCTCTATGCACTTAGTGTAAATATGTGTAAATATCATCAATCACTAAGAAAATATGTTATTTCACTTAATGCAAATAACCGCTGCCAAAAAATTATCCGTACTATCCGTTTCCGTACTAAAATACGGTGAATAACTGTAATAGATCTAACCTTACATTTAATTTTACAGTAAAATACCGTGAAATGTACAGTTTTTGGAAGTGAAAAAGAACAAGTCGTTGAGTCATTTTTAATTTGACACTTCACATTTGATGTTTCTTCTTAGTTTTTTCTAATCAGTTATGTACATTAGGGTTTTATGTTACATCTAATGTTGTTAAATGAATGTTTATGGCGTTTTTAAAAAGCATGATGGTGTTAATGAAGTTAATGAAATACGGTTATTTACTGTAAATGTAACTTAAATCTGTAAAACCTAAATGTTGCTACCGTATTTTCTTTACGGTAAAGTTCTGGCAGCCACAGCTGCTGTTGTTTTACCGTACATTTTACCGGGAATTTTTTTTACAGTGTGCTATAACACTGTGATATATGCTGCTGTCCCTACATAAGGCTGTTATAATAACCTATTATCATTTCATCCACTTCATCCCCAGTTTTCTACAGTAAAAAGTGATGCATTTATAGAAGAAAAACATGGGCACAAAACCAGGCTTGGTGAGGCCTGAACCCCTGGTCTGTTTTTAAGGTGAGCACAGCGATGAAGTGAAGGGATTTTTTATGAATGCAGGATAAGCCAGCGCTGTTCACAGGAGTGAAAATGGCAGCGATCCCGGCAACTGTGCTAAAGTCATGCATGTGCGTCGAAAGGTTGTTAGTTCTGCTTTTTTAAACATGTTGTGGGGTGAGGTGGGTGATGCCAACCTAGACACAAAATGATGGCAGCAAGCAGACGCTTCACAGATCTCAT
>NC_137103.1:9907860-9920360 GCF_949357685.1 Gobio gobio | reverse complement strand
TTAGTCCATTTTCAACTCAACTTGGGTTATTTTTAACTCAGCATTTTTTAGAGTGTGGGTAAATTATGATATTATTTTCAGTTTAAAGCAAATTTACTTGTGAAAATTGCAAATAATCTGAGCGACTCTAATTAGACATGCGCGTGAATGCTGATTTTTGCCACAGTGTTTTAGATAAACACCCTTTTTAAACTACAATAATCATGAAACTATATCAAAGATACAGTTTTTACACATACAAAGTATGATCATGACGCCTCAAGAAAAATTGAGTGAGACTTTACTGATGAACGTAGAGGCTGGATTTCCCGAAACCTTCTTAACTCCTTCCCCAGCAGCGTTTAAAAAAAAAAAGTTGCCAGCCACTGAAATGTAATGGCCATGAGCATGCGATATATCAAAAGAAAGAGCAGACCCGCTGCTTTTAAACAAACAAACAAAAATTATTCTAGCTTCATGCATTCCTTTTTTTATCAACACTTAAATATGGATGTTTCATAAAAAAAGCTACATTTTGAACAAAAAGCTGAGAAAATCATGTTTTTATTAGGGCTGTCAAAAGATTAATCGCGATTAATTGCATCCAAAATAAAAGTTTGTGTTTACATAATATATGTGTGTGTACTCTGTTAATTATTATTTATATATAAATACACACACAAGCATGTATATTTAAGAAAAAAATATTATTTTGTATATATAAAACATTTATATTTACATATATTATAGATTATATAAATGTATATACAGTATATACATGCAAATATTTCTTAAATATATACATGAATGTGTGTGTATTTATATATAAATAATAATTAACAGAGTACACACACATATATTATGTAAACACAAACTTTTATTTTGGATGCGATTAATCGCGATTAATCTTTTGACAGCCCTAGTTTTTAATCAAAGACTTCATCCAGATCAGATTCAGCGCGATGATCAAACAAAGATGGAGTCGATCGAGTCCATCAACACACCTAATGCTTTACAGTCCTAGAGCTTGTCCTGGGTCAACCTTTCATTCAGTAATATTAGACAGTTTTGATTTATATGATGTTTAATGTTGATGATCACGTTATTTTACATATGCATCTGCTTACATATGATCGCTTGTTTTTTGCGTCTTCTTCGCCTGTGTTTTGATCAGGAGATTCTGTACTCATTCAGAAGATGCGTAATAGCGCCCCCCCCAGCATCTAACAGTGAAAACCCGGAAACCTGGAAAATTCCGTGTTTGGCAGGGAAGCGGTTTCTCACAAATAATGGAAAATTACGTGTTTGATGGGGAAAGAGTTAACAAAACGTCATTCTTAAGTTATACCTTAAACTGTACCTTAAAGTTAATATTAGAGCCCGACCGATTTATCGGTCTGCTGATTTAATCGGCAGATTTGAGTCTGTCGCAGATATATCGGCATCGGCGTATGTGCCACAGATATGCCACCGATATGAACACACGCCCACGCGTCTCACAGCGCGCGAATATTCACACAAAATTATGTCAAAATGTCTTGTCGAGTATCATCGTAAACATAGTCGGTTATGTCTTAAGTGAACGTAAACATGACATTTGCCAGTCACCGACAGCATTTACAAGTTTCATGGCCCACAGGATATCTTGTGTGAATATCTGAACATGCAATATATCAAAAGAAAGAGCAAACCCTCTGTTTTATTCTAGCTTCATGCAACACTTGAATGTGAGTTTCAAGAAAAGATAAAAAGTTTCAAGAAAAAAGCAACATTTTGAGAAAAAAAGCTGAGAGAAAAAGCTGAGAAAATCGCGACTAACTTACATACAGATGGGATTCAGAACAATGATCAAAACACAGATGGAGTCCATCAACACCCCCAAAGCTTCCTATAGCTCGTCCTGGGACCATATTTCATTCACTAACATTAGGCAGTTTTGATTTATATGCTGTTTATTTTGATAATCACGTTATTTTCCATATGAATCTGCTTATAAGAGATCACTCATTTCTGCCTCTTCTTCGCCTGTGTTTTGTACTCTTTCAGGAGATGTGTAATAGCGCCCCCTAGCGTATAACAGTGAAAACACGGAAAAATCTTGTCAATGGCAGGGAAGCATTTTCTCATAAAAGTCGAGATAACAAAAGACAGAAAAAAAATATCACTCACGGCTCTTGACTGAATAACTTTAATAATGGTTCATCTATATTTATACAGTGAAGACTATGAAGTGATATTTGACATTTGATTACTATTTCTGTGCCTGAATATCTAGTTTAGACCTATCTGATATTAATATCTGATATTATTGTTGTCTTATATCTGTTGTTTAAGAGTTTAGATGGTTATTTAATGCTGATCTAACAGCAGAAGACACGAGCCGGAGTTAAATCCAGTTGTGCAGATGGGGTGTGTTGAAACATTGCATTACAATGAGCCCCTATTAGAAATATGATATTATATTCTATACTTTTATAAATTCTATTGAGAAACCATGAGAAAAAGGTGAATAATGACTCAAGAGTCAATGTTCAGAAGTTATAGGTTTTTAACTGTGCTGTATAGCTGTTTATCGATGTGTTTGTTGTCAAAAATGTGTATATTTTTAATTATTAAAAAATGCCGTTCTTTTATTTTAAAAAGTTAATAATTGTATTTAATTGACTAAATATTTAGCTTGTCTTGGATATTTTTTGATTATATCAGATAACATTTTAAGCTGTCACATGGTCATGTGACAATGTGCCCCTCACACAGCCTGATCTCATGAAAATGCGTATCTAGCACGAATTGTATTTAACGTGCGATTTATATGGCAAATGATACGCACTTAATAACGTGCTATATGCACGTAACCCACACCACTAAACCTACCCAATGGGGTGACGATGTGTATCATATGCACGTAATTTTGGCGTATAAATCACACAATAAATACAATTCGTGCTATATATACGCATTTCGTGTTGCCTCACATGTTACTATGGGGCATGTTGTCATATTTCACTTCCATTCTTTCGGGGTAAATCAAGAAAAAAGTAAACACTGTATTAATGAAACAAAACCACATAATTTTACTAGACATGTGGGAAATTAATGTGGGAAAAAATAAATACTCTGAACCCCAAGTGGATTTACACAAACTGAGACAGTCAAAAAGCGTTAGGTTGTGCCCCGCTCTCCCCTACCACTCATTCTTGCAATACAAATAATCGAAATATCGCAAATCACAAGCTAAGCCAAGAGACATAAAATATTTTAGCTTTGTTTATATAATAAATGTCTTAAATGGCTATTATTTATTTATTTTGTATGTATTAAGGGATTTGTCAGAACTGTATTTTCAACGTCCAAAAAGGAGCTGAATGAATTCAATAAGTTATAACATTTGTCATGAATTTCTCAAAATACGTTTGAGCTTCTTTTGTCATAACTTTTAAAAAGAGAAAATGTAAAGATGTTTTAGTAATTTTCTGAAGACATCTAATTAGACAGAACTTGAATAAAAAAGAACATGATAAAACCCAAACTATAATGTTCAGTATGTCCTGAAGACATAAAAAACAATGGTTTCTGAAATGAAGCAATGAATCCTGATGGAAACATTCCACGGAGAAGCTGGCGCGTCAGTCCAGCACGTTCAGGGCTTTCTGTCTCTTTACATAAAATGTGCCAAATCCTCCAGTCTGTGTTATATTGGCCTAATAGACACCGTAGAATCTATTTTACCCACATAAACAGACAGGACAGCAGAATCAGCAATGAAGAGGCCATATGAATTATGTATATTACATTACCATTCTCCTCCACTATCAAACACTGCCAAACAATAGGGATAGGAAATTGGCCAGGAACCAAGATATTGAGCAATTTTTGTGCATGGTTCTTAGCCACCGCGGCTGTGAAATTCTATTTAGCTCCTTCTGCACAGGCACGGCCAATATATATATACGCTCCTCCGAAATCTTTCTCTTTTTCCCAAGCAAATCTAATGCAAACAAGTGCTGCATAATTGAAAAGTCTTCGTTCTCGGAGTCCAAAGCCTCACCGTGGCGATGTCTGGGAAAATGGAAAGAATTGTTTCATTGATTTTCCTTTATAAATCAAAGGCGGATAAATCAAACCAGGCAATTCTCCCCGGCTGCTTCACTAGAGCCTTTTGTGCTGCCTACACAACATGTCACAAACTATTATTTGCAATCATGTTGCGCTTATTAATCTGGAAGCAAATGAATGAGTTGTTAGACGGAGTCACAGAGGGATTTATTGGAATGCAACGCGCACGCCTGCCGTATTATGTTGCAAACACAGAGTGGTTGTCGAGACGCTGCCCTTTCACATCGAGTTTTACCTCACTAATTCATATTCTCATCGAAACGCTTTTGAAAGGAGGGGTGAGTAAAGAGATTAAAATAACAATGCAACATCTATTCCACGGGAGCGTGTGACACGAGACAGAACTAGAGCTGGCACGGGGTCAGACGCGAGCAGGTCCGCACACGTGACTCTGAAGATAATGCTGAATTAATATGTCAGTCACTGCCTGTTCCTTTTTAGCATCAGATTCATGCAACAACAAAAAAAAATTTGATTTAAATGTGCACCTGCATTGTTATAATTGTGTAAATATTTGAATAACACAAATAGTCATGCTCAAAAGTGAACAGAATCTGCAAAATGTTCATTGTTTTAGCAAAATAAGAGGGATCGTACACAATACTGTGTGTGTTTTGTGATGGCTGTTCTAGAGTCTTCTTCAGGAAAATCCTCCAGCTCCTGCACACGCTTCCGTTTTCAGCATCTTCTGCATATTTCAACCCTTTTCAAGAGAAAGGATTGAGAGAGTCAAACAGTCACTGATGCTCCAGAAGAAAAAGAGCCGGGGGTGAAAACTTTTGAACAGGATGAAAATGTCAAAAAAAAAAAATTTTTTGTTCATTTTTTTCATTACGTACTGCCCTTTGGAAGCAACAGAAGACACTTTCATGTTTCCTGAAAGACAAAGTAAGTACAATTTACCTTCATCTTCAAATTCAAAAAGTTTTCACCCCCCAGCTCCCTGACATTTGTTTAAATTCTGCTATTTTTTCATCTTGTGGACTATATGTAAACTAGCCTGGATGCCAGCCGAATTTAGCCCCGCCCACAAATTTTTTTGCTCTGGCAATTCGGTCTGGACTCGCTCCATAGAGGAGTAATTATGCCCGAACAGAAACTGTTCGGACCAATGAAATCATCAGGGCGGGCTTTAGACGATGATGGACAGATGATCAACAGTAACGTAATCATCCACGTCATCAAAGGTGCTTGGGTTGAATTTGCTCTTATCCTAAACGGAGAACTTGTTCGTATATGCATTCACCTTTACTATTTCTCTCAGAAATGATGATCGTGTTAGTATGTACTCTGTGTATCCTTAAATTATTTTATTACTGGCAAAGATCGTTTACACTCATCTTTTTCTTGTAACGTTACTTAATCCAGCGTGCGTGCAGACAGGGTTTCCAAGTGTTTTTGCAATGTCGCGCACAATTGCTACTCAAAACTATAGCCCAAAACAATAACTTTCCGGGGGGTTCTCCAGAAAAAAATGGCGTTTGGTTGGCAAAATATGTTATTTTGGCAAGGTTGCCTGCTAAAATTCGCATTCCTGGGTTTATATAATCACATAATTGGGGTCGCTTCAACCCGCGGACATGGAGAAAAACACGGACTTGGCAACACAGTGCAGTTGAGTTCTGTTGACATTTGACTACTAACGTTATGCGTCGCTCCGTTGCTCTGATTGGTTGTGGGTCTATCCAATTGAGGTCTTTCCTGGTTCGGTTGAAAAACGCCCCATAATCAAAGCTCAATGGAGCAGGAGCAGACTCATATTCTGACTAGAATTGAGTATGGCCACGCCAGGCTATATGTAAACATCTTCTATGTAAAATATATTATTCAGGACAGTATTGAATTAAAAAAAACATGCATTTTGAATGATCCCTCTTATTTTGTATAAATTATTCACATTTTGCAGATTCTGGGTGTGTATACTTTTGAGCATGACTGTATATGTGTGTGTGTGTGTGTGTGTGTGTGTGTGTGTGTGTGTGTGTTCCTTTAGGGTAGATCATATTTTTTAATGTTCTAGACTCACGCTCACTGTGCTTATTGGATTAAAATACAGTACAAAAAAGTACTATTGTGAAAAATTATTACAATTGTTTTTCTTTTTAATATGTTTTATATATAACAAATAACATTTATTCCTGATCAAATCTTTCAGCATTATTACTCCAGTCTTCAGAAATCTTTCTAGTATGATGATTTGATGCTCAAGAAACATTTATGATCATTATTAATAAAAACTGCTTCATATATTTATGGAATCCGTGATACATTTTTATGAACAGAAAGTTCAAAAGAACAGCATTTATTGGGATTACAAACATCTTTTACTGTCTTTACTGTCACTTTTGATCAATTAAATGCATCCTTGTTGAATAAAAATATGAATTTCCTTTAAAAAAAAATCATCTGACCCCAAACTTTTGAACAGTAGTCTATTCAGAACCAGTGTTGGGGAAAACGTATTACACTTAAAGGGATAGTTCCCCCAAAAGTGAAAACTAGCCCATGATTTACTCTCCCTCAAGTCATCCTAGGTGTATATGACATTTTACTTTCAGAAGAACACAATCAGAGTTATATTAAAAATGTCCTGCTCTTACAAGCTTTATAATGGCAATGAATTGTTGTTTTCGTCCATAAAAGTGCATCTATCCATCATATAACTGCTCCACACGGCTCCAGGGGTTAATAAAGGCCTTCTGAAGTGAAGAGGTGCATTTGTGTAGGAAACATATCCATATTTAAAAATTTATAGACTACTATAACTAGCTTCCAGCGGTCAGTGGTACACAAGTCGACTTGCACTAAAAGAGTGACCCCTGACCCTTGAACCCTTGATGCATGCGTATTGACGAACACAGAGGATAGAGCAAATCAAAACACCGGTCATGAATTAGAGTCTAAAACGAGAAGTTTTAAAGAGAAATGGCGGAGGATTTCGATATAAGAGAAGAGGGGCTTGAGTTTGATGTCCAGCTCTATCAGTGAGAGCCGTCAAAGCTTGAGATGCTCCTGTACATCACCTCAGGCGTTACTCTTTTTAAAGAGTAAGCTACGTTTTGTTTTGCTCTATCCTCTGCGCTTCTGCGTTCGTCAATATGCATGTGTCTAGGGTCAGGGGTCACTCTTTTAGCGCAAGTCGACTTGCGTACCGCCGGAAGCTAGTTATTTTAGTCTTTAAAGTTTTAAATATGGATATTTTTCTGACACAAACGAATCGCTTCGCTTCAGAAGGCCTTTATTAACCCCCCGGAGCCGGGTGGAGCAGTTATATGATGGATAGATGCACTTTTAAGATGATAGATGCACTTTTAAGATGATAGATGCACTTTTATGATGGATAGATGCACATTTATGATGAATAGATGCACTTTTAAGATGAATAGATGCACTTTTATGATGGATAGATGCACATTTATGATGAATAGATGCACTTTTAAGATGAATAGATGCACTTTTATGATGATAGATGCACTTTTATGATGATAGATGCACTTTTATGATGGATAGATGCACATTTATGATGAATAGATGCACTTTTAAGATGAATAGATGCACTTTTATGATGATAGATGCACATTTATGATGAATAGAAGCACTTTTAAGATGATAGATGCACTTTTATGATGGATAGATGCACTTTTAAGATGATAGATGCACTTTTAAGATGGATAGATGCACTTTTAAGATGATAGATGCACTTTTAAGATGATAGATGCACTTTTATGATGGATAGATGCACATTTATGATGAATAGATGCACTTTTAAGATGAATAGATGCACTTTTATGATGGATAGATGCACATTTATGATGAATAGATGCACTTTTAAGATGAATAGATGCACTTTTATGATGATAGATGCACTTTTATGATGGATAGATGCACTTTTATGATGGATAGATGCACATTTATGATGAATAGATGCACTTTTAAGATGAATAGATGCACTTTTATGATGATAGATGCACATTTATGATGAATAGATGCACTTTTAAGATGGATAGATGCACTTTTAAGATGATAGATGCACTTTTATGATGATAGATGCACATTTATGATGATAGATGCACATTTATGATGAATAGATGCACTTTTAAGATGGATAGATGCACTTTTAAGATGATAGATGCACTTTTATGATGATAGATGCACATTTATGATGATAGATGCACATTTATGATGGATAGATGCACTTTTATGATGAATAGATGCACTTTTAAGATGGATAGATGCACTTTTATGATGAATAGATGCACATTTATGATGGACAGATGCACTTTTAAGATGGATAGATGCACTTTTAAGATGGATAGATGCACTTTTATGATGAATAGATGCACTTTTAAGATGATAGATGCACTTTTATGATGAATAGAAGCACTTTTAAGATGATAGATGCACTTTTATGATGGATAGATGCACTTTTAAGATGATAGATGCACTTTTAAGATGATAGATGCACTTTTATGATGGATAGATGCACTTTTAAGATGATAGATGCACTTTTATGATGGATAGATGCACTTTTAAGATGATAGATGCACTTTTATGATGGATAGATGCACTTTTAAGATGATAGATGCACTTTTATGATGATAGATGCACATTTATGATGAATAGATGCACTTTTATGATGGATAGATGCACTTTTATGATGAATAGATGCACTTTTATGATGGATAGATGCACTTTTATGATGGATAGATGCACTTTTATGATGATAGATGCACATTTATGATGAATAGAAGCACTTTTAAGATGATAGATGCACTTTTATGATGGATAGATGCACTTTTAAGATGATAGATGCACTTTTAAGATGGATAGATGCACTTTTAAGATGATAGATGCACTTTTAAGATGATAGATGCACTTTTATGATGGATAGATGCACTTTTATGATGGATAGATCCACTTTTAAGATGATAGATGCACTTTTATGATGGATAGATGCACTTTTAAGATGATAGATGCACTTTTATGATGATAGATGCACATTTATGATGAATAGATGCACTTTTATGATGGATAGATGCACTTTATGATGGATAGATGCACTTTATGATGGATAGATGCACTTTTATGATGAATAGATGCACTTTTAAGATGATAGATGCACTTTTATGATGATAGATGCACATTTATGATGAATAGATGCACTTTTATGATGGATAGATGCACTTTATGATGGATAGATGCACTTTATGATGGATAGATGCACTTTTATGATGGATAGATGCACTTTTAAGATGATAGATGCACTTTTATGATGATAGATGCACATTTATGATGGATAGATGCACTTTATGATGGATAGATGCACTTTATGATGGATAGATGCACTTTATGATGGATAGATGCACTTTTATGATGAATAGATGCACTTTTATGATGAATAGATGCACATTTATGATGAATAGATGCACTTTTAAGATGGATAGATGCACTTTTATGTTGGATAGATGTACTTTTATGATGAATAGATGCACTTTTATGATGATAGATGCACATTTATGATGAATAGAAGCACTTTTAAGATGGATAGATGCACATTTATGATGAATAGATGCACTTTTAAGATGGATAGATGCACTTTTAAGATGAATAGATGCACTTTTAAGATGAATAGATGCACTTTTATGATGATAGATGCACATTTATGATGAATAGATGCACTTTTAAGATGGATAGATGCACTTTTAAGATGATAGATGCACTTTTATGATGATAGATGCACATTTATGATGAATAGATGCACTTTTATGATGAATAGATGCACTTTTATGATGAATAGATGTACTTTTATGATGAATAGATGCACATTTATGATGAATAGATGTACTTTTATGATGATAGATGCACTTTTATGATGAATAGATGCACTTTTAAGATGGATAGATGCACTTTTATGATGGATAGATGCACTTTTAAGATGATAGATGCACTTTTATGATGATAGATGCACATTTATGATGAATAGATGCACTTTTATGATGGATAGATGCACTTTTATGATGAATAGATGCACTTTTATGATGAATAGATGCACTTTTATGATGAATAGATGCACTTTTATGATGAATAGATGCACATTTATGATGAATAGATGCACTTTTAAGATGGATAGATGCACTTTTATGATGGATAGATGCACTTTTATGTTGGATAGATGTACTTTTATGATGAATAGATGCACTTTTATGATGATAGATGCACATTTATGATGAATAGAAGCACTTTTAAGATGGATAGATGCACTTTTAAGATGGATAGATGCACTTTTATGATGATAGATGCACATTTATGATGGATAGATGCACTTTTATGATGGATAGATGCACTTTTAAGATGATAGATGCACTTTTATGATGGATAGATGCACTTTTAAGATGGATAGATGCACTTTTATGATGGATAGATGCACTTTTAAGATGATAGATGCACTTTTATGATGATAGATGCACATTTATGATGAATAGATGCACTTTTATGATGGATAGATGCACTTTTATGATGAATAGATGCACTTTTATGATGAATAGATGCACTTTTATGATGAATAGATGCACTTTTATGATGAATAGATGCACTTTTATGATGAATAGATGCACTTTTATGATGAATAGATGCACTTTTATGATGCATAGATGCACTTTTAAGATGGATAGATGCACTTTTATGATGGATAGATGCACTTTTATGTTGGATAGATGTACTTTTATGATGAATAGATGCACTTTTATGATGATAGATGCACATTTATGATGAATAGAAGCACTTTTAAGATGGATAGATGCACATTTATGATGAATAGATGCACTTTTAAGATGGATAGATGCACTTTTAAGATGAATAGATGCACTTTTATGATGATAGATGCACATTTATGATGAATAGATGCACTTTTAAGATGGATAGATGCACTTTTAAGATGATAGATGCACTTTTATGATGATAGATGCACATTTATGATGAATAGATGCACTTTTAAGATGGATAGATGCACTTTTATGATGGATAGATGCACTTTTATGATGAATAGATGCACTTTTATGATGAATAGATGCACATTTATGATGAATAGATGCACTTTTAAGATGGATAGATGCACTTTTATGATGGATAGATGCACTTTTATGTTGGATAGATGTACTTTTATGATGAATAGATGCACTTTTATGATGATAGATGCACTTTTATGATGAATAGATGCACTTTTATGATGAATAGATGCACATTTATGATGCATAGATGCACTTTTAAGATGGATAGATGCACTTTTATGATGGATAGATGCACTTTTATGTTGGATAGATGTACTTTTATGATGAATAGATGCACTTTTATGATGATAGATGCACATTTATGATGAATAGAAGCACTTTTAAGATGGATAGATGCACATTTATGATGAATAGATGCACTTTTAAGATGGATAGATGCACTTTTAAGATGAATAGATGCACTTTTATGATGATAGATGCACATTTATGATGAATAGATGCACTTTTAAGATGATAGATGCACTTTTATGATGATAGATGCACATTTATGATGAATAGATGCACTTTTAAGATGGATAGATGCACTTTTATGATGGATAGATGCACTTTTATGATGAATAGATGCACTTTTATGATGAATAGATGCACATTTATGATGAATAGATGCACTTTTAAGATGGATAGATGCACTTTTATGATGGATAGATGCACTTTTATGTTGGATAGATGTACTTTTATGATGAATAGATGCACTTTTATGATGATAGATGCACTTTTAAGATGGATAGATGCACTTTTAAGATGGATAGATGCACTTTTAAGATGGATAGATGCACTTTTATGATGATAGATGCACATTTATGATGGATAGATGCACTTTTATGATGGATAGATGCACTTTTAAGATGATAGATGCACATTTATGATGGATAGATGCACTTTTATGATGGATAGATGCACTTTTATGTTGGATAGATGTACATTTATGATGGATAGATGCACTTTTAAGATGATAGATGCACTTTTATGATGGATAGATGTACTTTTAAGATGATAGATGCACATTTATGATGGATAGATGCACTTTTATGATGGATAGATGCACTTTTAAGATGATAGATGCACATTTATGATGGATAGATGCACTTTTATGATGGATAGATGCACTTTTAAGATGATAGATGCACATTTATGATGGATAGATGCACTTTTATGATGGATAGATGCACTTTTATGTTGGATAGATGTACATTTATGATGGATAGATGCACTTTTAAGATGATAGATGCACTTTTATGATGGATAGATGTACTTTTAAGATGATAGATGCACTTTTATGATGGATAGATGTACTTTTAAGATGATAGATGCACATTTATGATGGATAGATGCACTTTT
>NC_137103.1:9810360-9900360 GCF_949357685.1 Gobio gobio | reverse complement strand
GTAAAGTGATGCGATGAGAAACCCTGCATAGTTTAAAAATACTACTATTGTGTCACAAAATGAGGTTTTAAGACTTTTTCAGGTGAGAATGTAGTTGTTTAAAGCTCAAATATGTGGTTTATTTATAAATATTTTACATTTTTTTTAAATAATCTTGTGTTTGTGGAGTTGTGAGCTCCAGGCGATCAGCGGCGCTCAGCGCTCATTAACTCCGGCGAGAGCAGCCTTTCCTCAGCCAGTTCTTCTGACGTCTGCCGCTGGCTCTGATGGCCTGTAGTGGTTCATCTTGTGTGGATCTAACGGCCGATCTTTGGTATCATGAATCTATCATTTGTTGTCTGCCAAATTGTTTTGACTGAGGGCAAAGAGAAGTTTCATAACTTTATTTTTTAAGGATATTTAAATATACATGTAGTGAAGATAATGTAGGACTTGCCTGGACCACATTTGTGTGGCTATTAATTTTTAATGTATATTTTTAATGAAAATGAAAAGAGGCAGAGTGGTGTTTTATGACATATTTCTCCTGGAGCACCTTGAACGCGCGTCTATTTTGCTTCAAACGCTCAATTTACGCATGTCCAATTCGCTGTGTTTTTATGCGCCAATGGATTCAAAATGTTCAAGTGTCCAACTAGACGTGGTAGACGCAATTTTGACGCTGTATTCGCGTTTCGTGTGAACGCAGCATTAGAATTTATGCACATCTTGGTGTTTCAGTCCAGAGTTTTTTATGTGATATCCCAAAATGTGCATAAAAATGGGTGGATGGCAACATAGCTACTGAAGGAGCAGAGTCTAACCATAACTGTGCGTTCACACCGCCGGCGGCGAGAGCGTCAAAGTGGCCGGAAGTCTTTCATTATCAATGGGAGCCGGCGGCGAGCTCCGGTGAGAATGTTGTGACGCGTCTTGAGCGATTTGGGCGTTGAGGAGAGTTGAAATCAGCTCAATTTTACGATAATGAGCTATAGCGCAGTTCAGCGGCAACCAGACGGCTACCAATGGGAATGTAGAAGTGCTCCGCTTGAGAGGATCCCAGAGAAAGCAGTCCTGTAAACTTTGGTTCCGACTACATTACTTCCCAAACACAATGGAGGAGAGGTTAGTCACTGATGTGGCGGGTTTGATAAGAAGGCGTGCAACACTATTTATAGGCAACATTTTTGCTCTAGAACGCTTGTTTTTGAGCGGGAATGCATTTAATTTGCTCAAAACATCACCAATTTGACCAATTGCATTAATGCTGCACTTTAACCAGGACAATTATTGTAATGTAGACTGCACACAAATGAATGTTAATTAAAGGCCAATGCTATTAAGCGCCTCCTATAAAATGCATGTTGAAATTAGACTAGCACTTAACCATGAACACAAAAGCCACACCACACAAATGGTTTTATTTGTTTTATTTCGTTAGCAAACATGTAACTATAATTGTTCATAAATAACTATAATACTGATTTTTTTACTGTCACATTTGAATGATTTAATGAGATAAACTTATACCCTACTTGTGGTCAGTCAGCACAAATGCCGATCAACATGATTGTTTGCTTTGGCCCCTTTAAATAAAGTTTAAAGCATTCGATCTACGTCAGAGCGTCAGCGCATCCATGAATCTTTCTACAGCGTCAATGGCAGGGCGGCCAGAGCGAATTTTGCCGCTATCGCCGGTGGCGGTGTGAACGCACAGCAAGGAGAAAATATGGCCGCATTATGCCGGGTTCAGACTACACAATATTTTTGCCTGTTACCGTCACTGTGTCAGATTATGCAATTTTGACTCCTAAATTCTTGTCGTGGACGAGAAACATGTCAGACTACACGTTGCTTCCCGGCCGCTTGTCGGCTTGCCGTCATGTGCATGATGTCATCAAGAAGGCGGAACTAGCGACTGACTTGTAGAAACAAACAAATACAGTAATTACATGATGAAGTATTTATGTGCGCATAGTACCCAGTGGCCGTAGCTTTATCCCTTCTAGTCTTGTATAGTCTAGTCTCAATTTAAGAAGCGGAGTGTCAGCTTAATTCCTTTACTCACTGGTATGCCATCGTTCGCCAGCATTTACCTATTTTCGTGTCGTGGTCAACACTCGAGGAAACATAAATGCAGGAGTATTGTTGCAAGCTCTCCTCCATTGCATAATTCCACCCAGAAGCACCAATACCATCATCTATCTTTCGTTTCACAATGTTTGAAAGCTGTGTACAGAAGAGCGTCTGTGCTCCTATTGGACGGAACACGTCATGGAGGGACGCAACTAAATTAAACATGCTAGTCTTTCTGTCGGGACGTCATGAAGCGTCGTAGATGCGCCGTCGGTTGTCAAACACTATGGCACACTATACAACGGCCATTGTCGTTTACAAATCCCCATGACACCCTACGTCAAACGGATTGTGCCAAAATCGGGCTGATATCAGGTAGTCTGAACCCCCGCATTAAATCCCTACCAGATAAGCCTGCGGGTCTGATCCGATCAGAATAGCCCAGAGAGTAAACAACAAAGAGAAGATGCATGCCATAATTTTACACAAAGGCTTTTATATATATATATATATTAAAATTGGCAGTTCGTTTCTAAGGATCAATGTTCCCCGTAGTGTTCGTTCTGCTCACACCGTGATGAGCCATTGGACAGGCAAGTCCAGCCATCTGAAATCTGTGCCTAATTTATTACTGAAAACTTGATGGTAGAACATGGAGGCATTCTCCGTTAATCACATCTCCTAGGAATGCGTGCAGCGGGCCAATACCCTGATGTGTTTCCTTTGAAAAAAAGACAGGAAAATAAGGCTCGCTCTCAGACTAAGCCTCGCCGTAATTCAGGGAGCAGGGGACCGAGCTCAGAGCCGTTTACATCGGTGTAGAGTTCAATTCTCCTCATCCATTAACTCTGAATAAAACTACCATCATTTAGATATTTGTTCATTCAGTATTCCTTTAGCTTAAGAGAGGGAGATCTGAGTCTCGATTCTGCGCTCGCGCTTGGCTAATCACAGAGGGGTATAGAGCTAGTCAAAATGGCTCCGCTCTCAGCATTAAAATAAGAACCTCAAAGAAAAGCTTTTAGCCTGTAGCTGGAGAGCCTTTTATCAGATCAGAGTAACATGGAAAGCAGGATGAAAAACCTTGCGGTAAATCTCCAGTCTTTTATGTGCTGAAGGAGACAGAATGCTGTTTTGGCTTTGTCTCAGCTCAGGATGTCGGCTTGATGGAGCCACACAAATTATCAAAATCCATCCTGCGGAAGAAGGTTCACAAAGCTCAGGCATGTTGAACTGTGATCCTGTTGGAGTCTATGTTGTAGATTGTAGAGGAACTGAAAAGGAACCTTTTAAAGGTGTCATGAACTGGCTTTTACATTTTTTTATACTGTTGTCTGAGGTCAACTTATGACGTTTGCGTGGCTTTTACATTCAAAAACATCATAATGAATAAGTAATAGGCTATTTTCTACCCTGGTTTTGAGGCTCTCTCAAGAAACACTTTTTATGGGCGTGCCGCACTGACGACTTGGAACTAAACGCCCACTGCTAGGATTGGATAACAGTTTTGCATATTTAATGAGCTTTGTTTTGAAAGCGTGTGGAGAAACCGCAACCAAAATTATTCATACCACAGGGCTTGCTAAATATCTTTATCAAACAAACACAATGATTTATCTCTCATCCAGGATTCGCGATTGATTGGAATTTTATTTTTTTTATTACTTGGCCCGCCCGATCAGTGGATATAAGCGCGAACCGTGCATCACACACACACACATACACACACACACGCGCCAAGTACGTTGCAGACTGCATGATCAAAACTGCGATTGTATTTTTCAAGTCAAGAGAGTGAACAACGCACATAAAGAAAGGAATGCTATTTCACTATTTAAGATACGCTGTCGGCAGGCCGGGCTTACGTTTTGGTAGTCCGTCTGGAAAACACATAGCCCCGGGACATTGGGCTTTGCGAGCCCTAGCCCATACATGTCCGAGTCTGATCCCGAATCACAACGAACCAAAAAAAAACACAAATAAAGGATTCTTCAGCCTGTGACGGTGTGCTAATGTTCAGTTAGACACGTACACATAATCAATAGATATCAAACGATCTGTAACAATGCAATACTATCACATATAAAAAAAAATACTCACATTAGTGTGTCGCTTCATTCATTCATGTAATCTCATCCTGACTGCAAATCCAGTCTCTTGTTTACAAACGAATCCGCGGTGAAATGAAGGAACAAACTCGCAATGTCTTCCCCACGTGAGCTGGATATTCATTCAAAATAAAGTTCATCCATGCATTCATAATATTGGAATCTGAATGAAGCTTATGCGGTATGTTTAGAAATTCTATCCGGTTTAGCTCCATGTAGGCATGTGTTATGTTAGTGGCACATGCCGGTGGGCATGGCTACACAATCTGGCGTTGTTCTTCTTCTGTTGAGGTGGTGTTTCACTACACTCAGACGTCAAGGTGAGGCACATTCTGAGATCTCTCGTTTGCTGGGTCTGGTGTCTATAAAAGCTTTTCTTTGACAAACAAGGAAGTTTTCAGCTCTGAAACTTACAGGATATTCTTATATTACCATGACCTTTTATATATCAAAAGCTCAAGGGAAAGTTGATTTCTCAATTCATCACCCCTCAAGTCAGGGGTGTTGGATCCTGTTCCTGGAGGGTCACTTTCCTGCAGCCCGAATTAAACACACTTGAACCAGCTAATCAAGTTCTTCAGGAATCAGGATCACATGAAACTTCTAGGTAGGTGTGCTTGATCTTAACTGGTGGATGGTGGCCCTCCAGGAGCAGGACTGGACACCCATTATAACGCGGTCATATGATTTTAAAAGTGTATTATTTTCTTTTACTAAAATAGGTTAACCTGTTATCCCGCACCTGTGCGTGGGCGGAGGGTTAATGGGGGTGGTTGTGTTTGTACTTTTATTTACTTTTGTTTTATAAAAAATATTAATTCAACTATCACAAACTATGCATCATTTGAAAGCTAAAACATGATCCGAACCATGATTTTTGTGATCCGTTGCACCACAATTGAGTTCCGAGTTCAGCATTATTGCAGCACCTCTATTGCAGGTCTGTCTGAAATTTCTACAAAGCCCCTCCTTCTGGAAAGCTTAGAGTGCTCTGATTGGCCAGCTGGCCCCGTGCATTGTGATTTGCCAGACTCCTTAAGCGTGTGTCAGAAATGTAACGCCCTTACCAGGATCGTGAGCTTCAGCTTCCAAGGCTTCTAACTAGAGTTTAGATTATCTACGCCCGAACTTGACCCGACGGGTCAGGCCGGGCCCTTGATCAAGCATTTGTGTTTTTATAATCATTACTTTATTAGCCTAATTGGGTGGGCAGAAAGTTATGCCATAATCAGAAATAATATGTATTTTTTAACAAAGTAAGAACTTATACAACAACTAAGAAACCAATGTGTAAAAAGTTGCACAAGTCAGGATTAGTCTAAAAATGCGTGTTAAACTCACAGCACACGCAGTGATGAAGTGCAGCATTCTGAACAGAAAGGCTCTGAGACGCCAGTCAGGAGCTGCTCGCGTGAACACTGCGCTTTGCTTAACTATTTATTTACGTTTCTAATTGTTTCGTTTAAAAGTGGACATTTCAAGCTTTCTATACACATATTCCTCATGTCTGTGAGGCAGTGGCTGCTGAGATTCGGTTTATTTATGAGACATGTTCCGGCGCCTCACGATTATTGTCTGCTATAGTCTATTTGCTTCTTATGTATTAAATCCAGGCAATTGGCTGATGCAACATTGATTACAATTAAGATACAATTTATACAAAACGAAATTCACTTTAAAGAAAGGCTTTCTACAAAACAAAACTTAATGAAGTGGTCAAAATCATTTCTGACCCACTTGCATCTTTGCAATCAATATAGCCTAGAGGAAATTTTAAAATAACATTATAATATTTAAACATAAATATTAGGGATGCACCGGTTGACCGGCCAAAAATCGGAACCGGACGTTTTTTGCTTCTAGCGCGCGATCAGCAACCGGTTTTCTTTATATTTTTTTCCGGAAAGTGCACATACGCCTATATTGTAATCATTCGCGAACATGTCACTTGTGTGTTACAAACGGAAACTGGAGAACTGAGGGAAGAGACGAGATCCGCTGAAGGGAATGAAGAGCCACTTTCCTGCGCGAGCTTACCTCTCCACGCCCTGCACAAGTGCAGATAGTGAACGTTTGTTCAGCTCAGCTTCTCACATGTTGGATCAGATGAGAACGAAACAGACTAACCTTGTGACAAAGCCGAAATACTTCTTCTTGTAAAGAAGGACATGTATGCAGTTTTGAAATGAAATACTATCAGTTCTGTAGCCTATAGGATGATCATTTTTATTTTACCTTAAAATTACATTTAATTTGATTTAAAAAGCACCTGCTGTAGCATCTTAGTTTTTTTCGTTGCACTAAACATTATTTGATTTAACATTTTGGAACAATTAAATACTTTGGTTTTATTTAATTTCCCTGGTAAAGACTTTTTTTCTTTAAAACTGAATTTGAAAACAAATACTGATTTAAGTAACATCTTTTTTTGGATTGCAGAATACGCAGTTGTTGCCTTTAATTTCACCATTCAGCCTTTTAATTTCCTTTTAAAAGATTGCGGACTTGTTTTCATTGGCCAAAAGCCAATTCAGCCTGTTAAATACCAAATAAACATCTTGTTCATGTATACTTTCATTCCTTTATTGTGTAAAAAACAAACAAACACGAAATCAGTATCGGAATCGGCCATGTAAAATCATGATCGGTGCATCACTAATAAATATGAAACAAAATACATTGTTTAATGGCTACAACAAGTATAGTGGGCTACAGTACAGATAAATGTCATGTCTGAGTGGGATTTGAGTGAGTGTTGTTTTACCGGTGAGCGGTTCATGAGTGGAGTATAAAGTATAGAGCTGAGCGTCACACCTCTCCGCTTCGCTCATTACAGGCTCGTTCTTGTCAGAACGCCCACGTATTAAAAAATGGTTGGGTTTAAATCGGGCTCGGGCTCATAATTACAGTTAAAGTGTCGGGGATCGGACACAACGTGCATGGGCTTGGGTAAGGTCGGGCTTGATTTTATGGGGCCGATCTAAGCTCTACTTCTAACACAGTTAATAATAATGTCATCGGTTTTACCACATTAGTTCGAGCACGAGTCGAATTCTGAAAATGCAAATGAATCGGGACCAGCTTTACAAGCACAACTTGAGCTGAACATCTGAACAACAGTTCTAAGCATTTGTATATTGTTCTCTGCTAGATACAATAAAACACTTTGTGGGAGACACTGAGCTTTGTAACTTTGCAGATCGTATACATGCACAAACTCATGTAGTTACCTTATATTACACAGTACTTTCTTGGGTAAGTATGCTGTAAGTACACATACTATAAAATAAAGTGTAACCATGATGTCTTTCTTGTGAGGTTATTATTTTGCAGCTCTGATTGTTATTGTGTACTACTTTATTCTTATCTGTTAATGTTCTTATTTTTTTACAGCACTTTGATCAACCTTGGGTTGTTTTTCAATGTACTTCATAAATAAATGAGAATGAATGAGGTTCTTCAATGGTTCTTTGCAGCACGCTAGGTTTTAACAAGCAACTCTCTTCTTATTAATTATTCTTGAGTTCACTATATTTAGATATTTTTTAGATATTAAAAAGTACCACTATTGGGGCTGCTTTCTAAAGCGTTACAGAATATGGAACTCATATAGCATACCCTATTTGGTTCTAATTATTTTTAAGAGTATGTATGATGCCCAAAAATGCTGTCTAAGTAGCAAGCCCACTATGGTTTTGAGATACAGCCATGATATTGTATGAGGAAGGCAGCATTTGAATGGTAAGCCTTTCATGCGAGGTATTAAAGTTTATGCTAATTAGTCATTTAGCTAGTGCTTTTATCCAAAGTGACTTACAGCGTGTTGATTACATGGACATCCCCTCTGGAGAAACCTGGGGTTAAGTGCCTCGCACAAGGGCACAGTGGTAATAGCTCAAGGAACAACCCTTACAGGGTTCAAACCTACCGCCTTCCCAGCTCAGATCTCAAATGCAAGAGTAGAAGCTTATTAAAAACCTCAGAATATCGTGGAGAAATTGCAAGCGATGGCTTTAAAGGGGTCATGACATGGATTTTTTTATTTTAATATTTCGTGAGGTTCACTTATAATAACAGTAAAACGATTATGTTCAAACCTCATTCTGACCCTCGGTCTGAAATGATCAGTTTTCAAGGCACGGCTCCTTTAAGGCGTGTCAGTAAATGGACAGTGTTATGATTGGCTAACGTCATAGTCTAGGAAAATCTAAAACATTATCCATATAAAACAACCATTATGAAATCATTTAACTTATGGTTTGTGATGCAGCTGCTGTCAGATCCAATACAGTCACTGTTTAATCTGTCAACAAATGTTTCTCTCCATAATACTGTGCCTTGTTCTCAACAACAAAAAAAGCTCCGAACAAACATATAATCCTCCGACATGATCTGTGACGCAGTTAATATAAGCCATCCATCCGTTTCCGATGCTGGGATCCTTCAGAAGTCTGTACAGCGACACAAACCAGCTGTTTAAAGCTACACTATGTAACTTTTCCGTCCACTAGAGGTCGCCTGTTCAAAACAAAGGCGTAGTTTGATGACGGCACGTTTGAGCGCAGAATCTCGGGACATGTGGTCTTCACCTCACAGCCGGTGGAAAACAGTCAGGATAGGACTCGGGCAGAAATCATGTTCATGGATGCGATTATTAACATTACTGTAGTCTGAAGTAGAGCAGGAGCGAGTGTTGTGGAGCTGAGCAAGGCCGCAAGAGCGATTGAAGAGCGGGACTGTTATTATGGCATAATCGCTGGCGGGACTTTTATTATGACACGGTTGCCGGCGGCACTTCCTCTTTTCCAGTCATGAGTCTGAGGTAACCCAACTCTGTTTATCGTATTAGATATATCTGAGTGTGTTGAAAAGGAAGTTATGACGTTCGCTCGGCGGCTGCTATGACACTTGTTCACACTGCAGTGAGAGTAAAGTGTTTCACTGAATAAAACCGGAGACCGAGGGTGACGCAGATATTACGCAATCGACAGGCGACTCCCTCACACGCATAGCTCACACGTCCCGGTTCCTTGGTTAAAATAGCAAATTTCTCACGATTTACAAATAGTTGAAAACATTTGGGATATTCTAAGTACTCAACTGAACAAAATATATAACACTGGCCTAGTGGTTTCTGGATATTTTACTGCAAAAATCCTACATAGTTCACCTTTAAACTGGACGCGTCAAAGAGAACGTTTTTTATCTCTTTCATTTATCCTGTTGTCGACAAACTAAAGCGCGTGGAGTGTGTAAGAAACTGAACGCACATTTGTATACTGCATCCAGTAAATATGGAAGGCCAATAGGACCAAAACATGTGAAACTAAGGAGTTCAAACGGCCCGATTTTAGCCCCGATTTTGACTCGCCGACAGGTGATTCAAACTCCTGCTGTGTGAAATGTGTTCTGACTGAAAATTACATCGGCTATGACCTACAGCCAATGGGAGAGCAAGATACAGGGCAGCGGGAGGTTCAGGGAAGAGTTATAGACCAGAATATCAGTAATTTAATAGATATATTTAAAATTATATCAAAAAGAAACAAAGCACGAACATTTGCTTGACCAGCCGCAACAGCAGCACGGTGCAAAATTATTTATTTACCTCCAACTCTCTTTGCAGACCACGATCATTGCTCCATGTGTCTCCTCAACCATTTCCTCCGCCATAATCTTTTTTCTTTTTCTCCTTTTCGCTGCAAATCAGCGCACAGACAATTTGGATCGCAAGCTTTCTGCAGTCTATATTTTTAATAACAATTCCAGTCTCGCGCGAGAACTCCAGTCTGACTCTCGTGTGATCTTGCGTTGTTTTTTGTCACTTCTCGTGTGTTTGGTTGTGAAACGTAGTTTGCGGACGGGACAGAGCTGTCGGCGATTCTTCCTCTTGTAAAGTCATGCCATGTGGAACCCCCTGTCCTTGATCCATCGGTCAGTGTGAACACAGCAGTTACTGAATGATACCACAGATAGTCATGCAGTGTGAATAGAGCAGTGATCCGACGAGTTTGAATATCGCGCAGTCTGAACTTGGCGTACGTTAGTTTCACACGTTTTGGCCCTTTTTGGCCTTCCATATACACTCACCTAAAGGATTATTAGGAACACCTGTTTAATTTCTCATTAATGCAATTATCTAATCAACCAATCACATGGCAGTTGCTTCAATGCATTTAGGGGTGTGGTCCTGGTCAAGACAATCTCCTGAACTCAGGGCCGGCCCTGACCAATTTGCTGCCCTAGGCAAGATTTTACTTGGTGCCCCTTGTATCAAGGTTTAGCATTACACGTTATCAGTCTAAGTTGTGGAAACACTCGCACTGTTTTATTTTTGTAATGCATTGATGTTTTATTTTTATTGTTGTTGTTTTATATGATGTCCAGTCCATTCTACCCCATCATTATGTTCATGATATTATTATTGTTTTTTATTTTTTAAAGGCTGATGATAGTAAAACTGTACAAATATTACACCTATGCCACATTACAGCCTAAACACAAAGAGCAAGAGTAATTGCATCTAACATTCATGCACAAACTATTCATTGAGATCTAGCAAAAGTGTTTGTTTTCCAGTGGATGGCAGCAATCTTCCACTAAACTATGAGCATTCATGTTTTCACCAGGAATTCAACTGAGAAATTTTGATATTTAATGTGAATTTTACATAAAATGTTGCCATTTTAAATAAACCTGTATATAAATATCATTACTAATTTCGGCAAATACATTTTATAATTGCTATACACCCCCTTAAAACTGCACAACTGCAGAGTAAAAACATTAGGCTATTAAAAAAGTGATATTACATGCGTTTAATATTTTTATATTATTTATTTTTTACAAAATCATACTGGCTGTGGCCTCTGGAGAACCCAGAACAGCTGCTTGCATAAAGTTTAAGGTAAAAATATCTGGAATTAATTAGCAAACATTAGTATTTTCCTACTACGCAATTAAATAAACTGTTAATTAATTTGCCTACATCACTTTACTTCTGTCTTTACACAGCAAAAAAATGCTCTTCTTATTTAGAATCTTTTTCTTGTTTCCAGTCCAAATATCTAAAAATTCTTAAATCAAGGTGCATTTAGATGAGTAAAATGACATAGCCTACTTCATTTTGATTTTATTTTCAAGTAAACAAGAAAAATGTTGCTTAAAACAAGCAAAATTATCTGCCAATGGGGTGAGAAAAAAAAAAGATTATTTTTCCAGATAATTTTGCCTGTTTTAAGCAAAAACTCACTTCATTTTGATTTATTTTCAAGAAAACAAGAAAACTATCTTCTGTCATTTAACTTATCTAGTAAATGCACCTTCAACCTTGATTTAGGAATTTTAGATATTTAGACTAGAAACAAGACACAAATACTACGTAAGAAGAGCAGTGTATCCCTTATCTTCCCTGCATCAGAGGGCTTCTGTCTTTTTTTTAAGACACTTCAATTCGGCCATCCGTCATAAATAATCAGGCAACTTACACCGTGTCAACACCTGGAGCGAGCGGCCAAGCACCCTAAAAAATGAAAGCAATCCTGTCTGCGTTGGATGCGGCCAGAGGCGACGCGACACAACAAATTCCCCTAACGATAAACTGATCGCGCGTTGTATTTCTGACGCACTTCAAGTAGATCGGCGGGGGAGATTGATGAGGCGGACCGGAAAGAGGCGGGGGACTTAGTTACGTTTTTTTGCGCTTTATTTGGTAATATTTCAAATTAATATTAATAAAATAGTATCAGTAATACATTTTGGCGCCCCTATGGATGAGTGGCGCCCCTAGCATTTGCCTATTCCGCCTATGCCACGGGCCGGCCCTGCCTGAACTCCACACTGAATGTCAGAATGGGAAAGAAAGGTGATTTAAGCAATTTTGAGCGTGGCATGGTTGTTGGTGCCAGACGGGCCGGTCTGAGTATTTCACAAATTACAAAGAATGGTGTGAAAAGGGAAAAACATCCAGTATGCGGCAGTCCTGTGGGAGAAAATGCCTTGTTGATGCTAGAGGTCAGAGGAGAATGGGCCGACTGATTCAAGCTGATAGAAGAGCAACTTTGACTGAAATAACCACTCGTTACAACCGAGTTATGCAGCAAAGCATTTGTGAAGCCACAACACACACAACCTTGAGGCGGATGGGCTACAACAGCAGAAGACCCCACCGGGTACCACTCATCTCCACTACAAATAGGAAAAAGAGGCTACAATTTGCACAAACTCACCAAAATTGGACAGTTGAAGACTGGAAAAATGTTGCCTGGTCTGATGAGTCTCGATTTCTGTTGATACATTCAGATGGTAGAGTCAGAATTTGGCGTAAACAGAATGAGAACATGGATCCATCATGCCTTGTTACCACTGTGCAGGCTGGTGGTGGTGGTGTAATGGTGTAGGGGATGTTTTCTTGGCACACTTTAGGCCCCTTAGTGCCAATTGGGCATCATTTAAATGCCACGGCCTACCTGAGCATTGTTTCTGACCATGTCCATCCCTTTATGAGCACCATGTCCCCATCCTCTGATGGCTACTTCCAGCAGGATAATGCACCGTCACAAAGCTCCAATCATTTCAAATTGGTTCCTTGAACATGACAATGAGTTCACTGGACTAAAATGGCCCCCACAGTCACCAGATCTCAACCCAATAGAGCATCTTTGGGATGTGGTGGAACGGGAGCTTCATGCCCTGGATGTGCATCCCACAAATCTCCATCAACTGCAAGATGCTCTCCTATCAATATGAGCCAACATTTCTAAAGAATGCTTTCAGCACCTTGTTGAATCAATGCCACGTAGAATTAAGGCAGTTCTGAAGGCGAAAGGGGGTCAAACACAGTATTAGTATGTGTTCCTAATAATCCTTTAGGTGAGTGTATGTTGTCAGCATCAGTGATTATAAAGAGACGCTCACATCTGGTGTAGGCAAATGTCAGCTGTTAAGGGGCTGAACGACAGTGGGCGGAGCCAATGGTGCGAGGATGTATAACTATTCACTATAACTATGCTCAGGAGGAAGGTATATGCAAATGCATTAGCCCATGTGACATCATAGCTTGATTAAATAAATGCTTTGTTTGTAAGGAGAAGGACATTTTAGCTATGAAACTTTAGCTATGAAACACAAAGACCTCTGATATGTCAAAAGATCAAGGCAAATTTGATTTGTCACATCATGACCCCTTTAAGGCTTAATACACTGCAGTAGTTTCTATAGGTTCTTTGCAGGGATGTATGTTGGAGGGAGACTGACAGGTTTAAACCCCAGCTGACGATCGCACTCCGCTCACCCGGCGCATTCTAATATCTCAATAAACACCTGGCTCAGACTCACGTCACACCTGTGCTTTTCCACGGGTAGACAGCAAGTCGTCGGGAGACCAATGCACCTGCCGAACGCCCCTCCATAACGCAGGAATCACGTGGGATTGGTGTGTGGCGTCACCGGAGACTTCAGATGCACATTTGTGTGGAATATTCGCAGATTAGAACAGTTTAAACCCCTTTATTGCAGTGATTTATTTTAAGAGCAAACGGTTTAAAAGTGAAATTAAATTATACGGGCACAAGCCATGCCTTTTTTCATAATCACTTTGCAATTGTGATGTTAAAATCCACGAGGAGTTTCAGGCATAGTTTGCCTAAGTGCCTAAACCTTTAATTGTGAATAAATCTAAACTGCAAATATAAGTATACATAATTACTTTTGATATTAGCAAGGAGAACCAATTTTCCCTTAAACGACCTCAAGCTCATGCATGTCAAAATTGTTTTCTGCTGAAAAACCGAAACTTTTCCAGTGGTATTAGTACATGTTACACGCACTAATCTGTTGTAATGTGATTTTGTGTGAACACCAGCATGAGGCTACAGCACAATTTTCATAAACACACCACATTAAATTGTTTAAATTCAATAAGCATATGCCTCTAAATGCGGCAACGCCATCGGGACTGTGCTGTTGATCAATATTATTGCACACTTCCCACTCTATCAATTTAGTGTCTGCTAAGGGTTCATTATCCACTCTAATACTGAGGCTTAAATTAAAGAGGAAAAAGAGGAATATATTAACAGTCCCTTTACCCAACGGTATTTATTAATTTCACACAACAGCACACATTCAGTAACTCACCTCACTGAATTTCCATGCAGATGAGAGAACTACTTCTAATATGGAACATAAAAAACTCTATTTTCCATTAGAAGGATTGCCAGAAAGCCATCTAAATAGGTCAACACACATATTATACCAATTTTTAACAACAAATTTGTAATTTGCCAGAATTAAATGCCTCAACAAAAACTTCAAATGACTCTATTACAAGAACATAATGCCAGTTAGTAATAACCAGTTGCACGCTTTTCACTAGATTTGAAACAAATCCCGCTACAATGCGATTTCTGGGTGCTAATGGCTGTTTGGCTTAAAGCTGAGCGTCAGTCTTAATGAGGACTGATCCAAACTCCAGCAGTCATTTGGATGCTCTTTGTAATTATGCAAATGAAGGTGCATGTTTGATGAGGCTCAGTGCAGAGCTCAGTGTCTGTGACTGTGATCCAGGCAGGTGTTTCATCCTTCAGTTCAATCGCACTACAGATGAGCAGAGCGTCTGAATCCCACAAACACACGGAGGAGGATTATAGTCAAAACCATGATGAGTGATCATTACACTGTGTCATTTATTCAAAGGTTGTAGTGCAAAATTATTTATTATCAGTGGCACTTTGCTGTTTTATTGATGGGAAATATGCACAGAAATGTTGAATATCACTGCGCTGTTATTGTGAAAATTGTGACAGCTTATGTCTGTTTGTATGTTTCATTCTCAAGGCTCTGTATAGGCTTGTGCTTTAATAATAAAGACTCACATACATATATAGCTGAAAAGCACAAAGAACATGCCAACATGGCTGGGAACATCAGACCAAGTGCAACAACGAGCAAGACAAGACATTTTAAAGGGTTAGTTCACCCAAAAATGAAAATTCTGTCATTAATTACTCACCCTCACGTCGTTCGAGACCCGTAAGACCTCCGTTCATATTCGGAACACAAATGAAGATATTTTTGTTGAAAGCTGATGCTGAGAAAGGCCTCCATTGGCATTCAGTACACTTATACTCCCAAGACCGATAAAAGGCACTCAAAACATCGTTACAAAGTCCATCTCACCACAGTGACTCTACAATAATCTTACGATGCGACGACAATAGTTTTTGTGCCCAAAAAAAATCAAAATAACACCTTTTTCCAACTTGTTACTGCCTTCCGTGTGTGCCTCCACGACGCATGCGCGAGAATATGACGCAGATCCGGCGTTCGGACAGATGACCCAGAAGTGATTTGTTTACAATCAGAGGAAGACGCGCGTATCTCAGCTGTTGGATTCTACATTGATCGTGCTTTAGGTCTCGGCGTAGTGCTCAAAATGGGGCTTAAGTGTGCATTTCATGGAATCCCGAGCCCCGGCGCTACGTCATATTCTCGCGCATGCGTCGTGGAGGCACACGCGGAAGGCAATAACAAGCTGGATAAAGGTGTTATTTTGATTTTTTTTTGCGCACAAAAACTATTGTCGTCGCATTGTAAGATTATTGTAGAGTCACTGTGGTGAGATGGACTTTGTAATGACATTTTAAGTGCCTTTTATCGGTCTTGGGAGTATTAATGTACTGAATGCCAATGGAGGCCTAACTGAAGCCTTTCTCAGCCATCAGCTTTCAACAAAAATATCTTCATTTGTGTTCCGAATATGAACGGAGGTCTTACGGGTCTCGAACGACATAAGGGTGAGTAATTGATGACAGAATTTTATTTTTTGGGTGAACTAACCCTTTAAGATGATTTTAGGCAAAATGGTTGAATCATAAATCTGGTCAAATGATTTAATGATTTATCACTTTTCAACCAATAGGTGGCGCTGTGACCAAATTGATGTGGTGTGGTCAGAATGAGGTGACAATGACACATGCAAAGTTTGGTGTCAATATGTCAAAGCATTGCAGAGATGCATCAAGAGTCATTTTGGCATCATGCGTGCTATACGGAAACGGTTGTGTCTATCGACACAAAATCCATAACTTTTTGTCGGCGCCGTTTGAAGATGATGCAATTCGATTTTGGTGAAAATCGGACAAACGGTCTAGGAGATAGGAAAAAGTAGGTTCTTAAAGAAAAACTAAATGGTGGACAGGAAGTTCCGCCAAATATGGCAAAATTGATATCCATGTTCTCGGCATGACCCAAGGAAATTTTGTTATAACTTTTGACCACAAGGTGGCACTTACAGAGTTTCATAATGATACACCAATATGTTCGTAAATTATAGCGTAATTATAGAATTTTTTGACAAAATTCTAAATGGCCAATATGGGAAAATTCGGTATCGTATCATATGACTTGGCATGATGCACCGAATCTAAAAAGACCAGTTTTATGTTATTTGGCCAACAAGTTCAGAAGTTATAAGCAAAAATGTCAATTTTTCATATATTCTGACCACTAGGTGGCACTGTGCCGAAACTATGCAGGTAGCTTCAGGTCAGGGTTGGCGTAACACACACCAAGTTTGGTCAGAATACACTAAATCGTTGCAGAGATATAACTTCACGTTCATTTTGGCGTGGACTTTGTTGAATTTGTTTGCGCGTTATTCAAGAGCGGTTTCAAAATCTGAGCAACAGCCTAGAAGTTTGAAATTCTAATCGTCGAATCGTCTTGAGGCAAGGAATCAGAGGGAAAAATAATTTTGTTTCTATCCCTTATGGTTCAAAAGTTATTAGCACAAACATTGCAGTGTAACTTTGGACAGTTGGTGGCGCTAGAGGGATTGAGTTAGAGACTCCAAATGTACTGTGGTGACAGTTCAGCCTGTCCTCTATCAGTGTGCCAAATTTCACAACTTTGTACCATATGCTTCTATGGGCTGCCAAAGACTCAACAGCGGAAGAAGAAGAACGCCACATGTTATCTGCTAATAAAGTCATCCGAAACAGAATTGTGGAAAACTTTCACATAATCATTCACTCATGTTACACGTGTCATTTATAAAGGACTACAAAATAAAACATGATTTCAAATCATGTCTGAACATCTCAAATACAGATCAAAGGTTAGACGACGAGATTCAATGCATTACTTAAGATTAGGAGGAACTCATTCGTTACTGAAAATCCCATACTGACTGACGACTACTCTTAACATTTGGAGGAATATATCTGAATGTGTTACACGTAACACCTGCTGCAGATTCACTTCACGAAACCCTGAAGATTTATAATCCTCCCTGTGATGTTTATTATAAGATGAACATGCATAAAGTCATGAGGTTATGGCATCAAGCTCTTGGAAGGGAGGTTGTATTAGGCATTACGGGCCGCATCGATCGCCTTGTGTGTTAAAAAAAACCTCCACCTAGGTTCTAGGACAATTTGCTCTGCAGTTTAGATCAGTTCTGTCGCCATTCATGTCTTAATATGAAGGAATTTTCCGTATTGATTTTTCAAAGGTGCTTTGCTCGTATTTCTAATTTCGCATTGCATTGTTATTGCCTATTAGAGTTGAAGGAAATGCCTGTAAACTTGCATAAAATTACCAGTACTTTATTTTCTTAGTGTAAAGGCAACACAGCCCAGTCTAGCAGAGACATGCAGCATGATAACCCGGAGTGTCCTGATCATGGTATTCATGAAAAGATGAAATTGAGTGTAGCATAAATCTGTAGCTTCGGGCGAAATCAGCACCCCTGCATTACACCACATGAACTCTTTCTATCCGAGTGATGCAGCGGGCATAATGAAACTTCAGTAGAGAGACTGGCAGGTGGAGGGAGTGTGTCGTGTTCTGATAGAAACATACTCAATACAGATCAGAGTTGGGGAAGATACTTGGGTTCATGGCGTAGCCAGCTAATGCTGCGTTCACACCAAACGCAAATAGAGCGTCAGGAGCGAGTGATTTCAATGTTAAGTCAATGGAAAGGCGCGTTGACGCGCGTCTGGAGGTCCTGTGGCGCGATAGACGCCTTATTTGCGCGTCCAATTTCCGCGAATGATGTTAATTGGACGTGAATTGAGCGTCTTGCGCGATACGCACGTTACACACAAGTGGTGCTTTTTGTGCATTCACGCGTTTGAAGCGAATTCGTGTCTGACGCCCGAGTTGAAAAGTTGCTGTCACGTGGTAAAGTGACGTGATGAGAAACCCTGCCTAATTTAAAAATACTACTATTGTGTCACAAAATGAGGTTTTAAGACTTTTTCAGGTGAGAATGTAGTTTAAAGCTCAAATATGTGGTTTATTTATAAAGAGAGCGCCTATTTAAAAAAAATTATCTTGTGTTTGTGGAGTTGTGAGCTCCAGGCGATCAGCGGGCGCTCAGCGCTCATTAACCCCGGCGAGAGCAGCCTTTCCTCGGCCAGTCCTTCTGCCGTCTGCCGCTGGCTCTGATGTCCTGTAGTGGTTCATCTTGTGTGGATCTAACGGCCGATCTTTGGTGTCATGAATCTATCATTTGTTGTCTGCCAAATCGTTTTAACTGAGGGCAAACAGAAGTTTCAAAACTTTATTTTTTAAGGATATTTAAATATACATGCAGTGGTGATAATGTAGGAGTTGCCTGGACCACATTTGTGTGGCTATTAATGTTTAATATATATTTTTAATGAAAATGAAGCAGAGTGGTGTTTTATGATATATTTCTCCTGGAGCGATTCGAACGCGCGTCTATTTCGCTTCAAAAGCTCAATTTATACGCGCACCCAATTCGCTGTGTACGCGCGAATGGATTCAAAATGTTCTAGCGTCGGTAGAGGCGATTTTGGCGCTATATTCGTGTTTGGTGTGAATGCAGCATAAGAGGTCACCGAGGTCCAGACCTCTGTATTTATCCGAGGTGTATATAATACATTTTGAGAATAACTGACAAATATAGCATTAACTCTACTTTAGTACTGCAAATATATTGCACAGCACCAAGATCGTCTCATCTGAGCTGCCTCAGCAGTCTTCACCGCTCATCAATGTCAAAATATTTGCAATGACCAATCAAATTAAAGTAAGCGGGCCTTATGTTCACAGAAGCTGCTGAGCGCGAATTCCCACGCAACTCTGCGCTTCAGTAAACGGTCATAAAGTCAGAGATAATGTAAGTAGCTTAACTAAACATTTCTTATTTGCCGGCTGTTTTAGGATAGAATAAGCAGACAAACTAATAAACTTTTGTCTAATTTCGCCATTTTGAATTGAAAATAGGCCAAATATACGTGATTCATCATGTAATGTAGCCTAACTGTGTGAGGGGAAACATTAACAAAGCTGTTTTCATCATATCAGGCATAAGATGAATGTGTTTATATTGTGAATGAATTTAATAAATGTAGTTACCTAGCTTAGCCTTCAGTAAATTCACTTATCTAAGAAAATTATTCATAAAACACAAATATCAGTTGACCCTATACTTTTTTCACTGATACAGACCAAAATTAAAAAACTATCAGTCAAAGTTCAGCTTTAGGAAGGGAAGAGAGAGAGGGAAAGATAAGGAGACGATGAGAGATGGAAATGAGGAGAGAGCAGGTATGACAAAATCTACTGCCCAATGACATTTTAAAGCTATTGCTATCTATTTGCTCTTCAAACATCTTAAAATGCACATATCTCGGGGGGTGTATGTCCCCGAAACCCCATAGCTCAAATTATTTTGGACCTCGCTGATTATATAACTGTTACAAAAAAAACCCCAGAAAATTACATTGAAGCAATTTAAAGTCGCCATGACATCAAAATGGACAATTCTTGCTTTAGTTTTTTTTTTATGTAATATTGCAGCATTTATTATAAATTATGTATCTACACATCAGAATAACTTCCCATCCCTCTTGCGGCAGCATCTCTTCCCTTCTCTGATGACGAGGGTGGGGCCACCTGTCACTCACATGAGATCCACCAATAGCAAACCACAACCATCCAATCAATTCACCACAGACAAAATCAAGCCCCGCCCTACATTTGTGCTTGTTCGTAAAGCCTATCACTCAGATATACGTCACAATAGAGGAGAAAAGACTATCGCAACTGTCGTTTCATGCCGACTTTAAGGGGTTAATATATATATATATATATGATTTTGATTAATCCAAGAAACTAAATGTTTTTGTTCTCATTCACCAAAAATGACTTAACTAATACAAGTTGCAGGGTATTGCAACTAATGCTGGGCAATCGATTAATCGCAATTAATCACATCCAAAATAAAAGTTTGAGCTTACATAATATATGTGTGTGTGTATTGTGTATAATTATAATGTATATATAAATACACACACATGCATGTACATATTTAAGAAAAAAACATATATTTATATTAGGGCTGTCAAAAGATTAATCGCGATTAATCGCATCCAAAATAAAAGTTTGTGTTTACATAATATATGTGTGTGTACTCTGTTAATTATTATTTCATATAAAAACACACACAAGCATGTATATATTTAAGAAGAAAAAAAATATTTTTATATATAAAACATTTATATTTATATATATTATAGATTCTATAAATGTATATACAGTATATACATGAAAATATTTCTTAAATATATACATGAATGTGTGTGTATTTATATATAAATAATAATTAACAGAGTACACACACATATATTATGTAAACACAAACTTTTATTTTGGATGCGATTAATCGCAAATAATCTTTTGACAGCCCTAATTTATATATAAAATATTTAGATTTATACATAAGATACATTATATAAATATATATACAGTATATTTCTTAAATATATAAATGAAGGAGTGTGTATTTATATATATATATATATATATATATATATATATATATATATATATATATATATATATATATACATAATAACTATACACAGTACATACTGTTCACAGTACAAAATGAACTTTATTTTAGATGCGATTAATCGATTACCCAGCACAAAAAAAGACTAGTAAATTAAAAACACATAAGAGTAGCATTTCACTACATTTTCCAGCTACAAAAACACCTCAACAATAATTGAGGAATCTCTTTTTTATTATTATTTCTATAAAACTAAAACAAATAACTTCTGTTTATGAGATATAAAAACAGCAGTCTAATGTTTTCTTCTTGCTATGTTGTTACTCACTGGGAATAGTATAACTTATTATTGGGAAAGGTACATCTTTATGGTCCCAGTTTAGGGTCCAATTCTCACTATTAACTCCGACTTTGCCTCGATAAACTCATAATTACTGCTTATTAATAGTCAGTAAGGTAGTTGTTAAGTGTCGGTATTGGGTAGGATTAAGGGATGCAGAATATGGTCATGCTTTATAAATATCCTAGTAATATGCATGCTAATAAGCAACTAGTTAATAGTAAGAATTAGACCCTAAACAAAAGTGTTACCATTTCTTTATTAAAAGAGCTGAGCCACTTAAACGTAGGTATGTGATTAGTGTCGCTACAGTTACTCCACAACACGTGATCTGATCGTATCCATTTGCCGAACTGTTTTGTGTACGTGAGCGAGCACGTGGCTTCCTGACCAGCTAAAGTGCGGGAATGAAGTGCATGGATTGGTAGTGATTATGAACTAGACTGGGATAAGCCCTGTTGTTATTATGCAGATTAGGCTTCCGATGCAGCATATTGTACAGATGCAGGGCAGCAGCTGCTGGTGCAGATGGCTGTTGTACGGCTCCATCAGCACACAGCTATTGTCTCCACTCCGATTGTTCTGAGACCAGAGAGGAGGGCTTCCGAACAACCCAAATGCAGTGAATTACGAAAGAGAAACGGAGAGCAGACAGCAAATTTATACACACGAGGCCGTGGGGACGACGACGTGCCGAACAGACACGCAGTCATCTACATACACGCCAACATGGTGGCGCCAGTCAACTATACCACACGGAGACGCCGTGCAATGCAGTAATGCACACAGACATATGCCCAACCGCTGCTGTCGTTTCGTGCTGGTGCCGTTTAATCGCTGATGGAGAAAGGAAACATTTGATTTGATAAATGTTGCGTTTACAAAGCAGGCCTTGATCTTGCAGATGCATATCACTTCCTTAAAGTCTTTTAACAAGCATCTTTCTTCCTCTCTCTTGTTTACAGCTGATGGGTGTTGTTTCTGTCATGTATGATTATTCCATGAATTAAATCCCTGATATTCCTCCTTTAATTTAAACTTCTGCTTCTGATCAACTCTACAGAAGCAAATAGGGGCTCCAGTAGTTTTTTTTTTTTTTCATCTGTGGAACACAAAACAAGATATTTTTGAGAAGGTTTTTACACTGAATTTCATTGTCCAGAACAAAATTTGAAGTTTGCAGCCACATGTTTTCTAATGCTCAAAATAATGAATTGGTTTGAGTCGGGTAAACTTAAATTAAACAAAAAAGTTTGATCAAATGTACTTTTATGAGTATTAAGCACTTTTCTTTTGACACATTTGAAGTAATCTGAAGTTTTTCATTGTTTTGAGTTTTATGAACTTGTTTCTTTTCATTTAGACAAACTTAAATTTAACCGAAACTGGGCTGGGATTTCTATTTCCCAGCATGCTTTGCCATGACACTCGAAAGGTGAGTAAATGCCAAAAAGGAAGTGCTATATGATTGATTTTTGTGCAAAATTATTGCTAAGTGGGGGGTTTAGTAGTGTTTAATGCATCTGGTGATGTAGATTAGTGTCTGTGAATATTAAACTGCAAGATTTAAATATGAATCCTGCATGTCTTGCGTATGTCTGTGTGAATTAATTTATCTCTCACACACACACACACACACACACACACACACAAAAGAGTGCGTGATGGTCGCATGTTTCCATCTCTGCAGTCTCATATGAGGACATGAATGCATGAACTTCATCTCCAGAGCCGCTCTGAGAGTCACTTCATGAGCATTTCACCGTTTCATTTGAGAAAAAATATTATTATATCATAAACAAACAGAAAATCAAAGCTCTTCACGGCAACCCGTCAAAATAAAAGTTTGGTTTAACTTGACAAATACACTCACCTAAAGGATTATTAGGAACACATACTAATACTGTGTTTGACCCCCTTTCGTCTTCAGAACTGCCTTAATTCTACGTGGCATTGATTCTGAAAGGTGCTGAAAGCATTCTTTAGAAAGGTTGACCCATATTGATAGGAGAGCATCTTGCAGTTGATGGAGATTTGTGGGATGCACATCCAGGGCACGAAGCTCCTGTTCCACCACATCCCAAAGATGCTCTATTGGGTTGAGATCTGGTGACTGTGGCGGCCATTTTAGTTCAGTGAACTCATTGTCATGTTCAAGAAACCAATTTGAAATGATTGGAGCTTTGTGACGGTGCATTATCCTGCTGGAAGTAGCCATCAGAGGATGGGGACATGGTGCTCATAAAGGGATGGACATGGTCAGAAACAATGCTCAGGTAGGCCGTGGCATTTAAACGATGCCCAATTGGCACTAAGGGGCCTAAAGTGTGCCAAGAAAACATCCCCCACACCATTACACCACCACCACCAGCCTGCACAGTGGTAACAAGGCATGATGGATCCATGTTCTCATTCTGTTTATGCCAAATTCTGACTCTACCATCTGAATGTCTCAACAGAAATCGAGACTCTTCAGACCAGGCAACATTTTTCCAGTCTTCAACTGTCCAATTTTGGTGAGTTTGTGCAAATTGTCGCCTCTTTTTCCTATTTGTAGTGGAGATGAGTGGTACCCGGTGGGGTCTTCTGCTGTTGTAGCCCATCCGCCTCAAGGTTGTGCGTGTTGTAGCTTCACAAATGCTTTGCTGCAGACCTCGGTTGTAACGAGTGGTTTCATTACTTGAAATTAAATAAATGTTAACTGAAATTAAAAAAATAAATAAACAAACTTATTTGAAGTTTTAGCTTAACCTGATATGGCCTACTAACTAAAACAGAAATACAAAGTTATAAAAACTGTATAGATGTTTTTAAAAAAACAAACAAAAAAGTGAATTGAGCTCTTTCGTGTATTTTTAATGTCAAAAACAACATGATGTCAAAATGTCAGTTCAAGTGACAGTCGGTTAAGTAATGCTTAAATACTTAATGTATTACAATTGAACTAAACTCATTAGTTTTTATGAGACTAAAATTCAGGCGACTAAAATATGACTAAAACTAAATCAAAATATGCTGTCAAAATGAACACTGCTATAAAGATACTGTATGAGTTGTAATTCAAATGCACATAGATAAAAGGCAACAAAATTGTATACACTAAAAGTGTACATAAAACAAATAAAAAGCTTAAAATCTCAAAATTGACCATGCATGAAATATTTGAAGATAATAAATCAATTCCAAAAGCACATTATAAATGGCCATGCTGGCGATGCAGATATCTGAGACGGTCTGAAAATAATCAAGTGTCGCCCAAAGGCTAACACAAACTATAAATGGATCGCGAGAGTTTTTTCACCGTTTATGCTCATGTAAATGGAGATGCGCATGCTTCGTTTCGGCTGCATGGAGGTTCTCTCCACTAAAACGCTCTCCTTCTTTGCATCGGACGTGCCAGACACAGCAAAGTCGACTCGAAAAACGAGTAGGGCATGCAAACCCAACACCAGCTCAGCTGACCTTTCACCCCACCAGATCACCCTAGACAAACTACACCTTTATGTTCTTCATACTGACCGTGGCATGGTGGCAGCGGCCTGGAACGTCCTTCATAAACGAGATGTGTCAGGGTGATTTGGGCTGCACAGAGAGAGGGCTGGTAGATATGCAGATATGTGTTGTCAGCTTTGCCCTCCAGGGGAACCGTGGCTTGTCCGTTCGATGGAGCAGCTCTCCCCCGCTGGGCTGATCCGAGATCAGGCCGCTACAACCACCAAGACCTCCTGGCCCTGTTCAGACATGACACACCACCCTCCACACACTACACGCTCCGTGTGCTGGGAAGGAGGTCACACACGAACATAAAGGAGTGTGTGTGTGTGTGTGTGTGCGCGCACGCTTAAGTCGTAGTGGCAGTTAAACACAGTGTAATGGTCAGAGAGGGTGATACTGATCTGATACTACAGGGCGATACCTCTGACAGGAAGCCTGACCTCTGACTCTGCTACAGCGAAAGGACGCCCTACCTCTTTTCATCCTGTCTTTTTATTAAGATTAATTAGAATGTGTAGAGGCCGAGTTCGTTGAACAGGAAGGGAAGGTGCAAAGAGAGAGAGGAAAGTAGTCAAATACCAGTTTAGCAATAAATTCTGCAAAATACAAAGCCACTTTAACTGATGCAAACCTGGTTGTGAATTACGGGAATAATTGACGATGTGCTGGTGAACTATTAGAAAAATAATGCACACCTGAGGTGGTAATGCGGCCACGGCACGAAGCAAGTTTATTTTCAATAATTCAATGGCCCGGATTCAATTATTCCACTTATACTACGGTTACCACACCTCAAAACACTGTTCAGATGCTGTAATTTCAAGACATTTGTCAGCTTTTTGTCCTTAAAACGCTCTTGTGTGTAGGACTCGTTTCTTATGCATCTCATCCCACACCTCCATTGTTAAGTCATACGGCATTTTAGAGCTAGTAACGGAGGCTTGAGCCATTGACTACGTTTAATGCGATTATTTCTAATGATCAGAGTAAGGTCTTAATTGCAGTAAGATGTTTACATGACACGAGCAGAACTCTTCACTCAGTTTACATGCAATTTGTATTATTCTGATTGTTTGCTGATAAGTTATACCACACTCAGATACATTATGCATGTTACCGGCTGTTTTAATCTACTCACATCAAATTCAAAATACATTTTTATGGAACGTACTGGATATTGATCGGAAGTTGTGTGAACAATGCATGGCATCCGTATACGTCCGCTTTGGTCAGAGCGGCAATATTGCGATTAAGGTGTTTACATGCCTTTTTAATGTGATTTAAATCGGCGTACGCCACGTTTGTTAATGCGATTATGCTTACTGCGAGCTTAATCACATTATTTTAATCAAATTATTGTGTTTACATGAGGTAAAGTTTAATCGCAATATTGCCAAAATCCAATTTTAATCGCATTATGAGGGTGCATGTGATTGATAGCAGACTAATGCCATTATTAATGCAGTGACTTATTAGAGAGAGAGAGATTAAGCGTGTGTGAATTACCTGCATGCGTATGCATCCGAGTGTGTGTGAGGCTGCATGCGTATGCGTCCGAGTATGTGTGAGGCTGCATGCGTATGCGTCCGAGTGTGTGTGAGGCTGCATGCGTCCGAGTGTGTGTGAGGCTGCATGTGTCTGAATGTGTGTGAGGCTGCATGCGTATGCATCCGAGTGAGTGTGAGGCTGCATGTGTCTGAATGTGTGTGAGGCTAAATGCGTATGCATCCGAGTGTGTGTGAGGCTGCATGCGTCTGAATGTGTGTGAGGCTGCATGCGTATGCATCCGAGTGTGTGTGAGGCTGCATGCGTCTGAATGTGTGTGAGGCTGCATGCGTCTGAATGTGTGTGAGGCTGAATGCGTCTGAATGTGTGTGAGGCTGCATGCGTCCGAGTGAGTGTGAGGCTGCATGCGTCCGAGTGTGTGTGAGGCTGTATGCGTATGCATCCGAGTGAGTGTGAGGCTGCATGTGTCTGAATGTGTGTGAGGCTGCATGCGTATGCATCCGTGTGTGTGTGAGGCTGCATGCGTCTGAATGTGCGTGAGGCTGCATGCGTCTGAATGTGTGTGAGGCTGAATGCGTCTGAATGTGTGTGAGGCTGCATGCATCCGAGTGAGTGTGAGGCTGCATGTGTCTGAATGTGTGTGAGGCTGCATGCGTATGCATCCGAGTGTGTGTGAGGCTGCATGCGTCTGAATGTGTGTGAGGCTGCATGCGTATGCATCCGAGTGTGTGTGAGGCTGCATGTGTCCACATTTGTGTGAGGCTGCATGCGTCCGCGTGTGTGTGGCTGCATACGTATGCGTCCGAGTGTGTGTGAGGCTGCATGCGTCTGAGTGTGTGTGAGGCTGCATGAGTCTGAGTGTGTGTGAGGCTGCATGCGTCCGAGTGTGTGTGAGGCTGCATGCGTCCGAGTGTGTGTGAGGCTGCATGCGTCCCAGTGTGTGTGAGGCTGCATGAGTCTGAGTGTGTGTGAGGCTGCATGCGTCCGAGTGTGTGTGAGGCTGCATGCGTCCGAGTGTGTATGAGGCTGCATGCGTCCGAGTGTGTGTGAGGCTGCATGCGTCCGAGTGTGTGTGAGGCTGCATGCGTCCGAGTGTGTATGAGGCTGCATGCTCTGCGTATGCGTCCGAGTGTGTTTGAGGCTGTATGCGTCCGAGTGTGTGTGAGGCTGCATGCGTCCGAGTGTGTGTGAGGCTGCATGCGTATGCGTCCGCGTGTGTGAGGCTGCATACGTATGCGTCCGAGTGTGTGTGAGGCTGCATGCGTCTGAGTGTGTGTGAGGCTGCATGCGTCGAGTGTGTGTGAGGCTGCATGCGTCCGAGTGTGTATGAGGCTGCATGCGTCCGAGTGTGTGTGAGGCTGCATGCGTCCGAGTGTGTGTGAGGCTGCATGCGTCTGAGTGTGTGTGAGGCTGCATGCGTCCGAGTGTGTGTGAGGCTGCATGCGTCCGAGTGTGTGTGAGGCTGCATGCGTCTGAGTGTGTGAGGCTACATGCTCTGCGTATGCGTCCGAGTGTGTTTGAGGCTGTATGCGTCCGAGTGTGTGTGAGGCTGCATGCGTATGCGTCCGAGTGTGTGTGAGGCTGCATGCGTATGCATCCAAGTGTGTGTATGTGTGTGTGAGGCGGCATGCATATGTGTCCGAGTGTGTGTGAGGCTACATGCGTATGCGTCCGAGTGTGCGTGAGGCTGCATGCGTCTGAGTGAGTGTGAAGCTGCATGCGTCTGAATGTGTGTGAGGCTGCATGCGTCCGAGTGAGTGTGAGGCTGCATGCGTCTGAATGTGTGTGAGGCTGCATGCGTATGCATCCGAGTGTGTGTGAGGCTGCATGCGTCTGAATGTGTGTGAGGCTGCATGCGTATGCATCCGTGTGTGTGTGAGGCTTTATGCGTATGCATCCGAGTGTGTGAGGCTGCATGCGTCCACATTTGTGTGAGGCTGCATGCGTCCGCGTGTGTGTGAGGCTGCATACGTATGCGTCCGAGTGTGTGTGAGGCTGCATGCGTCCGAGTGAGTGTGAGGCTGCATGCATCTGAATGTGTGTGAGGCTGCATGCGTATGCATCCGAGTGTGTGTGAGGCTGCATGAGTCTGAGTGTGTGTGAGGCTGCATGCGTCCGCGTGTGTGTGAGGCTGCATGTGTCCGCGTGTGTGTGAGGCTGCATGCGTCCGCGTGTGTGTGAGGCTGCATACGTATGCGTCCGAGTGTGTGTGAGGCTGCATGCGTCCGAGTGAGTGTGAGGCTGCATGCATCTGAATGTGTGTGAGGCTGCATGCGTATGCATCCGAGTGTGTGTGAGGCTGCATGCATCCGAGTGTGTGTGAGGCTGCATGAGTCTGAGTGTGTGTGAGGCTGCATGCGTCCGCGTGTGTGTGAGGCTGC
This sequence comes from Gobio gobio, assembly GCF_949357685.1. Taxonomy (NCBI): domain Eukaryota; kingdom Metazoa; phylum Chordata; class Actinopteri; order Cypriniformes; family Gobionidae; genus Gobio; species Gobio gobio. Next base: position 9,871,647 of record NC_137103.1, on the reverse strand, counting down.
ATGCGTCCGCGTGTGTGTGAGGCTGCATACGTATGTGTCCGAGTGTGTGTGAGGCTGCATACGTCCGAGTGTGTGTGAGGCTGCATGAGTCTGAGTGTGTGTGAGGCTGCATGCGTCCGAGTGTGTGTGAGGCTGCATGCGTCCTAGTGTGTATGAGGCTGCATGCGTCCGAGTGTGTGTGAGGCTGCATGCGTCCGAGTGTGTGTGAGGCTGCATGCGTCTGAGTGTGTGAGGCTGCATGCTCTGCGTATGCGTCTGAGTGTGTTTGAGGCTGTATGCGTCCGAGTGTGTGTGAGGCTGCATGCGTATGCGTCCGAGTGTGTGTGAGGCTGCATGCGTATGCATCCAAGTGTGTGTGTGTGTGTGTGTGAGGCTGCATGCATATGTGTCCGAGTGTGTGTGAGGCTGCATGCGTAAGCGTCCGAGTGTGTGTGAGGCTACATGCCTATGCGTCCGAGTGTGTGTGAGGCTGCATGTGTATGCGTCCGAGTGTGAGTGAGGCTGTATGCATATGCATCCAAGTGTGTGTGTGTGTGTGTGAGGCTGCATGCGTCCGAGTGTGTGTGAGGCTCCATGCGTATGCGTCCGAGTGTGTGTGAGGCTGTATGCGTATGCATCCAAGTGTGTGTGTGTGTGTGTGAGGCTGCATGCGTATGCGTCCGAGTGTGTGTGAGGCTCCATGCGTATGCGTCCGAGTGTATGTGAGGCTCCATGCGTATGCGTCCGAGTGTGTGTGAGGCTCCATGCGTATGCGACCGAGTATGTGTGAAGCTGCATGCGACTGAGTGTGTGTGAGGCTGCATGTGTATGCGTCCGAGTGTGTGTGAGGCTGCATGAGGTGCGTGTGTGTGTGAAGCTGCATGCGACTGAGTGTGTGTGAGGCTGCATGTGTATGCGTCCGAGTGTGTGTGAGGCTGCATGAGGTGCGTGTGTGTGTATGCGAGGCTGCATGCGTGCGTGCGAAGCTGCATGTGTGAGGCTTAATGCATGTGTATGTGAGTGTGTGAGCGTTATTGTAACTTAAGTACTCTACTTGATAGTTTCATACACTTTTAGTATACACTAGTGTTTGCTAGTTCTAAATGCTCCTGTCCTCTGCTGTGTTCAGACTTCAATAAAAAAATATTTTTAATTCTATTCTGAGAGTTGTCAAGACATAAATTAAGAAATGCAGATGCTAGGGCATGCTAGTTGCTAGGTGTTTTCCAGCATCCTACGTAAGGTAATTGGATTAAGGCATGTTTTATTGTCCACTAGTGAAAATCATGTCTGATGGTTTAGAAGAAATAATAATAATAATATCTCTTCTCAATGTGAAGTATCCTTCCTTCAGGGGTTAAAAAAGTGATGCCTTCCTGAGCAACCACCACTATTTAGGAATAAAAATGTTGTTCAATAGCGTTAAAAAAAAAAGGCTGAGAATTGTCTTCTCATAAAAAAGATGCTGATTAACAAATGTTTCCTCTTCATATTTCCTATTTTGAGAATGTATTGATGCAAATCTTTCAAATCTTGTGCTTAGTTTGAGGCACATTGTATTCAAAACCCTGAAATAGTCTTAAACTGGATCACACTCATATCAAGGTAATTTATTTCCACTTTATTCTGTGGATGGATTCAGAAAGTATATTTGGCAACCGTGCTTTCCATATCAAAGTAAATCAACTCAACTTCTGCCTGACATAACAAAGAACAAAGTTCTGTACTATTTTCCATAGGCAACCTTCCACTGTCCCAAATGATAAAAGGACAGAGTGGATGGGTTTAGCAAACAATGCATATTCTCACTCCGTAAGGAAGTACAGGATTTGCTTTATTCTCCAGCATTGAAGTAGATCCAACTTTATTCGTACGGTACTCACGTACTGTATAGGAAATCTCAACTGCCTGGTTATTTTGTCATATAATGTAAACTATATTAAGTTGGATATCAACTTTACGGCCATACAGCAAATCTCAACAGCTTGACTTTTTATATTGTTTTAAAATCTAAAGTATATTATCGCCTAGCTCTAATCTCACAAATGAGACTATAAGGCATGAAGATATTAGGATATAAACATTAAAAATATGATTTTCTGTAAAGCTGCATTGAAACAATGTGTATTGTGTAATAAAACTGACTTGTCTTGTATCTGTGATAAGGTATAAAGTAGATAAAATATATGAGAAATGCGCATATATGCTAAAATAAATCATTATGAATAAACTAGGGATGCACCGATATGAAAATATCGTCACCATGATGGAAACCCTACAAAAAAACACAAAACAGAATCTCTTCTAAACTAGCATAACAAAACATCTCCCACTTAATGTTAATCTTGCAAAAAAAACTATTCAAAAAACAACATAATGTAACACTTAATTTTCACTATAAAAAATGCTATTTTACTTAGTATTTTTGTCTTGTTTCTAGTCTAAATATGTAACAATTATTAATTTACTAGATAAGTAAAATGCCATAAGATATGTTTTCTTGAAAATGAGTTTTTGCTTAAAACAAGCTAAATTATCTGCCAATGGGGTAAGAAAAATAATATTGTTTCTGATTGAAATCTATATCTATATCTAGTAAATGCATCTTGACTTAAGAATTTTAAGATATTTGGACTGGAAACAAGAAAAAAATACTAAATAAGAAGTGCATTTTTTACTCTCCCTTTTGAGTGTCATGGCAAAGCATGCTGGGAAATAGAAATCCCAGCCCAGTTTCGGTTAAATTTAGTTAATCTAAAAGAAACTCAAAGTTAAATCAAATTAAAAGTTCATAAAACTCAAAACAATGAAACAATTCAGATGACTTAAATGTGTCAGTTTTGTGAACTCAAAAGAAAAAGAAAGTGCTAAATACTCATAAAAGTTCATTTGTTTGAACTTATTTGTTTCATTTGAGTTGGCTCTACTCAAACCAATTAATCGTTTTGAGCATTTGAGTTTACAGTGTAGTGACAAAGTGTTCATAAAATTGAATTAAAAATACAAGACTGGGAAGATGGGAATCCCTAAAAAACGCCTGTCGGAACCATGTAAAGCTCCATACAGAACCAGTGCATTATATTTTGAGTTAAAGTACTTAAACGATTGCATAATACTTTCATGTTTAACAGGTTATTGCAATTTTTCCTAGTGATAAAGTCTTTAATTCATAAAATTGGACTAAAAATAAAAATTAAATGAAACTAAATCCGTTAAATGACGGGAATCCCTAAAAAGCGCCTGACGGAACCCTTTAAAGCTCTATACAGAACCTTTTCTTCCAAGAGTGCATTATTTTGAGTTAAAAAACGATTGCGATACTTTCATGTTTAACAGGTTATTGCAATTTTTCCTAGTGATAAAGTCTATAATTCATAAAATTGGATAAAAAATAAAAATTTAATTAAACTAAATCCATATAAAATGACGGGAATCCCTAAAAAGCGCCTGACGGAACCCTTTAAAGCTCTATACAGAACCTTTTCTTCCAAGAGTGCATTATTTTGGGGTAAACACAATATTGTCGTTCCATCAAGAGCACTTCAGGTCCCCCTTAACCGATCAGCATGCTCCAGTGTTAGCGGCTGCTAGTGCGCGCGTGGGGGTGCGGAGGAGCAGGTTTCCCACAGCTGGGCCGCTCTATCAGCTCTTTAAAGGCGCTCCTCAGGGACCTACCACTCCTCCTAGACTCTGACATGTACACCGCTTGTCATATGGTCCAATTTGGTCAATACGGTCACACAATACGGTCACTAACCAGACGCTCAGAAAACAGGACAATATTTGGGTTTGTGAGCAAAATGTTGATATGCATGTGGAGCGCACTGGATAATGCGGTCGCGGGCCCTCTGTGGTTTGCACTAATAATAAATATAAGGCACTTTTGCTTGTATTGAAGAACTCCGCTGGCGTTATCGGACTCCTTTATTTATCCACCACTGACACTGAATGCAGAGTTTAATAGCGCATAATCCAGCTCCAGTGATGAATTACACAAAAAGAGGGCAGAAGTGTTTAGTCAGCAGAGGCTCTACAGAAAAGCCTGTCAATTAATATGTCATTTACACCCCATTCAGCCTCCAAATGCATGTTTAAATTTGATTAAAGCCTGTCTGTTTAAGTGCTAGGCGGTGAAACGGGTGAAAAGGATTAGTGTCTGCTGCACAAAGCCAGTCCCCGAAGTGCTCTTTGACTCCTCCGCTGTCGCGGTTACAGCCGGGGCCGATCTGATTGGAGGGCCCAGAGGGGAGGGGCCCCCCGGCCACCAGGGCATTGTTAGCGCCGTCAAAGTGGCCTAAGAAGAATGGCTGATTATGCAGCTACATCCAGCGCTGCTAACAGGGAGCGGATTTGAATTTCTAACACAGCAGATGTTTGCTGGGCTCCTCCGTGGAGTGGGCATACACTGTTATGCTAATTTCCCGGCGTTTCCCTTCAACCCGGCCGAGAGTCACCAGAGCAAATGCACAGATCCCTCTGTCAAACTCATAATTGGCCATTATTGATATTAATTAAAAAATTTTGCACCCCGTGCCTGTTCCTTGACCCAGTATCTGTTAGTAAACCTAGTTATCGTGGGCCATTAGAGGCGTCGAAATCCGAGGGACCTCATGCTAGTCGCAAGCCATTTATCAGAAAGGAACACAGGCCAATTAGTGCGGCGTGGAGACAGTCGTCTTGATTCGCTGCTGACTACTTTTTGATCACCATTATAAATTGCTAATAGGGCGTCGAGAGTGGCGCGGCGGACTGCTGGGGGCAGAGCCGGTCTGTGAAGGACCGGCCCATCGGACGGCATTTACTACGGAGCCCGGTGATATCACAGCCCGTCGCGCTCCGCGGCAAGTCAATCAAACTAATGAGGCCCACGGCATTCCGCCAAGGGTTAGGCTTCTCTCCGACAAAACAATACTGTGAAAAATCCTAAATCGCAACAGCAATTGATATTGAACAGTCCGACCCATTATTCTCCAATAAGGGCCGACGCTTAAAGTTTTTATCGCCACAGATCAAGAGATCATAATAGGAGCATATTGACAGATATTTTTCTTGCAAAGCTCCGAGGGACCGGCTGCAGCAGGAAAATATATCAGAAGCCTATCATCAGTGCTGGGATCTCCGGTGTAAAATCGATAGTGAAGCATAGAGGGCTGGAGTTTTCACTGCTCCTCTCCGTCATTTAAAGAGACTGCGGCGGCCCCCGGGGACTTAGTAACTTAGCAACCATGCAGTTTCTGCGATTAAGTATACGGTACCGTAATGCCATTGTTGTTTCCGCAGCCTTTTGTTGCAAATATTGATGCAAGAAGGGTGAAGATGAAGCGGTGCGAGGATCACCTCTTAGCCTAGTTTACCTGTGCTCCCCTAAAGCCAGCTCTAGCCGAACACCAGCAGTCCATCAGACCGTCGGGGAAGTGCCAAGCAATCGTCCTCTCCAGATCCCTGCATTATGTGCGACGGTATACATCCAAAGACCTGAAAAGAGCAATCAATTGAATAAATAATTAAGATTACAAAATAGGCTACCAATAGTTGCGACCAAATTTTAACCAACCACTGACATCATCTGACCCGCAACCAAAAAGAATGACATTGTCTTCACTAGATGTTGTGCAGAACACTATATGGTGTAAAGATGGTGTCATGTTAGCGATACTTCAGCAAAAAAGGAACACTGTCAATAGGGTCATGATGTAGGAAGCACAGCTCGCACAGCAGTCACTTTCAAATGAAGCAGCTTCTGTTGGTCAACACAGCAAATTTGCGTGGCCAACTTGAATATTTCGCCCTCAAGCTAAACTCCCGAAAATCATCACACCTTAAAGGAACACGCCGCTTTTTTTGAAAATTCCAGCTCCCCTAGAGTTAAACAGTTGAGTTTTACCATTTTCCAATCCATTTAGCTGATCTCCGGGTTAGCTTAGCATAGATCATTGAATCTGATTAGACCGTTAGCAACTCGCTCAAAAATGACCAAAGAGTTTTGATATTTTTCCTATTTAAAACTTGACTCTTCTGTAGTTAAATCGTGTACTAAGACTGACGGAACGATACTCTCATTCCTGCGCAATAATCGATGAACTTTGCTGGGTGCAGAGGCGCAATGATAATACACAGCGCCTGAAAATAGTCCCCAGCACGCTCTCTGTGCAAGTCAAGTCAAGTCAACTTTATTTATATAGCGCTTTTAACAATGCATATTGTTTCAAAGCAGCTTCACAGTGTTAAGGCCCTTTCACACCGGACGCATAACGAAAAAGTGAAGCGGAAAAAGTGAATTTTTTGTGTGCGAATAGTTCGCGTCAAAACCATTCACATCAGCCGCGACGCGAGTTTGCGACGTTTCAGAGCTCCAACATTCCAAAACATTTGCCGCGACAGCTGAGAAAACACGGACACTTCCTCATCCAGTGAAGATGAGCTTTTCATTTTATTTAAAAGACAGAGAAGAAGGTTTTAAGTGCACCCAGTCTTAAAAGAACAGAGAGTCTGAAGGGGAGTATGCTAATATTGTACAGGAGCTAAAACTGTATAATGGCCGGTTCCGCATTTAAGTTACTTCAAAACTTAAGTTACTGACGAGACAAAAACACAGGAACCAATCGATCTGGAGCAGCTGTTTCCAGTTGAGTCACAATGTAAATATTTAAGTGCCACAGTCGTACAGACGGAAACACATTCACTTTCCATAGTCGCAGACACAAGTAGAAAAAAATCAAGCGTTTTACCTCAAAAGGTTAATGTTATCATTGGCTGTAGCCTACAGTGGGCAAACACAGCTGCATCTGTACAGCTGTAACTACAACTACAGCTGTAATCTCATGAGAAATGCAAAGGTTAATGTTGATTGAATAGCTAATGACATCAATTGGACCTTTCGTGACCTTTGTTTTCTTGTACGTGATTGGTTAAAGCCTTTTCTGTCACTGCGAGTGTTAAAAAAATCGACATCGAAACATCGTTTTTTCGCCGCAGCACATTTGCGTTCAGTGTGGAAGCACTCATTACACAAACAGTCGATCAAAAAATAAAACCATTGCGCTAATTATTCGTCAAAATAGCGTCCAGTGTGAAAGGTCCTTTAAACAGGAAAATAATTCAACATAATTCTATTCAGCTGTACAGCCGTTCCGGAGAAAACGGTGATGTCATCAGCTCATTTCAATTATCATACAGTGACAATGTGGGCTTTAGATCAGTAATTAGATCAGTAATTTAGTTTATATGGTTAATTTAGTTTAAGAATTAGATTTATTTGGATATTTAGTTGAAAAATGTATTTATTTATTGTCCCCAACTGAGCAAGCCAAGCCAAAGGCAACAGTGGCAAGGAAACTAAAACCCCATCAGGTGACCTAATGGAGATTAGGTCACACAACGTAACGTGCAAGCTGGTTGTTATGTTGACAAAAGTTAGCCTATTTTCAGGCGCAGCGTAATATCATTGCACCACTGCACTCATGGTACGGCACAAAGTTCCTTGATTATTACGCAGGAATGAGAGAATAGTTCCTCGCATTTCATTTTCCGTCAGTCTTAGTACACAATATAACTACAGAAGAGTCAAGTTTTAAACAGGGAAAATATTGAAACTCTTTGCTAACAGTCTAATCCGATTCAAAGATCTATGCTAAGCTATGCTAAAAGTGCTACCGCCAGACCCGGAGATCGGCTGAATAGATTTGAAAACGGCAAAACTCAACTGTTTAACTCTAGGGGAGCTGGAAAATGAGCCTATTTTCAAAAAAAGTGGAGTGTTCCTTTAACACCCAATATACACTGCAAGCTCAATAGGAAATAAAATAGGAAAATTGCATTAATCAAAAATAATAAAAGGTTGTAATCAGGGCTTGACATTAACACCAGCGGCTTGAATTTTATATACATTTTTCAATTGTAGTCTTTTAAAAAAGCATCTGAAATAATAAACTAATGCAATGTAGTGTTGTCAAAAATATTAGTTTTTTGATACAATATCAATACTGAAATATCTGAAACGCTTCCAATATTAATTTTCCACAGAATAGACACACAGTACCAGCGTCTCTTTCTCTCTCTCTCATCTCTCCATCAACGAGTTACACACAAACCCTTCTCCTCTCACTCACTCAGTTTCATTCGCTCCAGATGAATATTGTTACTGTTACAGGGCTTGAATTTCAGTGTGGGATTGCATGTATTGCGCATAATTTTACTCATTCCCGCAGATTTTGCGCTCACACCCAAAGTGCGGCACAAGCCACTTCTAAACACAAAATGTAGTTCTTTTTCGCTGCTTATTGCGCTTAAACAGTCAAACACACACAAAATAATGTCAAAATGCCGGTCTCGGCGAGATTTCACGTAAAACACAGTCAGTTATGTCTTGAATGTAAACAGCTGAGAAAGAAAACGCATGTGTAACAGTATAATGGATCCGTGCGTGACAGCAGCCTAATAAACCTGCTGCCAAATTATGAGATAATATTAAAAATATCTAAATGGCAGTTTTTCCCCATGGTATGGATGTCAAAATTGTGGCCAGTGAAAATGCTGAGTGGCTAGTAACTTTGTTAATGTCAAGCCCTGGTCGTGATCACGCAGCCCTAATGTCAACAGACAAAAAGTTGACTTTCTACATCAAATGCCATTAAATATTTAAGTTTTAATAATCAGGACTGCAGTTGAATTTCGACTAAGGTTAGAGAAGCGCGGTTCGGCTTTATCAAAGCCTCATTTGTGGCGTTTAGCCCGGTCTCAACAGAACGGCTCGGTTGCGAACTCCGCTTGTGTCTGGCCCAGCGTACTGGAACTCCTCGACTGTGATTGTGTTTCTCTGCGAGACTTCTCCCGCGAGACTATCTCACAGAGCCCAATTACAACTTTCATCATCAATCATCAGCGTTATTTATTCAGTAAAATGAATTTCTAATTAATAACTGATGAGCATTATGGCCTTGAAGACTGTAAAGCTATTAATTATGCCGGGCCATGGGGAATAAGCCTGTAAAGCAGTACCTGGCGGATCTTCTGTGCCATTAGTGTTACAGTAGCGAATGTTTACCTCCTCCAGGACTACAGTATTTAGCCTGTGCCCATTGAAGGATTATTGAGCTAATTAGATGACGGTGACTGGCATATGTTTCCTCTTCAGTCGGAGCACCACTATAATAATGAACTATAACTGCGGGACAATGGCTTCCTCTGCCTCCGATTTCTCATAACGCCAAACTGCCAGGCCCAAGGGAGATGTTTAGCCCACAATAAAAGAGGATGTTTTAGACTTCCATTGTGTCTTTTGAGCGGTTAGCTCATTTTTACAGTGAAGATGGCTCTTTGTGCTGCCACATTAGGTGTCAAGGCCACAAGTGATGGGAGCGTAGTGTTTTTACTAGGCGCTGGTTACCTGAGCACCGGCCTTGTGGATAACAGATCGTATAAGAGGTGAAATGAGCGCAGCATTGAGGAGTTGTGTTGTGGTCTCAGTTCATCAGCTCCCTCCTCAGCCAGAGCAGCGGTCCATGCCCAGCTCAGCAGTAATGATGACTTACAGACTGCTTTCAGACACCCCGGCATTTTTGTCTGGGAAGGAAAATATAAAAAGTCAACCAAAAACAAAACATTATGAGCTGCATGTAAGCATTCCTCAAACTAAGTAATACAGCAGATGTGCTGGCACATGCGAAATAGCCTTATTTAGCAACGGACCAAACAGTTTGAGCGTTTTGCAGTGGCTTTGAAGGAATGCACTCTTAAAAATAAAGGTCCTTTATTGGTATTGATGGTTCCATGAAGAACCTTCAACGTCCATGGAATCTCTCCAATACACAGAAGGTTCTTTAATCTTTATAGTGGAGAAAAACGGGTCTATTGATTTCTAAAATGTTCTTCACACTAGAAAAAAAAGTCACTGCAAAAACCCACCTTTTGCAACGTTTGAGAATACAGCTATGATCTGCACTCAAAATTAATAATCCTTTTAGACACTTTGCGGATGTTTCGGCTGGCAGGCCTTCTTCGGTGTGTTGAATAATCGAATGCCCACTATTTCAACAATTTGACATAATTAAAATTGGTCAATCAGGGCTCCAGACTGCGACTAAAACTGTCCCATTTGCGACCAAAAATATTCATTTGCAAGTGATATTTTTGCTGAGATCACCACTGGCCACCAAATACATGTACATGTTATGATTAAGAAAATGCCTTTTTACCAGCAGTTGTGGCCTAATGGTTAAAGAATTAGACTGGTAACCTGAAGGTTGCGGGTTCGATTCTCAATACCGGCAGGAAATGACTGAGGTGACCTTGAGCAACGCACCTAACCCCCCAAATGGCGGCCCACTGCTCGGGGAATGTGTGTTTGCAGTGTGTGTGTTCACTACTCACTGCTCCTAATGTGTGTGCACTAATTTGGATGGGTTAAATGCAGAGGACGAATTCTGAGTATGGGTTACCATACTGTTCACACTTTCACTTCATTTTAAATAAGCAAAATGTGAACAAGCGCATAAACTCCACCTACAGAACCCCCACAAATATCACTTAATTTGTGTGTACAGTGTGTGTGTGTGTGTGTGTGTGTGTGAGTGTGTGTGAGTGTGAGTGTGAGTGTGAGTGTGAGTGTGAGTGTGAGTGTGTGTGTGTGTGTGTGTGTGTGTGTGTGTGTGTGTGTGTGTGTGTGTGTGTGTGTGTGTGTGTGTGTGTGTGTGTGTGCGTGTGTGTGTGTGTGTGTGTGTGTGTGTGTGTAAATACTTAGCAAAAAGGCAGTTTGTATGTTAATGGAATGGGTCTTATTAGGTTTCAGTAAATTCAATTACATTAGAAACTTTTGCAAATGATTTTTCAGTTACATTTTTGGAATGAAGAAAATACTGTCAGTGTATAAACTGAATGAACGTTAATAAATATTTCCAAAGCAATTTGAGTCTTGTGATCATTTAATGATTGTGTTTTCTTAAAAAGTACTTTTAAGCAATGTTATGTTTGAAATTGAGGTTTTTACTTACAGGTCATTTAAAAAAAAAATTAAGTTGGAATGCAGTAAAATAATAGGATTGAATGAACTCAAATAATGTAAGTGTGATTGACCTAGAAAAATTAAGTTGAGAAAAAGTGATAAATTAAGTTGAGAAAAAAAATTAGGTGTTACAAATTGAAGTAATGTTATTAAATTGATCCAACTGTTTACAGTGTATTGAATATAGAATATTGTCTTTTTATTAGTACTTATAAAGCACATATTAATGCTTTATTCTGCATGACCATATTCTACATCCCTTAATCCTACCCAATACCTAAACTTAACAACCTTACTAACTATTAATAAGTAGTAATCAGGAGTTTATTGAGGCAAAAATCATAGTTAATAGTTAGTTAATAGTGAGAATTTGGCCCTAAACTAAAGTGTGACCTCAGTTTATTTTAGTGTTCATGTGTTACATGTAATAAATTATACATAATAACTAACCCTCAACCAAGCCCTAATCCTACCCTAACCCTATACATGTTTTAAATGAATATTACTCATTACTTAAATATATAATTCCAGGGAGTCATATTTAATTCATCAATCAATTTCAGTGGCAACTATCACAAAGCAGTTGCTAATTTGCACATTTGATTTATGTTGACGGTCCACTTCAGCCATTCTACTGACTATACCTTTACAACTACATGTCAACTATAGCTCATTAGAGTATTAGTGACTGTCTGCTTAATATCCACAAACACTTTATTTTGATGCTCCCCAACAGACATTTAGTGACTATAAGTAACTTTGCAATTACATGTCAACTTATTCTAACCCTAACCTAACAGTTTAACATCAAAATAAAGTGTTAGCAGATATTATGCAGACGCAATACTCTGTCTGCTACACTGTAAAATCCAACAGTGATTCTAACAAACACTTTTTAGTTAACTTTACTTAATGTCTTAACTTTAACTAATTGTAAAAATCTAGTAATCTGTACTATTCACATACTATTCCCTGTTTACTCAGAAAACCCAAGTTCAGATAAATTTTGAGTGCCATTTTGTCAAGGAAAAAAAAAAACTCACCATTATGGTGATCAGTGTCCCTTTGGTCGGGCACTTGGAACAATCATATTATTATAACTCTGTTCCTATTAATGCAGTGATACAACAAGAAGTTATTTAGGTTCAAAGGTAGAGAAGTAATTAATTGTTTGCTTTTAAAAGTTGACCTTGCTTTTTTGATTTAGTCAGAAATTAAGCTCACCTATGTAATGTTTCCCTTTATGTCGTATAATGATAATTTACAATTTTATTGCTAATGCTTACGTCATAAACTGTGAAACTGTTAATCGGGTTGATATAACACACACACTTCAACATTCAGCAAAACACAACAATGGCAACAACAATGGTAGCAAGTCAAGAGTAAATCTAAAGTAAAAGATCAAGTTCTCTCTACAGTTCTTTTTTAGTAACTAGAACTCTTGTGTAAGTAAACTACTAACTAAACATGTGTTAGCACAACATACTATTCCTATTGCACTTTACTTGGATTTTTTAAGGGAATCGGTTTGCATGTTTTTTTTTTAAGTAAGGCTAACTAATTCGATTTTACAGTGTAGCTAGATGTAAATGTATAGTTAGTAGAATGTCAAAAGTGGACAATTGAAATGAAGCGTAATCATTAATGCATATTGTGATTGTCTATGTATCTTTTTTAGATTTGAATGAATGATGTTGATTTTAATTAGTGGTATATGAGCAAAACAGAACATTTTCATGCCAGTTTTTTGCCTTTATAAATCCTGATCTGTTGCTCACTTTTGACGTCGGATGAAATTCATGGAATTTAGGATTAAATCCGACCATCTTATACACGTTTTATAAATGAGACCCCAATTCTTCTAAAGCCGTGATGACTTTGTATGAGGAACAGACTGAAATTTCTGCCACTGAAAATCTTCCCCTCCACAGTAAAGTAGCTCTCAACTCTCATTTCAACATGACAAACTTAGTGCAACAGTTTTTTTGTTTTGCAAGAAATACAGAAAGCCAAATCGTTTTGGAGTAACTGATGACTTTTAGGTGTTCGTTACCAGTTTTGGCTGAGCTATCCCTTTCCACGCCTTTGGAAATGTTTTTAAGCAGGATAACATTGTGTTTCTGTTCTGCTAGCACGGAGAAGCTCGCAGTGCTGACATGAGCAGGAAACTGATGGATATGCCCTCGCATTACTCTCAGAATCTAAAGAATGCTTATGTACGCTGAATATTAAGGTGAATATGTAGATGAGAGTCCTAATTGAAAGCGGAGGATCGATACTAACACCCACAGCAGTGAACACACACTCCTCTTTACCCTCAATCATGTGTCAGTCACTCATCTCTGGGTTAACCTCACACCACCCTAAAAATTAAGAGAGATTATCTCTGTCTCCGCACAGTGCATCTCGGCATCCGGTGGAGAGATAAAAAACACAAGGGGTGTCAAACTTTTGATGAAGAGCCATGAACAGATGTAATTCCTATATTTAGGAAATGAAAACCAGTCAAGCAGCGCTTCAATTTAGTCATTGTTACAATTCAGCACAATTTCTGCACGTTTGTGTCAAATTGTTTTTTTTGTTTTTTTTTGCATATCTTCATCTCATCTTGTGCAAATCTACTACGCTACAAACGGAGATGGATGGAGTCATGCATGGCTGTTTTAGGCATCTAGAACAAATACAATAAATGTACATGAGTCTTATGCTGAATCGGAGCTCAGAGCCGTAATTTGCTCTCTTGGTTTGAGCTGGATGTGTTGTTACAAAAGGCCCAATATTCACCACCACCATCACAGACAGTCTGTGTGTTTATAAGTGTGTGTGTGTGACTGAAGTCCAGTGATAAATTCTTACCTACATCACGTCACTGTCTTCACTGAAGAAAAGGGTCCAGACTATATTTATGTGTTTATATAGGAGCCGCAGTGTAAGGAATACTGAAGAGGACGGATGTTACTCTTTCTTCCGTTCGGTTTTGGTAAACAATGGATAACTTTGAAAGTAACACAGACAGTAAACTCCTGTAAATATTAATCTTGCACAGACTAGCAGCCTGATTTTAATGCCATCGATGAGCATCACTACTCAGCTGTGCATGCACTGAAACTGATGCTCTCAAACTGAAGTGTCCGGATAAACAGGATGAGGGTTTGTTTCTGATTCTGTGCAGCAAATGTCATAAGCAAATCCACAATGAGAAAGTTGTGGATTGTGCGGGACGAAATAGACAGAAAAGCTGTGTCACAAAACCGTTTTCTTAGGGTGCTTACACATTAGCACTTACCGGTGCACACCCGGGTTCGATTGACGTCAGAGTTCGGTTCGTGTGGATTATGTGAACTGTCTTCTGAACTCGGGTGCGCACCCGCGAACCGTACCCGAGTCCGCCTAAAAAGGTGGTCTGAGTTCGGTTCATGTGAACTCCGGTATGGTTCGCTGCTGATGTGAATGCAATCGTACTAAATTCGAGGAAGTGAACCGCTACTCGGGTTCGGCCCAGGTAATCGAACCAGTGTGAAAGCACCCTTAAAGCTGCGAAAGGAATCCAGATTTAGAATTTGTAACTTCAAATTGCTTTATGCTCAACCAGCAAAGTCAACATAACTAAATATCTCTAGAGAGAGAGAGAGAAAGAGAGAGAACATAATTTGTTTAAAAAAAATCACTTTTAAGTGCACAATTCAAAACTTTCGCAGCTTTGTTTATCATTGCATAATTACAGATTTTTCTTTTTATAGAGATTTTTTAAACATTTAGTAATTGAATTATTCATTTTAAATAGTATTAAAATCTATATTATTCTTGTTATTTAAATATATATACATTTCATTATTATTTCATTATTATACGTTGCTATTTAATCCTTATTACATTAGCATTTAAATATTAAGGGGTACATTATCTCTTACGTAATATAATATATATACAGCCTATATTTAAAAGTGCAATATGCATGTTCCTAACATTTACATAGTTTGGTAACAAAATTGATGGGAAGAAAATGTCAACAGATGATAATTAAATATTGATATTAATAAAGACTTTTTAGTTACCTTCTAGTTTACTGAGGCCCCCAATTAACAGTAATAATCTGTAGAAGGTAGAAAATGTAGTTTGATCTAATATGTTTATGAGAAAAACAAGAAAGTTCAAAATGACTAACAGAAATACTGTAAGAATAGAGAGAGAGAGTGTGTGTGTGTGTGTGTGTGTGTGTGTGTGTGTGTGTGTGTGTGTGTGTGTGTGTGTGTGTGTGTGTGTGTGTGTGTGTGTGTGTGTGTGTGTGTGTGTGTGTGTGTGTGTGTGTGTGCGCGCGCAGGGCTTGGCTATAATTTGTGATGGCTAAATGTTTTCACTAATATTGTAAAATAAGATATAGGCTATATAACATGATGTTTTATATCGAAGCAGTTGTTGAATAGACTGCCTTTCAAAAAAAATGAAAGAAAAACATTATAACTTAGCTTACCTGTGGCAGTATGGAGGTGATTTCGATGGTAAATGGCTACACGGTCATTTGATATTGAATTGTAGGCTATACAGAACGATATTTGTTATGCTGAACGATACTACTATATTACTCTTTTTGTTGGAAAATGTTTTTACCTGCTGTAGCTAGAGTCAATCATAGCTGAACGTGCCTTCTTCATCTCTGACAAACTGACAGGATTCATTGGCAGGTTTGGTTTTGTAGGCGATAAATGCACTTCATCCAGAACTCTGTATCGTATCGTGTGTAAAAGTAGGCCTATGTCGCATTTTCGTCGCGTTTGACTGAGTGAGAATCCTCTCTAAACAATTCAGTCTGTGATTGGAGTTTGTGAACGATTCAGCCTGAATCACCAACCGATTCAGACCGCTTTCCTATCGAAAAGAATCGATTCAAAAGAGTGATTCATTTGCAGATTCATTCGGACCTCTCGATGAACTCGCAAATCAAACCTTCCACGTTAACCTGTGGTAATAGTAGTCCTCATTTAGCGACACGTGAACAACTCCAAACTTAGTTTTTATAGTAAAGATAAAAACATGTTTTTTTATGCATTTGTGTATGCTGTACCAGCATTTATAAATGATGTAGAGAAAATTGCATTTAAAATACAATAATATTGTTGAATCAAAAAAAAAAGAAGAACATTTTAAGTATTATTATCACATGACACCCCTTCAGCCAATAAAAGAAAAAATGTGCCTTGTGCTTTTACATTTTTTTTTTTTTTTTACAAAAAATGCTGGGTTAATGCATTCATGGAAGAAAATGTGTTTTCTAAGATTTTACAGTTGTACAAAAAAGTTTGCTTAATTGGAGACAAAAAGGTGTTTGGCAGTGACGTTCCTTAAAGTTACACACAGATTTTCAAACTTTTGTACCTCAAAATGATGGGACCTACACTCACCTAAAGGATTATTAGGAACACCTGTTCAATTTCTCATTGATGCAATTATCTAATCAACCAATCACATGGCAGTTGCTTCAATGCATTTAGGGGTGTGGTCCTGGTCAAGACAATCTCCTGAACTCCAAACTGAATGTCAGAATGGGAAAGAAAGGTGATTTAAGCAATTTTGAGCGTGGCATGGTTGTTGGTGCCAGACGGGCCGGTCTGAGTATTTCACAATCTGCTCAGTTACTGGGATTTTCACACACAACCATTTCTAGGCTTAACAAAGAATGGTGTGAAAAGGGAAAAACATCCAGTATGCGGCAGTCCTGTGGGAGAAAATGCCTTGTTGATGCTCGAGGTCAGAGGAGAATGGGCCGACTGATTTAAGCTGATAGAAGAGCAACTTTGACTGAAATAACCACTCGTTACAACCGAGGTATGCAGCAAAGCATTTGTGAAGCCACAACACACACAACCTTGAGGCGGATGGGCTACAACAGCAGAAGACCCCACCGGGTACCACTCATCTCCACTACAAATAGGAAAAAGAGGCTACAATTTGCACAAACTCACCAAAATTGGACAGTTGAAGACTGGAAAAATGTTGCCTGGTCTGATGAGTCTCGATTTCTGTTGATACATTCAGATGGTAGAGTCAGAATTTGGCATAAACAGAATGAGAACATGGATCCATCATGGCTTGTTCCCACTGTGCAGGCTGGTGGTGGTGGTGTAATGGTGTGGGGGATGTTTTATTGGCCAACTTTAGGCCCCTTAGTGCCAATTAGGCATCGTTTAAATGCCACGGCCTACCTGAGCATTGTTTCTGACCATGTCCATCCCTTTATGACCACCATGTCCCCATCCTCTGATGGCTACTTCCAGCAGGATAATGCACCGTCACAAAGCTCCAATCATTTCAAATTGGTTTCTTGAACATGACAATGAGTTCACTGAACTAAAATGGCCCCCACAGTCACCAGATCTCAACCCAATAGAGCATCTTTGGGATGTGGTGGAACGGGAGCTTCGGGCCCTGGATGTGCATCCCACAAATCTCCATCAACTGCAAGATGCTCTCCTATCAATATGGGCCAACATTTCTAAAGAATGCTTTCAGCACCTTGTTGAATCAATGCCACGTAGAATTAAGGCAGTTCTGAAGACGAAAGGGGGTCAAACACAGTATTAGTATGTGTTCCTAATAATCCTTTAGGTGAGTGTATATCTACCATAGATATGAGAGAGAGGGACACAGTGCTATTTCCTGATCAAAAACATAGGGGTGTGGTTAAAATCAGCCTCAATGTCCTAAAACATGTTTCAGTAGTGACATGAAAATTACACATTTTTGAAGTTTCATGATTTACAAAAATGTAAATATTTTTCATGAAGACATAATTTTTTTTTTGTGAACACACACACAACAACAATGGAATAAAATGCAAAAAATTTAAATTGAAATTTAGGGGTTAGGGTTCGGGACAGCCACCACCCAATTGAAAATACCCAATAAACGATGGTTTCAGCTTACTGATATTTTAAATATTACCGTGGGTTTCAATAGATAATAGAAGGATCTTAGTAAACATCCGAGATTCGAATACCTAAATGTGTCTGCTGGCTGCGGGAAAGCGGTTTGCACCAATTCTGGCCCATATATTACATCGCACACTCACACAAAATATTGTGATTGATTTATAGATTCCCTTTTCTTCTCCTTCTTCCAGAAATGTTATTCAACTCCTATCCATTTAAGTGAAATAATCTATGGCGGCAATCTAGCAACAGACATTTTGGAAAATCTATTTGCAATCATTTTAGATGAAGCCCCGGCCGTTTGTCTTGGGAGAGGAGAGGAGTAAAGGATAATTGTCTGTAGTCCAGTAAAAGCCGGCATAACTGCCAGCACACTTGAGTGAGCTTACAGCCGGCAGCTCCCAGGGCCTGGGGAAGATAGAGCAGTTAATGTTCCCTTTTATTTTAGAGGAGGTGTCACTTGTACCTCAGATTTATACCATGATGCAGCAATTTCGTCCAAACAGATGGATAATAGTGTCAACGAGAGGAGAAGGGAGAAGACGGCGTTTCTTTTATCGAGTTTAGCGCAGATTGTTCGGAGGAGACGATGCAGGCCGTTCTCTCTTTCCCTCTTAATCTCCCTAATCTCAGCGGCATTAAGCTTGATCATTTTTGTTTGAAGGAGCAGAACGTGGCGGTAATGGCGTCCTAATAGCCAGCGCCGGGGACACAAATCCACCGGCCCTGTTTTCTGCTGTGCCTCCATAAGCACCTCTGATTTATTGCTCTCTTTATGACAGAGAGGAAAATGATGTGCTGCAGGTATATATCAGCGCAGAAAAGGAAATTGAACGCAGATATCATCTTGTCAGATGGTTAATGCTCTTCCCCCTGTCACATTCGATAGCACCAATTTGGAGAATCCTGCAGAGGTAAAAAGAAGACAATTAACAATGACAGAGTGGTAATGGATGAGCCCATAAAATGAGGCTGCAGGCTGCAGGATGCTTTGTATGATTTCCACATGAGATAGAGCCACGGGTACATGCTAGCTACGCCGGCATTAACTCCGTCCCCCCCCTCCCTCAGGCCCCCGGCGGCGGCTCTCTCTCGGCGTGAAAGCAGACTGTATATCGCTGGTGAAAGGGTCATGGGATGCGGTCGCTCTCCTCTCAAGGCACGCCGTTGCGAAAGCTATGTAATTACCATAATTATCGAGCACTTGTGGGAATCAGTGGGTTTGGTAAGTCTGTTTGCCGTTACATCGATTTCCAATGGCGTATCCCCTAAAACATCAGCTCGCCGTAAATCCACGTGTCAGGTGTTATGGGATGGATCTAGCATGAGGGCTAAATTATATGAAGGTCAGGCAGTATTTTAACTCCCACTTTGAGGCTGCGCCGGACTACAAACTGCCGTATCACTTCAGTTCCTCTTCTCAAATCGGGTGCTCTGCAATCTGGTTTCATTTTTGAACAGCAAAACACACCATCTGCAAGCAACGGTCAATGCTAGCATATGCAACACACTATTTCATTCCTAGTGCTTAGTAGCCTATATGAGGATGACATTTAAGGGAATTTCTTGCATGAAGAAAAATTAGTTTTGCAGGTGTGTTGAATAGAAAAAGTAAGATGTTTATAGCAAGCAGATTGATTTCACATTAAACCGCAGGGATTATGGTAAAAATATGTCTTCAAAATGATGTTTCGGTAACACTATTTAAGAAAGAGTCCTTGTTACATTACTATAGTAATTACAGTAAAATCTAACCCTCATCCTAACCCTATAGTAAGTGCATGGGTTTGTATAATTACACTGTAACACACCTTAAAATAAAGGGTTACGCTTTATTTTAAGGTGTCATTCTTACAGTGCAATACTATATATAGAGGGACAGGGTAATATTAATAACTACATGTCTTTACTATAGGGTTAGTTGCACGTAATTATGCATAATTTACTGTTATTACTAAGTAACTACATGTAACGTGTAAAAAGGACACTGTCAAATAAAGTGTTAGCAATAAAGTGCAATCCTTTACTTTAAGGTGACGTAGTTATATTGTACACAAATAAGTACAGAGTAATATTAACTACATGTACTTACTATAGGGTTAGTTGCATGTAATTATGCATAATTTATAGTTATTATAGTAACCAAATGTGACACATGTAACAAGGACACTATAAATAAAGTCTAAACATAAAGTCTAACCCTTTATTTTAGGTGATGTAGGTACATTGTACTTACTCAAATAAGCACAGAGTAATATTAACTAAATGTACTTACTATAGGGCTAGTTGAGTGTAATTATGCATAATTTATAGTTATTACGTAACTACACATGTAACAAGGACACTATAAAATAAAGTGTAACCATAAAGTGTAACCCTTTATTTTGAGGAGATGTAAGTACATTGTACTTACTCAAATAAGTACAGAGTAATATTAACTACATGTACTTACTATAGGATAAGGATTTGGGCTTGGTTGAGGGTTAGTTGCATGTAATTAGGCATAATTTACTGTTTTTACTATGGTAAGTAAATGTAACATGTAGCAAGGACAATGAAAAATAAAGTGTAACCATTAAGTGTAACCCTTTATTTTAAGGTGATGTAGTTACATTGTACTTACTCAAATAAGTACAGAGTAATATTAACTAAATGTACTTATAGAGTTACGGTTAAGGTTTGGTTTATGGTTAGTTGCATGTAATTATGCATAATTTACTGTTTTTACTAGAGTAACTACATGTAACGTGTAAAAAGGACACTGTAAAATAAAGTGTTACCATAAAGTGCAACCCTTTATTTTAAGGTGATGTAGTTACATTGTACTTACTCAAATAAGTACAGAGTAATATTAACAACATGTACTTACTATAGGGTAAGGATTAGGACTTGGTTGAGGGTTAGTTGCGTTGGTAAGTACATGTAACATACAGAGTAATATTAACTACATGTACTTACTATAGAGTTACAGTTAGGGTTTGGTTTAGGGTTAATTACTTGTAATGATGTATAATTAATAACCCAGTATAATACTGTTATTACTATAGTAAGTACATGTAGTAATATGTAACTACATCACCTTAAAATAAAGGGTTACAATTTATTTTATGGTGTCATTGTTACAGTGCAATTATATATTTAAGTTCTGAGTAATATTAAGTAATTACATGTACTTACTATAGGGTTAGTTGCATGTAATTATGCATAATTTATAGTTATTACTATGGTAACTACATGTGACACATGTATCAAGGATACTAAAAAATAAAGTGTTACCCTTTATTTTAAGGTGTCGTAGTTACATTGTACTTACTCAAATAAGTACAGAGTAATATTAACAACATGTACTTACTATAGGGTAAGGATTAGGGCTTGGTTGAGGCTTAGTTGCATGTACTTATGCATAATTTACTGTTATTACTAACGTAACATGTAAAAAGGACACTGTAAAAAGTGTTACTATAAAGTGCAACCCTTTATTTTAAGGTGATGTAGTTACATTGTAGTTACATTTAACTTATCTTAATGTATTTATTGAGTTATGGTTAGGGATTGGTTTAGGGTTAGTTACTTGTAATTATGCATAATTTACTGTTATTACTAGAGTGACTACATGTAACATGTAAAAAGGACACTGTAAAAAAAGAAGTGTAACCCTTAATTTTAAGGTGACGTAGTTATATTGTACTCAAATAAGTACAGAGTAATATTAACTACATGTTCTAACTATAGAGTTACAGTTAGGGTTTGGGTTTGTTTTAGGGTTAATTACTTGTAATGATGCATAATTAATAACCCAGTATAACACTGTTATTACTATAGTAAGTACATGTAGTAATGTGTAACTACGTCACCTTAAAATAAAGGGTTGCAATTTATTTTACGTGTCATTGTTACAGTGCAATTATATATTTACGTACTGAGTAATATTAAGTATTTCATACGTGTACTTACTATAGGGTTAGTTGAGTGTAATTATGCATAATTTATAGTTATTACTATGGTAACTACACATGTTACAAGGACACTATAAAATAAAGTGTAACCCTTTATTTTGAGGTGATGTAGTTAAGTACAGAGTAATATTAACTACATGTACTTACTATAGGATAAGGATTAGGGTTTGGTTGAGGGTTAGTTGCATGTTCTTATGATTTACTGCTATTACAATGGTAAGTAAATGTAACATGTAGCAAGGACATAATAAAATAAAGTGTAACCATAAAGTGTAACCCTTTATTTTAAGGTGATGTAGTTACATTGTACTTACTCAAATAAGTACAGAGTAATATCAACTAAATGTACTTATAGAGTTATGGCTAGGGATTGTTTTAGGGTTAATTACTTGTAATTATGCATAATTAATAACCCAGTATAATACCGTTATTACTATAGTAAGTAAATGTAGTAACTTGTAACTACGTCACCTTAAAATAAAGGGTTACAATTTATTTGACGGTGTTGTTACAGTGTAACTATCAATGTAAGTACAGAGTAATATTAATTAACTACATGTCCTTACTATAGGGTTATGGTGGGATTAAGGTTTGGTTGAGGGTTAGTTGAATGTAATGATGCATAATTTACTATTATTACTACATTTAACATATGTAACAAGGACACTGTCAAATAAAGTGTAACCTGAGAAGTATTGGAAACCCCACTTTGGTCGGGACGCTGTTCTATCAGAATGGAAAGGTCAAGCTACTCTTACATGCGATGCGACAGCATCAGTCATCTTTAAATATATGATGGCAAGTCAGACGCACTTATAGACTGCGCATCTGTGACCGTGAAAGACTGTCAGGGATAAAGTAAAAAATGTGCCCTTTCAGAGGTGAAAAACGCCGAAGAACACGCGAGCGATGATAGGCCTGGCATTTCTCTGCACCGCGACGCCTCTAAAAACGTTTGAGAAGAGTCTCCATTTGAGCTACAGCGAGGTTTAATGACTTTTCTGCTCCAGAGAAGCTTATTGTTGCTGTCTAACAGTTTACGGCAGGCTCCAGCGCGCCGGGGATGGAGGGGGAAATGTGTTTTGTGATTTAAATGGTAATTCCGTTCAAATCAACATATTTTTGGCACCTCGTGACCTTTTCGTGAAATGAATTCACGCCACTCAACTTTGTCTTGTGGCATTTAAGAATCACAGAGCCAAAAGCTAATTGCCGGAATTCGACTGCTCATGGAGCGTCTCGCCGTTCGGGCCAAGGCGCCGCATTGTTTAATTTGATTTTAATGTGATGACTTTGATAATGATACAGTTGTCATCATCCCACGGTGAACTCTAATACCGGGACATGTTAATTGCTTTTGTGACATTCAACTCATTATGGTCCGTATCATTCTTCGTGCCCTCCTCGTGAGGAAACGGCGAGCCACACTTAGGTTTTTTTTATCACAATGCACCATTCACGCTTGAGGAACATAACAAGTCATCTTTTAAGAGGATTTTGAAGCGCTCACCCCAAAGGGCAGTAAATGGAAAAGTGACATGGCTCGTGCTCTTGTCTATTTAACTTATTCAGTTCTTCTGTTATATATATTCTGCCTGGGACGGCGAGGTTATTTTCCTCCAGGGTTCACGAGGCCAAGCTCTTTCATTTCAACAGAAAAATTGTTTCTTAGGATTTCAATCTTTGGCTGCTCGATATGACAAAACACAATATCAAGAACACTTATGTTTCTTATCTGCCATATTTTCGGGGAATAAATAAAAGATCAGTGTAAATCTGAGCCGAGAGACGTGCGAGGTGAATCGGAGAGGGTCGTACTCCGAGAATCCACGGATGCCGGTTTTGGACCGGGTCGGAATTACCTCCGCTCAGCAAACCAGCGGCTCGTTTGTCATCCTTGAAAATCAATTAATAGGTCGCTGATAGCAGAGCGCAGATGGAGTCTCCGTCCTGTGTGGACAAAACCTGGCTGCATAAAGCAGAGCGGAAAATATGCATCTTTCCTCTCCGCCTCCTCTCTATAAAGCCAGCTGTGGGATGAAGCAGGCCTCTGATGACAGGAGAGCGACTGTCTCTCATGAAAACCTCGCTTCTGTTGTTCTGAAACATGTCCACTATAAACCTTGGGCTATTTTTTTTCTACCCAAAACCTGGATTGAGCCTTTTGGGGGGTCATTTTTTTCAGTGTTTGGGTTGTGTAACCCAGATCCTGGGTCAGACGTAACAACCCAGTGTTTGGGTAGTTTTGTGTTTCCCAGATCCTGGGTTAGACGTAACAACCCAGCATTTGGGTAGTTTTGTGTAACTCAGATCCTGGGTCAGAAATACAACCTAGTGTTTGGGTAGTTTTTGTGTAACCCAGATCCTGGGTCAGACGTAACAACCCAGTGTTTGGGTCGTTTTTGTGTTTCCCAGATCCTGGGTCAGATGTAACAACCCAGCATTTGGGTAGTTTTGTGTAACTCAGATCCTGGGTCAGAAATACAACCTAGTGTTTGGGTAGTTTTTGTGTAACCCAGATCCTGGGTTAGACGTAACAACCCAGCATTTGGGTAGTTTTGTGTAACTCAGATCCTGGGTCAGAAATACAACCTAGTGTTTGGGTTAGACGTAACAACCCAGTGTTTGGGTAGTTTTTGTGTTTCCCAGATCCTGGGTCAGATGTAACAACCCAGTGTTTGGGTAGTTTTTGTGTTTCCCAGATCCTGGGTCAGACGTAACAACCCAGCATTTGGGTAGTTTTGTGTAACTCAGATCCTGGGTCAGAAATACAACCTAGTGTTTGGGTAGTTTTTGTGTAACCCAGATCCTGGGTCAGATGTAAAAACCCAGTGTTTGGGTAGTTTTTGTGTAACTCAGATCCTGGGTCAGATGTAACAACCCAGTGTTTGGGTAGTTTTTGTATAACCCAGATCCTGGGTCAGATGTAACAACCCAGCATTTGGGTAGTTTTGTGTAACCCAGATCCTGGGTCAGATGTAACAACCCAGTGCTTGGGTAGTTTTGTGTAACTCAGATCATGGGTCAGACGTAACAACCCAGTGTTTGGGTAGTTTTTGTGTTACCCAGATCCTGCCTGCGTCAGACGTAACAACCCAGTGTTTGGGTAGTTTTGTGTAACTCAGATCCTGGGTCAGAAATACAACCCAGTGTTTGGGTAGTTTTTGTGTAACCCAGATCCTGGGTCAGATGTAAAAACCCAGTGTTTGGGTAGTTTTTGTGTAACTCAGATCCTGGGTCAGATGTAACAACCCAGTGTTTGGGTAGTTTTGTGTAACCCAGATCCTGGGTCAGATGTAACAACCCAGTGTTTGGGTAGTTTTGTGTAACCCAGATCCTGGGTCAGATGTAACAACCCAGTGTTTGGGTAGTTTTTGTGTTACCCAGCTCCTGGTTCAGACGTAACAACCCAGTGTTTGGATAGTTTTTGTTTTAACCCAGATCCTGGGTCAGATGTTATTTATCGCAGGCTTTTTGCGATGTGTTCAAATATTTTACTTCTAATAATTGTCAAACGAGCTTAAATGTTGGCAATATGCATTACATAAAATATGCTATACTGGAAAATATTCTGGAAAATAAAGGAATTATCATGCAAGCCAGTGGTTGTGTCAGGGATCTTTAAAAAGTTAATCCGCACACATTAATTTATGAAGTAAAAAAAAAAAAAACTAGTATTATTAGTAAAAATTAATCAACTAAGCTGGGTTAAATAAACCCATTATTCTGGGTTAAATAAACAATCCAATATGCTGGGTAAAATTAACCCAACATGTGTTCTGTCCTATATTTACCCAGCCCATGGGTTGAAAACAACCCAAATTGGGTTGTTTTTAACCCAGTGTTTTTTTAGAGTGTATCCCTCTTAATTTCACGTCCATATGACTATTTCGAGTGTGTATTATTCTTAACCAAACAGATGTATCAAGCGAGGGAAGACGGTAAGAAAAAAATTAGTTTGAAGTGCTGGAAATGTGAATCTTTCTTAAAGGGCGAGTATAAAGATGGATTCATATCTAATCACTCCATCTGCCTGAGAGAAGTCCTCAATAAAAAAGCGATTGTGCCACCGAACATGAAAAAGCGACTCTGAGCGCGCCGCTCGCAAACTCTTTAAATGGATGGGATTTCAAAACACACAAAATGATTTTACTGACAGTGCACTAGCAAAGATGTCAAAGAAAATAAATGTCATCTTTCGCAGCATGATGTAGTGAGGAGTTTGACTCCGAAATGAAACGGGGGTGGGGCTACTGAGCGCCCACCTCACGAGTAATTCACCAACACTTGATCTACATCATATTTGCAGGGAAAGGTTCAAATGTCCTATTGACGGCTTCTTTTTTCTGGAGCGCCAGGGTGCTGTCAGAGGTCAGAGAGAGGCGCAGTGTATGGGAATCAGGTGCCACTGTCCTGCTGACAGTGATGCATTGCTGCGCTCAGGGGGTCACGTATCTGTAAACATGCATTATAAAATCCCAAAGACAAATGCGAGAGACTGACCTGAGAGAGAGCGAGGCAGAGAGAGAACGCGTGCGCGTGTCAAGGGCCACAGATAGCGCTCTTGTTGCAAATGAAGAGGGTCAAGTAATCAAGCTCAGTTGGGCTTGTGTGTCACTCCCATTATCTAATACTGTCTGAAATGATCAATGAGCTAAAATAAAATGATCACAAGCTAAAATAGGCTCCCTAATGAAAATGGACTGTGTTTTAACACGTTCTTCTCAATGTCTCTCCGTGTCAGGGCGATACCGCAGGCCGCTAACAGCCTATTTCAGCCCAGCTCTCTCACGCTCACTTGAGCAGGGTCACTTAACCATTCAAGTGGCATATCCACTGACCGGCAATCTCTCCGCACAAATAACACCAGCTACAACCAATAACTACACATATCTACCTGTGTAACCGTGACCCCTTCACTCTCAACCCCCAGAACAGCACGATAATGATATTAAAAACATGAAAGAGAATTTTGCTTGCCTGACCGGACAAGTATAGCCTAGACTGATTAAAACACCAACAACGAGAAATAACTAGAGAATCACCAAAACGTGATGATGATTCTCGTTTCGTCCAAGTCCACCGAGTAAAAATGTCTTCTTGCACCTTTGGATGTCAGAATGGGAATGCAAAAAATATGGTCTTCTTCGTATTTATTAGGTTGTCGAAAGCGCTCAGTGAAGCTAAACGCAGACATTTATGGTTGCAAGCCACAGACTGGATTGATGAAGAAACCTGCGATGATTAGTCTACTATTAAGTTGGTCTATTAGTCTTACTATTAAAGCATGGATGTGATGTAAACAATAGGTCTACAGTGTATTCGCAAAGTATTCACAGCACTTCACTTTTTCCACATTTTGTTATGTTACAGCCTTATTCCAAAATGGTTTCAATTCATTTTTTTCCCCTCAATTCTACAAACAATACCCCATAATGCCAACGTCAAAGAGGTTTGTTTGAAATCTTTGCAAATTTATAAAAAAAAAAAAAAAGTATTCACAGCCTTTGCCACTCAAAATTGAGCTCAGGTGCTTCTGTTTCCACTGATCATCCTTGAGATGTTTCTACAGCTTGACTGGAGTCCACCTGTGGTAAATTCAGTTGATTGGACATGATTTGGAAAGGCACACACCCGTCTATATAAGGTCCCACAGTAAACTGTGCATGTCAGAGCACAAACCAAGCCATGAAGTCCAGGGAATTGTCTGTAGACCTCCGAGACAGGATTGTATCGAGGCACAGATTTGCGGAAGGGTACAGAAACATTTCTGCAGTATTGAAGGTCCCAGTGAGCACATTGGCCTCCATCATCCGCAAATGGAAGAAGTTTGGACCACCAGAACTCTTCCTAGAGCTGCCATCTGGCCAAACTGAGCGATCGGAGAAGGGTCTTAGTCAGGGAGGTGACCAATAACCCGACGGTCACTCTGACAGAGCTCCAGCGTTTCTCTGTGGAGAAGAACAACCATCTCTGCAGCTCTCCACCAATCAGGCCTGTGTGGTAGAGTGGCCAGACGGCACATCACAGCCCACCTGGAGTTTGCCAAAAGGCACCTGAAGGACTCTCAGACCATGAGGAACAAAATTCTCTGGTCTGATGAAACAAAGATTGAACTCTTTGGCCTGAATGGCACACATCATGTCTGGAGGAAACACTGCTCATCACCTGGCCAATCCCATCTCTACAGTGAAGTGGTGGTGGCAGCATCATGATGTGGGGATGTTTCTCAGCGGCAGGAACTGGGAGACTAGTCAGGATCGAGGGAAAGATGAATACAGGGACATCCTTGATGAAAACCTGCTCCAGAGCGCTCTGGACCTCAGACTGGGGCGAAGGTTCATCTTCTAACAGGACGACCTTAAGCACACAACCAAGATAACAAAGCAGTGGCTGCAGGACAACTCTGTGAATGCCCTTGTGTGGCCCAGCCAGAGCCCAGACTTGAACCTGATTGAACATCTCTTGAACATCTCTGGAGAGATCTGAAAATGGCTGTGCACTGACGCTCCCCATCCAACCTGATGGAGCTTGAGAGGTCCTGCAAAGAAGAATGGGAGAAACTGCCCAAAAATAGGCGTGCCAAGCTTGTAGCATCAAACTCAACAAGACTTGAGGCTGTAATTGGTGCCAAAGGTTCTTCAACACAGTATCGAGCAAAGGCTGTGAATACTTATGTACATGTGATTTTTTTTTTGATTTTTTTTTTATACATTTGCAAAGATTTCAAACAAACTTCTTTCACGTTGTCATTATGGGGTATTGTGTGTGGAATTGAGGACTTTTTTGTTTTTATTTAATCCATTTTGGAATAAGGCTGTAACATAAAATGAGTAAAAAAGTGAAGCGCTGTGAATACTTTCCAGATGCACTGTATATAATATTCACATATATAGTTAATAGGGGTATAATAGCTACACAGTTATAGCATGAAATAATATTTCAACCTATAACGTTTTATAGATGACATTTAAACAACATTTTTAGGCCTCCCACAATTCTGACTCTTTTCTTGTAATTGGAAGTTGATCAGTTCTGAGGGGGGAAAAGACAGAATATCGAGTTTATATCTTGCAACTCTGTTATAACTTATCTGAAATGCAATACAATTGTGAGATAAATTCTAATATTTTTATTGTTTTATTGCGTGCTACTGCAGAACTGTAATTTTCTTCGACCAGGTAGGCTCCGCCCACATAGCGGATGAAGACACCACATTTTGGAAGGATTGCTGATGTATTGACTCATAAATTGAAAAATTAGTGTACCTTTAATTTTCATTTAAAATAGTCACCTCTCCGTGCTGATATGCGATGGGGAAAAAAGGTTGGGGACTGTTATCAGCTGTTTTCTGTGGCTCAATCAGACGACAGCAGGTGGAGTTAGTTTAAATAGCCTCTGCCAACAAGGCGGCCTATTTGCACTTGGCGTAAGTAGACACTCAATAGGCAGTAATTATTATAAAAGCTAACAAAATCTTTAAGAACATCAGGTTTTAAAAACTTTATTTCTCATATTAATCCTTGTAGACAATAATAAAAACAGCACTGTTTTTCCACACATAATCCTATGCTTGATAATTATTTAACAATTCTTCTGCTTTTTAAATCTCGAAACAGGTCAAACATAAAAGGCACATGAGGCTGAGAACACTGAAGGGCTGTTTATGTCCTAATAAATAAGCAGACATTCCTATGGCTGTACCCGAACAGACATGTAAACACGGGAGCAATCCCTCGTTGCACAGCACCTAATGTATGCTACACTTCAAGAACAGGCACCGGGAGGATATTAATAACTATAAATATTATAAATATACTTTCCAATGATATTTTTGCATCATTACATATTGTAAATAAGAATATTAAATACATTCAGACACAAAACAGTGCTTATGTGGAGGATGAAAGGAAATGCATGTCAATAGCTGCTTTTCTTGTCAACTAAGAGGATAACAGTTATGTGCTGAACCTCCTGCAGGCTCTATTCACATAACATGTAAACAAAGACAGAATGTTGTTTGCTTATTAAACTCAGTAATGTAACTATTACAGACGCGTTAATAATAATTCTACCCAAAAAAGTAACCCTCGCAAAAATCGCTGACCCATTAACTTATCGCTTCTACTTAGCTTTACTAACTTATCAAATAACACTGCAATATAACATGTAGAAATTAAAACAGAAAGATACAAATAAACTAAAGGTAAAGAATAAGGAAAACCAATGCCACATGCATACACACACACACACACGACGGACAGCCTTAGGTTTATATTGGCAAACTCTCTCCGTCTACTCCACTTCCATGGCGGACACCTCGTGCTCGTTCTCTGGTTTGTCAGGGAGATCAGTGTGTGGCTCTGGATCTGCATCTGGATCTGCATCTGGATCTGCGGGCTTCTTCTCTTCTGTGTGCTGCTCTTCAGCTTCTGCGCTCACATGCCCTGGACTGGCTGCTTTACCCTCTGATGAACAAACCAAACAAGTGCGTGTTAGTGCAGTCTATTCACTGCGAAGAGGGGCATATCATTGATTTTAAAATGGATGGTTTTAAAATAATCAATGTAAACCTAACATTCACAAATCAAAGCTTCACCTAAGTCCACCCTGGTAGAGAACCCATGGTTATGACAACAAAACCACAGAGAAGTAGTTACATTTATACATTTTTTAGTGCATGAAAAGGGTGAACATGGTACTGTTTAAAGTTTTGTGGAAATATTTTTATAATTAAAAAAAAAAAATTCTACATTTTTAATATTTCTGTGGTCAAATCTGTATTTTCAGCATTATTACTCCAGTCTTCAGTGTCACATGATCCTTCAGAAATCCCTAAGAAATGTTTCTTGAGCAGCAAATCATCATATATTATCAATGTTGAAAACAGTGCTGCTTCATATTTAGGATTCTTTAATGAAAGCTCAAAATAGACTGCTGAACTGTAGCAGATGCATCACAGGGCTCCAGACTAACTTTTTTCACTAGGCACAATGGCCCCCAACTGAAAATTTTAGGGGCACAACCAGAAAATTTAGGGGCGCACACCGTAAAACAACATGCTAACCAAATCTACTAATTTCCACTGTATCAGTAATAGGGATGGGTATCGTTAAGGTTAACGGTATTACTACTTTTACCGATACTGCTTATCGATCCGGTACTTTAACGGTATTCTTATCGGTTCTTTTTATTATACTGCATTTTTTTTTCTTCTGATGATCACCGCACACTTCACTTACCCTCGCATTGCACTTTATTAAAAGGTGTCTATTGTTATTTATCTGCTATGTTATAGAGTCTTGCACCTAAGCATTTCACTGCCTGTACACTTGTGTATATGATACGTGACAATAAAAGAGAATTTAATTCTCTTTAAAAAAAGAGAATTTTAACTCTTTTTAAAAAAAGAGAACAAAATTAACGAATCCTTTCATTAAAAAAAAGAAGTGACCCCCAACTTTAATTAATCACATTTGTCTGTATTTAATCATGATTAATAAAACTTAACATTAAAGTTAATATATTTTTATATTGTAATAATTTCATATTTAATAGCCAAATTAATGTAGAAACAAACTTAAACAAATATTTTAAATATACGCTACCGTCTTACTGGCCGTCATTCATAAAAAGATGACACTTATCACTGATACCAATACCGCTTCTGGTGTCTATGAAACTTATTTATTTTCTCAATTTTAGCCATTAAATATAGACATTCAGCATTACAGTATAATTAAAAGCTATCTTTTTTTTGTGCATTAGGCTTCATATACATTTTTTTAATTTAAGTGAACAATCTTCACATAAAACCTTTATAATAAATGTCACATTTACCTGCCCTTCAGTATCAATGACTCTATTTCTATTGGCCCAGTCAGACGGTTCAGATTTTTACTTTCCGTCAAAATGCAAAAAAGAAATTGATCTTGTTGTTGACCCATGTAACCTTGTAAACAATGCTTTAAGATTAAGTAGGTCTAAAAATTGAATAAAGTTATTAAACACTTCACAGTCTCCACTGCATTACTGAAATTATTATTGAAATATAGGTTAATCCTTATGAAAGCTACAAAAGTTATTCAGTCAAGAGCAGTGAGCGATCTATGTCTTTTGTTGTTTGACATAAAGTGACAGCAGCCTAATAAACCTGCTGATGTCTGTCATTTAAAGAGCTGCCGGACATTACGCGGATCTGACACGCATCCCATTCTCACAACTCTTTACTTTCATTTAAGGCTTAATTTAACTCGACAAAACGGGCATTTTTGGCATAATTGTGTGTGTTTTTGTCTGTTCAAGCGCTGTCTGAAATGACTTTGTGCACAAGTTGTGTGTGTGTGTGTCTCACAGACATGATTAAAAGCATTTGCGATTAAAAATTGATTAAAGCATTTGCATGAATAAGAGTGGGGCACACACACACACGTGTGTATACAAAGGCCCTTCTAAAACAAGTAAGGAATAATGAACAGTCAGCCAAATATCCATTTACCAGGAAACGTACAAAGTACAAAATTATTACAATGCGGAAATTAAAATACCGCTCATAAAAAAACAAGAATATTCACAACAAACCAGCAACCAGAGGGTGGAAAAAAAGGTTAAAATGAAAAAACATTAAAAATAAAATGTTTTACATTTTTAAATAAATGTAGCTATAACTAAATTCCAGAATCAAACACTCAATGTATCATCAGTCATCAATTGCCATTGACTGAGCACATAATAACAGGAGAGAGAGCAAGACAGAAGTGTGTGTGTGTGTGTGTGTGTGCACGAGTGTGTGTGAGCGGCAGGTAGAGACACAGGGTAAAGCCCTACTAACTAGGCAGCACTGTGGGGGGGGATACAAGACTCTAAAGCCTTTAATCACCTCACAGATCTGCTCTCAGTACATCAGCAAATGTCCTCTCGGAGGGCACGAGCAGCAGGGACTCACACACACACACACACACACACACACACACTAAACCTGCTGTAAACAAACCCACCCCTTCTAAAATCAAACCCTTTAATACTGTGCATAAGTCCTCACGCCTCTCAGAATATCAGGCGCATCTAAACATCACCTCCTCCTGCTGCTCAGGTGAACTCTGGTGGAGATCTGGTACCTGGGGCAGGTGGAGAGCTAGACAGGTCTGTCTCCATGGCAACAGCAGGGGGGTCTTGGCTCATCTTGGTTTCTGCGTTGAATTCTGGGAGACGTGGGGCCTGGGGACGTGTCTTCCGGGCCGGGTTCAGGAAATAACAGTAGGCACATCTGAATGCTAAAACATTGGTGATAAAAAAACAAAAAACAAACTCAACTTATCTGAAATGATCCTTAGACACATGATTATGAAAATAAACATGCAGCTCATTAACAATTTGTGAACCATCAGAGGGGGGACGCATGAGCTCCTGTTTACACTGCAAAAACATCTTACAAGTCCTCTTTATGCCTTAAAGAGCTCAGTGACCAACCGGACAGCGTTTGCTCTGAATCTTACCAATATATTCAAACTCCTCCTTTAGAGCCATGCCATTATGAGACAAACACTGCTGGCATATCAGAGCATATCTGCAATCAAAAGAGAACAATTACTTTGGCTTTGAGTTAGTAGATACATTAAGTCTAAGGATGTAAGAGACCACATTAAATTAAAATCCGCCATATTTACACTGGTCTTAAGGTCCTTTCACACTGGACGCGATTTTGACGTACGAATAATTTGCGCAATGGTTTTATTTTTCGATCAGCTGTTTGTATAACGAGTGCTTCCACACCGAACGCGAAAGTGCTGTGGCGAAAAAACTATGTTTATTTTTTTTGTTTGTTTCAATGTCGATTTTTTTAAACTCTTCAGCCAAATCACATACACGGAAACAAAAGGTGACGAAATGTCCAGTTGATGTCATTAGCTATTCAATCAACATTAACCTTTGCCAGGTATCGCATTTCTCAAGAGATTACAGCTGTAGTTGTAGTAGGGCTGGGCGATAAAACGATAACGATATGTATCGCGATAGACACGTAATCGATATCAATAAAAAATGCGTTCGATAATTTTTTTCTTTGTCGGAAGAAACCAGAGGTTGCGAAGCAAGTTTGGTTGCATAAACAAAGGCACTGGCTCTCTGGGAACCAAGCGACGTAGGGAGTGACAGGCTAACAGCCAATCATGTAACTGGATCCAGTTTAGTTGCGCCATATCGTTGTCTCGTGTTGGATTCATTCTTCTTTAAACAGATCAGGCGTGGAGTGATAAGTGGAAAATGAGTGCCGCAGTGAGCGAGGAAATTGTTGATAAAAATTGTTGGATTTTATAAGTCTGACTGTAGTCAGACTAATGTCGTCTGCAAGACTGTCGTCCCCACCAAGACCACAAACTTGTTTTACCAGCCTTGTTTATACTTTCGTCTGGTTCCGCAGCGCAAGCCTCCGCTGACAGCATGCGCGCCTCGTTTGTTTGGGGACGTGTTTATACTCGACGCGCTCACTGTTGTGCTATTCTTGACTTTGGGTGAATCTGAAATCGCCCCCTAAACCCTCAATCACTATTGCCTACTTTAGTCCACTGATACAGTTCACTTGAAGGAGTGAATGAAGACGAGTGAGTGAATTCAGACAGTCGCTGTGTGTACATCGGCTGTACACTCGTTATTGCGGTGCATTGTGGGATAGAATGAGTGCACTCAATAACGTCCACTATGGTTTCGGACACCACTACAAATGGCCGTCCCCTCAAATAATGCCCTATATAGGGTATAGGGGCGATTTCGGATTCAGTCTTTGAAACGCATGGAGAGGTAATGTTACTCCGCATCAATGCCTTATGACAAAGTATCTAAACGGTAACAGTTACAAAGAAATAATGGAGGAACTGCACCTTAATGTTAAGAGGTAATTGTTAAGTGATCATTTAGACTTGTGTTTATATTTTAATTATTTGAGCGTTTTCCATGGTTGTGTTGACATTTCTGCCTTTATAACGGAGGGGATTATAATCAGAGGAAGGTAACGTTTAAAATAAAAATGTTTAAAATGTAAAATATTTTTCTCCTGGTCCTTATTTTAAATAGGTCATAAAAATATAAATAATTATTGATATCGACTGATATGAAACACTTATATCGTGATACAGTTTTCAGCCATATCGCCCAGCCCTAAGTTGTAGTTTTAGCTGTACAGATGCAGTTGTGTTTGCCCACTGTAGGCTACAGACAACGATAACATTACCTTTGAGTTAAAACTCGTTGATTTTTTTCTAAACCTAATTGTGTCCACGACTATGGAAAATGAATGCGTTAATCACTTAAATGATTACATTGTGACTGAACTGGAAACACAGCTGCTCCGGATCGATTGTTTCCTGAAGTGTGTGTGTGTCTCGTCAGATGCGGTGCTACTGTCTCTGGAGGAGCTCCTCAAATTGTCCCACGGACATTTGAAAGTAAGTGCGGAACCGGCCATGATAAAGTTAGCTCCTGTATAAGATTAGCATACTCCCTGTCTCCCAGACTCTCTGTTCTTTAAGAGGCCCAAAACCCAAAAACTTATTTTCTGTCTTTTAAATAAAATGAAAAGCTCATCTTCACTGGATGAAGTGTCCGAGTTTTCTCAGCTGACGTTGCAAAGGGTTTGAGCTCTGAAACGTCACAAATTCGTGTCGCGGCTGATGTGAATGGTTTTGACGTGAACTATTCGCACACAAAATATTCGCTTTTCCCTTACGCGTCCGGTGTGAAAGGGCCTTTATTGTGCACAATACATCAGTCTACACTCGTGATAGTGATGCTTGTAATCAAAACTAATAATTGATTAGATTTTTTTTTTTTAATAACCAACCACCTGCCAAACAATGACTATGTTTACATATGCAGCAATAATCAGAGTAAAGACTTAATCGCAGTAAGAAGTTTACATGACATGTTCAAAACTCTTCACTCCTGTTTGCATGCAATTGTTTGTGTGCTCGGACATGCACTGATGCCGTGTGTTTACCCTCTACTCCAAATCTCTGAACTCCTCAACAACTCGCTGCGCAGTCTCTGCTACAGATCTTCATCCAGAGACGGTGTGAAGAACATGGCATCGTTATGTTCATCACGGCACAGAATGATATCCAATCCATTGTTTATCGGCTTTAATATAGCGGCCAAATGTTCTTATCAGGCCAATAACAACAACATTAAAAATTAACAAATATCAGCCGATACCGATTTGGTGGCGATATATTGTGCATCCCTAATTAACCAATTCATCATTTGTGCTGTGGAGTATGCAGAAAAAGGCGCATACTCCACCCATTATCTGAATAATGGTAACTGCATGTGAACGGGAGTGAAGGGGTCATGTAAACAAAACAAAAAAACAGCATATAAAAATGGTAAAAATCCACTCAATCACTTTTTTGTTATAATTGTCATAAATCAAAAGCAGTCTCTTCAAACGAGCAGATTCAGATTCCTCCCTACAATGATGTCATTGTAGGGAAAAGCCCCGCCCACAGCTGGTGACTATCTGCTCATTAGCATAGACACACCCCTGAGTGACTCCGGTTCGAACAATGTAAGACTGAATACCACTACTGACAGTTTCTGAATTTTTCAGTGTGTGAGATTGTCCTGTTTTGTTGTTGCCGGTATACCGGAGCATGAGCTCTTGAAGCTCCGCCCTCTTCTTGAAAGGGGGCAGGGAGCACCAGCTCATTTGCATGAAAATGGACACAAAAACGGCACATTTTGCGAACCCCTATAAAAGTGGCAATTTTAACATGCTATAAAAATGATCTGTGGGGAAACTTCACATACACACTCTAGGGACATCTGAGACTTATTTTACATCTTGTAAAATGGGGGCATAATAGGTCCCCTTTAATTTAGAGCGTAATTCAGCTAAAATTATCTTTATTCTTTGGGCTTGGCTGAACTGCAGCTGAACTCGGCATTATACGGTGATCTTTCTTTTTCAGAAATCATATCACACCTTGATTCTGCTCCGTGTAAAGATATAAATCATGATTTCAGGATAGACCATTCACCTGTTCTGAGGTCCATCACCCACTAGGTACTCAATGACCCTGTCCATGGCACCTCGCTCTCTGGGGAGGACGGGTCTGGCCAGCGGAGGACCCGGAGGGTGCATTCCTGCGAACACACACACACACACACACACACACGTCAGTGCACACAGCAGACATGTGGCAGTATCTGTGGCTCAGTGCTGCATGGCCGATGATGAATGATAAGAGGGACAGCTTTTAATAACGACACTGATATGGACCTCCCTCCTCATGCCCGCTGTGATCCATACTCATAATTAATATAATTTAACATCAAGAGCAATCATAGCGAGAAGACTGGTCATTTCTGCCAGACTTGGCATAGTCAGGAATCCCTGCTGCTTACTCATTTACCAGCATATGGAGACGCCGCAGTGGGCCAAGGTGCTTTTCACTTCCAATTTCTTGCTAAAGGTGTTTGCTTGAACAGGGCCCAGATCTGTTCACACACAGTAAAGCTCACGTGCTGAACACAGCAGGGGCCGTGTCACCTGTCAATCACTGCTAACAGGTGTTCGTAGACTGGAGATCAAACGGGAAAGCTAGAATATCTATAAAATAAAGTTAAAACACAACGCTCTAGTGTAATTTTAGTATTATTTATATACTAATACAGCAATTAATAAGATTTTCAATTACCATTTACTTTACTTGTTTTAGCTTTAATTTTACATTTGAATATTATTGGTAATTTTGGAACGTGCTTCAGTCAGTATATAACTTAAAATGACAAGCTCTACTCACACCTTGGCAATAGAAATCGCCATTGGCTAGTACATTTTTTGTTTACTCGCCAGACTGATATACTATTTTATTTATATTAGTCCTGTCAAATCAATTAATCGCGATTAACCGCATTCAAAATAAAAGCTTGTGTTTACATAATGTGTGTACTGTGTATAATTATTTTGTGTATATAAATACACACACGTATATATTCAAGAAATGTTTAAAAAAAAAAAAAAAATATATATATATATATATATATGTGTGTGTGTGTGTGTGTGTGTGTGTGTGTGTGTGTGTGTGTGTGTGTGTGTTCAAATATACATAATTATACACAGTATAAACACACACGCATATATTATGTAAACAAACTTTTTGATTAATCGTTGGACAGAGAGAATATGAGCGATAGAGATATATATACAGTTTACTATTTATAATATAATATAAATGGTATATTAATATATAATATTTTTATTTAACTTAGGACTGGTGGTGGTGCTTAAGATATTGTTGGTCATTCAGTGTTTCTGTAAAAAATGATAATAGTAATAGATAATAGTAATTATTCATAAGATAATACTTCTACTAATTCTACTACTAATAAGAAAATACAACATAAGGATTGATGAGCTGCAGGGTTCATGAATTTTAAATCACGTTGTCTGCATTCGCTCAAACTGATTTGCTGAAATCAAGACAGTGAAGGTAATAGATGAGCACCAGCCAATGAGATTGCCGTTTGTGCATTAGTCCCGCATAATACCACGATATTATGTTTGCAATAGACTGCTTTAAAGCAAACAGCTTTACAGTATTAAATATAAAACAGTCAGTTTCATGGAATGGACTATGCACTTTCTGTTGTTAAATAGTTTAGAAATTAAAACCTGCTATTCTGTGAACCTTTAAAACATACACACATAAAGAATCCTTTACTATTTCCCTTTACTTGGATTGTACAAAATAGTGATTAGTGATCTAAATGGTACTGTATTAATTAAATAAAATAGATACTTGTCAGGTTATGCATATGGTTGTTTTCTTTATTCTTTTAAATGAGATCTTAAAAAAAAAAAAAAAAAAAAAAAAAAAAAAAGACATAGCTATATATCGTATTGTAACCAATGTATCGTGATACGCATTGTATCGCCAGATTCTTGGCAATACACAGCCCTAGAAAATATATCTATGCTAGACTTATTCTTAGCCTTTAACACACACTGGTGAGTAAAATCTAAGCATTTATTAGCCAATGGCTAATGATAGATATTTAGTCGCCAGGAGTGAAGATTTACTCGCATATGCGAGAGATTTATAAGCATATGCGATTATGCTTATGAGATTAGAGGGTTGAGAGGGTATGAGTGTTGGCAAGCACATATTTTTGGTTAAATAAAAAAAAAAACACAATTATATATATCATATACATCGCCACAAAAGTTTAATCCTTGCCAATTCAAACATTCAAGCGCAAGACGCGAAAGTGAGCTTGTTACTTGCGTGCTGTGAGGAAAGTTTTGGGTGCACAATCATCCGATGTGTGCAAATTCTAAACTGAGCTCTCTAGCACATCGTCTTGCACTTGAGTGGACAAATTCACACAAAATTAAGTTGAATTAAACAAACATTGACCAAAAACAGTTGAAAAAGTAATGAATTGTGTAATGTGTAACAGTATCAGTATATTCGCTCCGTGCCTAGTTTTGCTACTGCCGTCTGTGTTTTTAAAAGTAAATCAAACAACTGACAATGTAAACAATATAATAATCTCACTGCTCTTCAGCTGAGACACTTCAGATATGCACAGTTCACCATGATGGTTTTTAGAGCTGCAACTAACGATTATTTTTTCTGTCGACTAATCTAGCGATTATTTTTTCGATTAGTCGACTAATCTAACGATTATTTTTCCGGATTGATTTTATGCTTTTTTTTTACTGATTATTGCATTTCAAAGAGGGTAGTGAATTTGTATATTATTTTAACATGAAATCAATGAATGATGACAATATTAATTGTATTTCAGGAAGGGTAGTGTACATAGTATGCCATTTTATAATGAAATGTATGGACACAAGAAGCATTTTAAACATCATGTATAATGATACTATTCATCATAAAATGTATACAGAGTAGGCCTAATTAGGAAAAGTTGTTTACTATAGTAGTTGAGTATGATTTACTTATTGATTTGTGTCAATAGTAAACGAAAATGCGCATGTATTTATCTGCAAAAGGTTCACATACAGGAGCTTTCATCATAGTTTTAATGTATAACTAGTCGTTTATTTTGAAGATATACATGTGCATAAACAACGACTAAAGCTGCCAGAAGTTTTTGTCCAAATTTCAAAGACATATTTAAATGATTAAAGCTAGAGGCATATCTTAACTTTAATGTTACTTTAATCATGTAAACTACCTATATACAGCATGTTATTATGCATATGTGTTTGGGACAGAGGGGAACCAGGTCGCATTGACAGGAGATATATGCAGCCCATAATAAATAAAGGCACGAGACGTACTGGGGTCGAAGAAGAACCCCGGAAAATGTGACCGAATGTTGCAATACACGCGCCACGGTTCAGCTGCGCGAGAGAACACTGGCTGCAGGGTTGCCAGGTTTTGACAACAAAACCCACCCATTCGTTACTCAAAACTAGCCCAAAACAAGCCCAATCGCGTTTCGGGGAGGTTCTCCGGTAAACATCGCGTTCGGGGGGTTAAATATGTAGGGTTTTTTTAGGTTTTCAGGGCTGCCTGCTAAAATTCTCATTCCCGGGGATAAATATCACATAATTGGGATCGCTTCAACCCGCGGACATGAAACAACAGTGTAGCAACAGTGTAGAAGTAGCCCAATTCCGCGGAAAAAACTCGGTCTTGGCAACACTGACTGGCAGTGTGAAAGCTCTCGCTCTCCACGCGCACAGCTCCTGCTCTGCCACCGCGCGCAGTGTGAAACCGGCGTTACTGAGCGAACAAAGCACAGTTTTATTCGGCTTCTGTTTAAAGTACTCCCACACTTTTGAATGTCGCGGTCTGGCTTTATATGATAAATTATCATTTTCACTATGCCCGGGAGCAGAAGCCGCCATTATTCTAGATCTTCTGTTCTATTCTAAAAACGTAAATAATGTGCCGCCGACGCGTCGACGTGCGTATTTTCGTAGTCGACGTCACGCGTCGTTGCAGCCCTAATGGTTTTGAATGGCTTGAAATATGACTGGAATCACAATATTTAAAATATAAAAGAATTCTCGATTATCGGCCAACCGATATTTTCATTTCATTGCTAGCTATATTGTATGTGATTTCGCTTGTAATTTGATTATTTGTTATTTTATTACTAACTGTTTACTTGTCTTTAATAATGTTTCAAATTTACATTAGTCAGGCTAGTAGTTTTAGGGGTGGTATCGAAATTGGAATTGAGAATTGTGTATTTTCACTGGTGACGGTACATTTTCTTAAGCCACCGGTAGGTGTGGTAAAAAGTTTTAGGCCCTGCAGGTCTCTGTTAAACCACCATTACCAGCCCATCAGACACCGAGTGAGGACGTGAGACTCACCCATCCCTGGAGAAAGACTGCCAGCCGGGGTCCCAGGCCTCCTGATCAGACCTTGTGGTGTTGAGGTAGTCAGACCCTTTTCAGGTGGCCCACCCGGGGCAGACAGTGGAGTAGGGGGGACGCCGGGGGCAGATACCGGCCCGGGAGGTGGACGTCCAGCAGGACGAGGGGTCACAAGCCTCTGACGCAGCTCTGAGCAGAAAATGACATGATTCTGACAGTCAAACGCAAGAAAACTCCCCCAGTCAAGTCTTTATTCAGAGGCCAAAAAGTGCAAAAACAAAAAGGTTTTGATATCACATGATCAGCATCTACGTAAATTACGCACCTGATCTCATTCATATAATTTTTATTTTACCACGTTAACCATTACCCTAAATATATTTTGATGAGTATATAAGATTACATGTATAGGAAAAGTCATCAAAAATATACATTCCAGATATAGAGTTGCCAACAAAACAGTCCGTTCCTCAAATGAATTTGGTTTCATCATAATGACTCCCAAATTATAAAAGCGAAACTTCGTTTCACACTTTGCTCTGATGATGCTGCACACTTGGTTTTTCTTTCATCAGTAAGAAAGTTATTTATCTTAATAATGACATGCACATGGGTCAATTGTGATTTCATATTGATTTTAGAGGGGGAAGGATTCGTTCGCTCACCTTGGCCTTGTCTTGGAGTCGCCGGTGGTCCAATGGGCTGAGCTTCTAACTCCTTCAGAGGAAACAAAACCAAAACATTAATCCACCACATGTGTGCAAATAGATTTATTTGCAGATTTAAGAATAATGCACTTACAAGCTTTTTCTTAGAGTCTGGGTCGAACCGTTCCAGAATCAGCTTGGCATTTTTGTAGGTTTCAGTTTCCATTACCTGTTCAAGCTGTGTAAGAAAACATTACAATCAGATAACCACAATCACATCAATTGACTAACAATGAAAACATATTTGTTAAAAATCTAAAAAAAAAAAAAAAACATTTCAATGTATGACATCAGTCCACATCTGCTTAATTTTTGAGTTCAAGTGCAGAAAGAAACCCAGTCCGTTTTCTCACCGTCTTCTGTTTGTTTTCATTTTAAAACTTCATTTCAGGGAAAGAGCAAATAGTGCTAATTATTTAACTTTAATGAATAGAATAATTACAAGCCCTACTGCGATAATGGGGAGTGCGAAAATCCATCAGCTGTAATTATTGAAAGTTATTAGACATGACAGTGGATGACAAGCAATTTCTCAGATTTATTTCCTCCCATCACTAAACACTATTAATTTAAAGACAAGTCGTTAGCTAAGCACTTTACCAAGTAAAGTCTTTGTGCCAATTACCCGCTGTCTTCATTGATTTCAGATTATTTATTAAGAGCAGAAATGATCTCTTTCTCTCCCTGACAGCAGAGAGGCGCAATATGATGAAAGCAGAACAGGATGTTGTTGTGCTAACATTAGTATAGGGCTAACTAGCTCATACAGGAAGAGAGAAGATCTCTGACTGGGTGAAATGACTACCTCATCACTCATATTCAAAAATCCTGACATTTAATGAGAGGGCCTGCACTCGAGCATCTCTTAAGTGCTCTATACATGTATGAAAACAGACACAAACCAGCCCAAAATTAACTACACACCAGGAAGTGACATTCAAAGAAAGACACTGCTACTGATTACTCACTATTTTCTTTTTCTCTGCTTTCAGATCTTCTAATTTTTCATCTAAGATGCAAAAAAATTAAAAGCACAAAAATGAATGCGTAGATATTATTAAAGACCCGTTCACACCAAGGACGAGAACTATAATGATAACGATAAATATTTAGTTCTAAAAATCGTTCTAAACAGGGCTTGACATTAACTTTTT
The DNA here is from genome assembly GCF_949357685.1 of Gobio gobio. NCBI lineage: Eukaryota > Metazoa > Chordata > Actinopteri > Cypriniformes > Gobionidae > Gobio > Gobio gobio. The sequence continues at coordinate 9,828,566 of NC_137103.1, read as the reverse complement.
TGCTCACCAGCCTCTGTGACAAGTGGTTTTCTAAAGTTACTAGCCACTCAGCATTTTCACTGGCCACAATGTTTGACATAAAAACTGCCATATAGATATTTTGAATATCTCATAATTTGTCAGCAGGTTTATTAGGCTGCTGTCACTTTAAGACCTGACGCACGGATCCATTATACTGTTACACAAGCGTTTTCTTTCTCAACTGTTTACATTCACTTACAACAGAACTGACTGTGTTTACGTGAAGACTCGCCAAGACCAGCATTTTGACATTATTTTGTGTGTATTTGACTGTTTAAGTGCAATAGGCAGCGAAAAATAACTCGATTTAGTACTGAGAGGCGGCTTTATGTGCCACACTTTGGGTGTGTGAACAAAATCTGCGGGAATGAGTGAAATTACATGCAATACGCCAAAAATTCAAGAATTGTGGCTAACAGGAGTGACTTTTACACGCCACTGCTGAATTACACACACATTTGGAGGGTGTTAATGTCAAGCCCTGGTTGGGGGGAAAAAAACACTAATATTGCTCATACCTAAAGGAACACGCCAATATTTTTGAAAATAGGCTCATTTTCCAAAGAACTTTTCTGCCATACCATGGGTGCAGCGGCACAATGATATAACTAAAGAAGAGTCAAGTTTTACATTGGAAAAATATTGAAAATCTTTGGTCTTTTTGAGCGAGATGCTAACGGTCTAATCAGATTCAATGAGCTATGCTAAAAAGTGCTACCACGAGACCCGGAGATCAGCTGAATGGATTCCAAAACGGTAAAACTCAACTGTTTAACTCTATGGGAGTTGGAAAATTAGCCTTTTTAAAAAAAAGAGCCGTGTTCCTTTTAGGATAGGAATTGGAATCATGATTTTGGTTTTAAACTCAAAAGAATAGCAGAAACAATATCGTTGGAATCACTTTCAGAACAATTTTTGAACGCTGATGACCGATAAAAAAAACTGACAGCCAATAAGAATCCATCCTGTTTTAAGAGCTGAAACGTTTAAAGCGGCAGATGTCAAAACGGCAGCACGCTTAGAATAAACAGACTGATATTGTCCGCTGGTATGGACGCTAATATAGTTATCATTCTTGTGTGAACGTGCCTTAATACTACGGTGTCATCATTATAGACTGAGATCAAATATAAAATTAGGTTCAAATCCAGACTTTGCTATTGGGTTCACAAGGAAATTCTTACTGTTTCTCTCCGTTCGCTTGTCGTATAAAACAATCAGCAGTTTCCTCAGGAGCCAAACTCTGCAGGAAGGAAAATCAACTCGTTTATAGTTTCATTTATAAAGTCATCAGCATTAGAAAATGTACACTTTGAATCAAAACCAACTGAACAGAATTCACTAGCATTTCTCTGATGGTCTGAACTGGACGACTGAACTAAAAGTACTTACAACACAGGAAATATCAAGAATGGTGACACCACTATTACTTTTCCTATCGTCTGCTCTGGGATGTACCAGGCGTAGACCACCATACTGGCGATCATGTACAGAAGGACTGAGTACAGCAGCAGTCTGTAAACCCATATCTTCCGCTGCTTTTGGTTCTTCTCTCTGTATTCCTCAAGGCCCTGGATATCCTGAGAGAGATCATTTAAAAACATGCAATTAGTCTCAATCAAATGGCAAATACTGCTCAGATTTGGAGTATCATTCATATTTAAATCACATTTCTGCTTTCCTACTAAAGCAGGATTTCTGCAGTTTTTATGCAGGGACATTTAAGACTTTTTAAAAAGACCTTTTTAAGACCAGGTAAAGACAATTTAAGGAACATATTGAAAGGAACAAAATGTTCTCTAAATATAAACGCCTTGGGAGAACCACAACAAGTTTTCTTAGCAACACTTCAAAGTTTGACAATACAACAGATCATTAAAACTTTGACTCATTTTACAAAAATAGTAGCTTTAATCTAGATTTTTTTTCCTGTGCAAAGGTCTAAAGAATCTTAAATCAAGATGCATTTACTGAAGATACAAAATTACAAAATATGAAGTCTTGTTTTCTGTAAAATTGATCAACATCTAGTTCTAAAACTAGAACAGATATCTGCCAATGGGCTCAGAAAAATCTATTTAATTTAAAGGGAAGTGTTCATAACTCGCGGACAGATATTTGTTCATGTTTTAAGCATAAACTCATTTAATTTTGGTCTATTTTTCAACTATTTTACATTTGCATCTCAAGTAAATGTAACTTGATTTAAGGATGTTTCTATTTTTGTCCTCTTTTCCAGTACAAACATGTAGAGGAAGACATTTATTTTGCAATGCATGCAACATTTAATGCCTTGACGATGCATTTAAGACATTCTGCTCTGAAATAAGACCTTTTAAAAGGCCTTAATTTGTGTAAGGGTGAATTAAAGAGCACCTATCATGGAATTTTGAAATGTTCCTTTCATGTAGTGTGTAACAGATCTAAGTGAACAAAAACATCCTGCAAAGTTTGAAATATGACAGTGCACCGTATATATAGTTATTTTCTTTCAAAAGTAAGAGTCGTCTCGGAGTCATTTTTAAGAATCGTTAGAAGACCGAAGCTTTTTCTCTGACTAGGTGACGTCAACTTGTCAAGTTATTTGAATACGATACGCCCACTTATTGCGCTCCAAGACGCCAGTGAAAACTAGAAAACATCATGGCCACGAGACGCTGTGTTCTGAAGTGCGACTCAAAAGCAAACTTTTCATCTGCCCAAAGATGAGCATTTGAAGACTAAGTGGCTTGAAGACAAACCATACATTGTCGCGATTGTGTGTTTATTAGTCTTCAAATGTCTCTATTTGCATGTTTCGCAATCTCAGGAAGCTTTTATTATGGACTTCTATTATGGCACATGGTTCTTCTTCGTCTGTGTGTACCATATATAAACTACATGTGCACAGAGCGCCCTCCGGCTGCCAGGATGAATTGAAAACAACACATAAGAGACTCAATCGCTCATGATTAGGCTACATCTGCGCATTTTGAGGAAGTATTGAATAAAAAAATACTCCTCTGTTTAGAAATTTGACACAGACATATGAGAATCTATCAATATTTCTCCTCATCTGCACACTTTTGAACTAAAAGCCCTGAGGGATGTTGATTTGAGTCTTCGTGAGGAGAATAGAGGAGTTTTTTTATGAATGAGATTAGCTGAGGCTCATATTACAATCAAACGGTACCGACGCGGTTTTCATATTCATAACTCCTGACACATATTAACAAATTACTGTCACTAAGACTTTGAGAATAAAACAGAGGTAAAAAATGGAAGCTTGACTCTTAGATCTTTTAAATGATGTATAGATTGACATGGTAATTACTTACATCTGACAGTCATTTGAGCTAATTTAAACAAATAAAGCTTGAGGACGAATGCGCCCTCAATCCAGTTAAAATAATTTATGGTGATGGGCGTTCCGTTTCCAAAAATATCTGCACAGACTATACCAATCACAACTGACTGGGTCATCGGACCAATCACCGCAGATTAGCGTCACGTAAAGGCGGGGTTTTGAAAAGTGAATCACTAAAGGAATCATTTGAGAATCGCTGTCAAAACAGGTAAAAATAAATGCATATTATAAGAAAACTAAAGTCTTTTTTGTCATTGCATGCATGCAAAACTGTTGTTGGGGACTTCTAAAACAATATTCGGAACATTTTAAATGCCATAATAGGTGCTCTTTAAGACTTTGGCGCCGTTTACACAACACCATTTTCAACTAAAAACAGAAAACTTTGTGGGGTTTTTTGTCATTCATTTACACGACAGCTGCATTTTGGGGGCCTGAAAACGCTATCTTTTGAAAAACGGGTTTCAAAGTGAAGTTTTTGAAATCTGTACTGTTATGGTCTCCATGTAAACTACAAAAATGCAAATTTGTGAAAACAGTGACATCATGTACGTTAGGTGTTTAGTCTATAGGCAGGTTGTGTTTCTTTACAAATTGACATCATCTACTGGCAGAATAGTCGTTTTCGCGACTCTGTGTGAACGGGGCTCATCTTGGCAAATTGTTGTTGTGTAAACGTACCCCCTTTAAGACCCGCAGAAACCCTGCTTAAGTTTCTTACTAGAAAAAGCACACTGTGTTCCTGTTTTTAAAATGGTACCTAGTACTGATGAAAACCAAGTCAAAAGTTTAAACACATTTCAGTCAAAAACAGGTCATTAATACAACCGTGTATGTGTAGACCTGTCACAATCGTGAATTTTGTGCTGATGATTAATTGTACAAATTATTACGATTAATGATTTAATTTTGTGTCACCTACAATGGTTAATCTAATGCATCGTTTTGTAGAACGTGATGTGAAGTATTGTGTTTCAGCCAGGGATATGAGGGTGTTTTCAGCAGGATCAGGTCAACAAAAACAACATGCATGACAGCCTAAGGTCACCAAATTACTACAAACTTCAAAGAGTCCTGCAGCATACAGTAAGTGTGGAAGGAAGACTTGTCAAAACATACATCAAATCTCCATGACCCAAATACCCAAAGCAGAACTTGAGACGCAAAATTGATTTACCTGAGCACAGATCTTTTAGTGATACAAATTGGGTCAAACGAGTTTAGGACAAATCACATGTCTCAGGCTTCTAAACAGTAAATGTACAAAAAGAAGTTACTCATATAAAACTCAGCCAAGCCCTAAGAAATGCCAAGCGGACAGACCTCTCTCAGTGAGGTAGTACCGAATAACCCCAACTAGTGTTAGACTGATATATCGGGCCGATATTTGCGATTTTTACGTGTATCGGCCGATTCAAGGCTGCTGCGTTCGCCGATATTTTTTTCCCTGTATTATTTACAGACAGGCGTCCACAGGGCAGCTCTCACCGTCTTCAAACTGTCTTGCTCTCCCTCCCTCGCGCATATTAATCAAAATCAATTGAGAATTGACACGATGGTAAAAGGTCGAAAAACCGAAGTTTCACGTGGAGCATTGGGAGATTTTTTCCTGAATTACCGCTGGTGTTGCTCTACAAGAGATTAAGTTGTTGTTGTTTAAGTTGACCGTTGTTACGTTTTTTTTTTTTCTAAGCAAACATTTAACCCAACCGCTGGGTCAAAACAACCCAATTGCTGGGTTAGTCCATATTCAACCCAACTTGGGTTATTTTTAACCCAACATTTTTTAGAGTGTAACCATTAAATGAATAGGTTGTAAATAGTTTTAAAATTAAGTATAGTACAGTCAGTGTGCACTTTATTATGCTGCTTGCTTGTTGCTACTGTGTGCAATAGTGTAATTATTTTATTTATGCTTAAATATTTATTTTCAGAATTTATTTTCACCACTGAACTCTTTTTTTTTCTTGTTCTACCTCACCTGTTTTTACTATTTGTTAAATATTGTTTTTTTTTAGTTCAATAAATGTTCCTTTTTTAAATTGTAAATTTTAAATTGTTATCATCATGATCATTGTGTCATTTTTATGATGTAAATTGAGGGAGCAAAAGCAGGCTCCAAATATCGGCAACCGTATCGCTCATCGGCTAAGGCTGATGAAAAAAAAAAAAAAACGGTATCGGCACTAAAAAATCCATATCGGTCGATCCCCAACCCCAACCTAAAATATCTAATGACAGTTAAACACAGGACCTGTACTGTTGCAGACACTTGTGTCTGTCTGTAATGTGGTGTTATTCTTTGAGCCATGACAAAACACCTTGTTTTTTTGTGCTTGTTTGTAATTTCGCCCAACATTGTGTTTATATATTAATAATATGAATAATAATTATTAAGAATTATTCCTAAAAATATTAAACAATAAGAAATTTTACTATTTTAATAATTTCATTATTAAAAATAAAGAGTATTTAAGAATAAATAACAATATAATAAGAACATTAATAATAATAATAATAATAATAATAATAATGTTTATTTTACAGAAAAAAAAATCATGTTAACATGCAGGCAGCTGAAACTTCACATTAGTACATAAGTAATATATAAAATCCCTAATGTGGACAAAGGCATCAAGCTATCATAGCTGAATAAAAAGATAGAAACGCTTTTCCTGATTAAACATGAAGACAATAAACACCCGACTGCGACAATATATGGTGTATTAAAGTTCTTCAAGCCTTCTCGGGTATTTTCATAATAGTAAAGTATATTTATAATTCAAATGCAAAGCTAATTACAAAATATAGCCTTTATCGCTGTATAGAATACTATAAAATAATATATAGTCTGTGATAAGAGGCCACATCAGCTCACCAAAGGAAGTTATTTCAAAAACTCGACTGACGTTATGAAGGAAGTTGGGAGTAAAAACATGTTATTAAACATTGTCTTTTGTTGGACAACAGGTTTATGAACACCTTGCATTACAAGTTTGGGGAGATGTTTGACACGTGTTGCTTTTTCAAATGCACATTTTAAGTGACTGAAACAGCATATATTTATTGAATTAAAACTAAGACAAAACTTTTAATTTTGATTAATCATTCAGCCCTGTGTCCTCATAAACTTTAAACAAAATAACTTCCCCTCCCTCTTGCTCTGATGACTTGTTTACTGGCGAGAGGGCGGGGCAACCTGTCACTCACATGAGATCATCGACCAATAGCAAACCACAGCCATCCAATCAATGGACGAAATCAAGCCCCCACCTACATTTGTTCTTGTTTGAGAAGTCGTTTCACTCATATAGATCACAATAGGGAAGAAAAGGCTATTGCAACTTCTGCAAAGGTCACCTTCAATGTCAGAAAAATAATGTCCTACAACACGCAGAATGAGGGATGGCAGAAAATGGTTGAAACTCATGCAGTTTTATACCTTATCAAGACCCTCCAAGACCTCTACGGTGGACGGCTTGGCCTGTGAAAGGACACACGAGAGTTAGCAACAATAAAGCAAGCTCTCACCAAGAGTAAAACAAACTTGGCAAATTTAGATTTTTATGTACCTTAGTATTAGTGAGACTTTAAAGCATTCGAGACAGACAACAGCAGTAAGAAACCATACATTTGTGCCATTTCTCAAGCCACAATATTCAAATCAAATAGCAGGCTACATCCTACAAGTTTGAGTGATTGAAGCACATTTACCCTCCACCGAGACACCACAGCGCCCATCTTGTGAGGGCAGTCCTTCTCGCTAAGCTGTTACTCCACACCAAAGCCGGACACCTGTTCACAATAAAGGGAACCGCTTCATTCAGCAATAACAACAATATTAAAGTTACAAACAAGATCATGATAGACGTTTTCCACTTGATGAGATATGAGGATTAGAGAACAGATTATAAAGACTTTATAAAGGATTTCATTACAAATATTTGGACACTTAAGTCACACTAAAGCCGGGTTTTCCACCGCAGGAACTTTCCCTAGGAACTAGGGACTTTGGGGTGCGTTTCGACCGCAGGAACCAGGGTCTAAATGAAGTTCCGGGTAAATATTTCCCCCTCAAAACGGCCTTGCTCGCGAGGTAGTACTTTTTAAAAGTTCAGGAACCTTCGGGGGTGGGACTTGTGCGCTGAACATGCTGATTGGTAGAGCTCACGCAGCATTTTATTTCAACATAAAAGTCTGTTGTGGTGCACGCAGTAAGAGTTGTTTGCTATTCGAATCAACAATGGAGTTTAAAAAATACGACTGATGGACCGGCGACGAGGTTCAGGCTTTATTAAGTTTTTGTGGAGGACGAAATCCAGTGGGCTCTGGAAAGTCGCGTGCGGTCATATACGTCACCGGGCTAATCTTCACGGTACTAGACCGCGATAGAAACACAGACAGCAGCAGATCTGGGGCAAAAAAATAATTCTTGGAAGTAAGTTCCTGGAACAAATTGTTCTGGGTAATTTTGGTGAAAACAGGGTTTTACAAATATATTAGGGCTGTCATGATTCCTTGATTAAATTTGGCTGAGTAGTCGAATTTTAAAAATCCTTGATTGCCATTTACCCTGGTTGTTCGTACGTATTAATGTAATGTAATGTAATGTAATGTAATGTAATGTAATGTAATGTGTATATATACGACACGGGTAAATGGCAATCGAGGATTTTTAAAATTCGAATAGTAAAATTTTTTTAAATGCATGCAACATTTAATTAAATGTCATTTGGCCAATAATAAACAAGGATTTGATCTGCTGTAAAGTGTAACAACAAAAATCACAAGGCCGCTGGCGCCCTCTGCAGGCATTTTTATAATAGCTAATGTACGCAAGTAGATTGTTTATTTTATGTCAATTATATCATGTATTTTAACAGTGTTGTTCTATAAAACCATACGATTACCACATTTGTGTTTGTATTGTACTATTTTTATTACCACAAAAAAAATCTGATGACTCGATCATCAAAATAATCATTAGTGACAGCACTAGTATGAATTTTGCTGCATTCAAAAAATGAAGCAAGTTGCATCTTCAAACAAATGCACAATAGCACATCTCAAAATTGGGAAGATTGCGATTCAGATCATGGATTGTGATTGATTGTTGTAAGATCGTGATATGAAATGTTGGTATATATTGGTCTCAGAATCATGAATATTTTTATTCTGGTGTCACCACTGTCCTGCATTGGGTTACCAGCACCAAGTCCACATATATTCATTTCCACCCCCATTGTAATACCAAATTTAGTGTTTTAAATCAACAGTAGACTCTTTTGTTAACCTGTAACCATGTCTTGACTTGGAGTATCGCAATAATTGAGTATTGCAATAATATAGTATTGTGGTATCAAAGCGTGACATGAGGGTATCGTTACACCCCTACTGTTATTATGTATTTAAGTCGTTTTAAAAGCTGTTTGATTAGGTCTATTTTTATTGCCATCGTCAAAATTACAGAGCAATTACTCAATTATAAAAATAATTGCTAGTGACAGCCAGTGTTGGTGGGAACGTATTACAAGTAACTTGAGTTACATAATCAGATTACCTCAAGTAACTAGTAAAGTAACGCATTACTTTTAAAATATATCAAAATATCTGAGTTCAAAAAAATAATTCAAGTTACTTTTTCACATTTATTAGACTGACATCTCTCTTCTGTCCCCACGTTGAGAAAAATATTTATTAGACTGACATCTCTCTTCTGTCCCAATGTTGAGAAAAATCGAGAGTAAGAGATCAGAGGTGTTGTGTGTGAAAAGGTTATCGTAGTTATAGAGTAAATGTGAGCATTTACTTGCACAATAAAGATTCAGTAGATTCCTCAAAATGAATAAAATCAGTCAAATTCTAAATCAGAATACTATGCAAACCTCCAATAATTAATTATTAAATAAAATATTTTATGCATTTAATAATTTAATCTTACTTTATTGACCAATGTCTTGCTTCTGACCTTAGATTATTCAGTTTGGTATAAAAAAAAAAAAACAAACAGAAAAAGACAAACGTGCCCAGGCCAGAAAAAGTAACACAAAAGTAACGCAACGCATTACTTTTCTTAGAAAGTAACGCAATTAGTTACTTTTTAAGGGAGTAACGCAAAATTGTAATGCATTACTTTTCAAAGTAACTTTCCCCAACACTGATGACAGCCCTAGTAGGATTTTGTTGCATTATGTAAAAAAAAAATGAAAACAGTTGCATCTTCAAACAAATACTACTTGAGTTTCCTCAGAACCAACTACACTTTTCTGATCCATTTTTAATGCAGGTTTCAAGTAGGGCTGAAACTAGAGCCCGACCGATAAAGGATTTTTAAGGCCGATACGGATACAAATATTTGGTGATTTAAAAATTCGATTTGTCGGGCCAATATACATTTAAACATTTTTTTTTTTAAACACGTAAAAAAACTTAAACAGATTTCCCTTACATTAGTTATTTGTAGTTATTCATGATCCCTCAGCCTCTCTAAAATAATATGATAAAGCATTTTAAAAATAAACTTGTTTTATTGTCACAACAGAACAGGGGAACATAAATACTACTTAAAGGGTTAGTTCACCCAAAAATGAAAATTCTGTCATTAATTACTTACCCTCATGTCGTTCGACACCCGTCAGACCTCCGTTCATCTTCAGAACACAAATGAAGATATTTTAGTGTAAATCTGATGCTCTGAAAGGCCTCCATTGGCACAATGGCACGGTTCACTCTCAAGACCCTTAAAAGACACTAAAGACGCCGTTACAAAGTCCATCTCACTACAGTGGTTCTAAAATAACTTTATGAATCGGCGAGAATAGTTTTTGTGCGCAAAAAAACCCTAAATAACGACTTATATAGTGATGACGATTTCAAAACACTGCATCATGAAGCTTCAAAGCGTTATGAATCAGTGAGTCGAATGATGATTCGGATCGCGTGTCAAACCGCCAAACTGCTGAAATTTGGCGATTCAAACTGCTGAATCGACTCACTGATTCATAACGCTTCGAAGCTTCATGAGGCCGTGTTTTGAAATCGTCATCACTATATAAGTCGTTATTTAGGGTTTTTTTGCGCACAAAAACTATTCTAGCCGATTCATAAAGTTATTTTAGAAGCACTGTAGTGAGATGGACTTTGTAACGACGTCTTTAGTAGCTTTTTAAGGGTCTTGAGAGTGAACCGTGCCATTGAGCCAATGGAGGCCTTTCAGAGCCATCAGATTTACACTAAAATATCTTCATTTGTGTTCTGAAGATGAACGGAGGTCTGACAGGTGTCCAACGACATGAGGGTAAGAAATTAATGACAGAATTTTCATTTTTGGGTGAACTAACCCTAAAATGTATAAAAACTATAAAACGCTAACACTCATAATGTGTTTGCGTGGTGTTTCGTCCATTTTTATAATTTTTTTTAAATGTTAATTTATCAGCCATCATAAATGCAGATACAGATAGCTTCGAAAAATGCCTAATATCGGCCCGCCGATATATCGGTCGGGCTCTAGCAGGAAAAACATGTAAATTAGGCGATTTGTGTGGATTGCATCTTTTTGCATCCAACTGTTGATGTTCAAAATTAGATTAGCTATTCCATTAAACATGAAATAACCACTAGATTAATCGATTGAAAAAAAATAATAATTGTAACTTCCGGCACTAGTCAAGATCCTATCAGAGAAAAGTCCTATCAAAGCAACAACAGGTGTAGAAGATCACATTTACTATCAACACTAGTGTTTGTAGTGTTGTGTTTTATAATTAACCACACAAACCTTTTGTTAATGCTTCGATTGAAAAAAAGTGCACTCGCTGTTTACAATCAAAACCCATTTATATTTAGTTTTCTGATGCAATGGCTTTCATAAATAGTGGTTTGAATGCGCGCGCACACACACACACACACACACACACATGTTGAAGCCTGTATCTGGCACGAGCAGGGTTAAGATGCTCAGAGATATCAGATATCACCACAGCTCACCAAAATCTGGAGGCTCTGGAAAGTAACAAGACACTCCTCCTCTATTTTAAACTGCAGAGTTCTCAAGGGCCCTCAATCTCACAGACAGTAAAGAGTGCAAGAATCAGACCCATGAAAGTCACTTTATTCAGGACTTCATTCAGCCTCACCCTTCAGAGGAACTTCAGGAAAAGTCCACTGCGACGCGTTAATGCGCACTTCATACAATGCGACTCAAAAACGTATTAATCTCATGAAAACATCGCTTTAAATGTGATATCAAATAGTAAACTCGCAGACTAGAACCGCAGGAATACTTCATTGAAGAGGAATCACTTTAAGACAGTCTAACTCGCTGATAGAGCAGGCGACATTTTGTGTTCTCTTTCATGCACGCACTACTACGCAGCTTGTATGTGCATAACCACGCCGAAAACCGCACATAATTTAAGACGCCTTACCCGTGAACTCGAAATCCAGCAGTGACCTGCGTTTTTATTCCTCTACTTCAGCGGTAGACGTCATCAAACTGCTCCCACAAGCCCCCGCGCCACGGACTTCCTCTCCTTCACCGCTCTGTGTCACGTGGTCAAACACTTGAGTTCTCTCAAAGCGCGGGAAAATGGAATGGACTTCACGCCGCGCTTCCGGGAAGTTCATGACACAACGAAAGCAAAGCATATTTAACAAATATTAACGTGTTTTACGTCTATTATACATTTTGATAGAACTAATAATACAAAATACGAAATAATAATATTTGAAAACCTGCTGTTATTGTATTTGAAAGGGGGAAAAAAAAGTTTAAACGCTGTAAAAGTGATGTTTGTGGAAATGTTGCATTCAACAGGCTTTTTTTTTCATTTCAAGACATTAAAATGATTGTATAATCAATTCAAAAATATCATTAACTAAATATACATATAATGTCTAATCAGTAACACGTAAAAAAATAATAATAAATGAAATCTGGATAGAATAGATCGCTATTTTATTTTATATTTTGATTTCTTTATTCAATTTCTGTACCTGAAAGCTACTGTTAGATGCCTGAAAAACCTGAAACGTTTATTTTGTATGCATCTTTGCTCTGTTGTATGTATTTGTGCTGTTGCTTGTAGTTTGATTATTTTTTCTTATTTTCTTTATTTTTATTTGACAGTTGTCCTATTTCCCTGAACATAGCACATAACATGACCCTAAAACCGTGATACAAACCGAATGTGTGTCATTTGAACCTTAATTGAAACCAAACTACAATCTTTTTAAGATTTTAAGGACCATAAAATGTTTGTCCAGTCATTTATTTGGGTCCGAATGCAATGATATGATGTCCTGCCTGCCAACACATGCTGCACGGTTGACTAATACATGCTGGGGCTTTTTTTATTATTCTCATTATTGTCATATTGGCTGTTACTAGTCCACACAAACTGGCAGTGAGGGACACCATGTTTATGGTTTCACATCTTACAACAAAAGTGTTCACTGAACTGTTCGGGGAGTTCAGGGAATATATATTATATCATGTATATATATATAAAAAAGTAACTGTAGTCTGATTACGAGTATTTTAAAATGTATAATCTAATTAGGCCTACTCGTAATCAGACTTTTTCATTGATTACAGGATTACATGTTATTCTCACAATGGCAGTCTAATACTCATAATTCATTGATTCTCCCTACTTCTTTTTTATCTTGTATATTGTAATTTCTTCTTGTATACACTCTAAAAAATGCTGGGTTAAAAATAACCCAAGCTGGGTTGAAAATGGACTAACAGTTGTTTTAACCCAGTGGTTGTCCATTTTCAACCCAACTTGGGTTCTTTTTAATCCAGCATTTTTTAGAGTGTTTGTTCAGGTTTGTGGAATTGCACACACACACACACACACACACACACACACACACACACACACACACACACACACACACACACACACACACACACACACACACGCGCGCACACACACACACACACCAGCCACAATTGATCATCACTGAAAACTGAGACACACACACAGCATTTGATCACTGGATTTACAGAAATCTTTTCACTTTTGTTGTGAAATAAAGTGTTTTCTCAACATTGCAATATTGTCAACTTCTGATTAACACATGAATTATTATTTGAATCATCACAGTTATTTCATGCATTAGAGGCTTTTGTTCAAAACATTAACATTTCATATTTCCATGCAATGCAGGGATTCCCCAACTTTTTTGACCTACTATATTTATTTGAAGTACCCCCTGAGATTTTAAATGTGTAAGTTAGGTCAATAACAAAATTAAGTCAATAAAAATTATAAATAATACAATTAAAATCACGGTTCTCTGATGTTGGGTAAAAGTCATGATATGCAGGCAAACATTTTTAGTAGTGTTTAAATAAAACCCTATTGTTTTTATTTTTAAATCATTTATTTTAATTTAACATTCAACATCTTTATGATTGAATTACTTAATAGCTTTTCATTAAACTCAGGAACCCATGTAGTTCCATCATGAACCCCAGTCTGGGAAACCCTGACATTATGTAATATTTTAATGCACTTCATGCTGTTGATAACACAGAATTAAATATATTTTATTTCTCTTTGTATTTTTATATCAATATGGTACAATAACATTCTACTCAAATCAATGTGATAAACAAGTTAGGTCAAAAGTAATCTAAAAGTAATCCAAAAGTAGTCACCTTAAATATGTAATGTAATGGATTACGTTATTAACTACAATTTTTGTCATGTAATTTGTAATCAGTAACCGATTACAATTTGTAAGTAATCTACCCAGCTCTGTATTTATATCTTATAATCTCATTCGGTCATGCAATCTCCCAGTTATGGTTTTGTAATTAATTCAGATAAAATAATCTGTTAAATTATGCTGGCATGTAATATAAAGCTATTTTATCCCATGCAGCACTTTGTATTTAAATGTTTAATCATCATTAGTTGGGCATTATAAGACCACTGCAAGACTGCAGAAGAGCAAAAAGAAAACTGTCAATGGGTCAATGACATGACGTATTTTTGTGTCCGAATTCATTATTTTCCTAAAAAAATAAATAATAAATACATGTCACATATCAAATTGATCTACAGTATTTCCTTTATAAGATACTCTTTTAATTGTTTTGAAATTCTATTGACTTTTTGAGTTGTGGTGTTTCAAAGACCTAAAATGTCAGGTGGTGCGACCAGAAAATTGACATTTAAAAGTATCAATTCCCACTGCAATTGCAAAATAAAGTAAGAAATATTAATGTAAACCATGATATAATGTATACAAATAATGATTAAAATAAAATAAAAAACATAAAAACTCCTTATGGAAAATGTTGTTCTGAACACATACAAAAGTGTCTGTTTGTACGAATTGGACAAAAAGGGCAATAGATAGAAAAGGGAAAGGGAATTTATCATGTGATATGCATTTTACAATGATTCATATGTATATTGTATATGTATATTATTACAAGTGAATATATGGTCGCGCCACCTAAAATTTTCTGGGCCGGGTTTCCCAATAACGATGTATCTTAGCTCTAAAGAGCATGTTATACGAGCAAAGTTACGATCACTCGCAGCAATTCCACGTGTGTTTCCCAAAAATGTACTTAACATGAACGCGCGAGAACGCGCTCTAAGTGCTACTTAAGAGTCGCTGTCCATTTGCGAAGTTCTGAAATATAACCTTATATGGAATCGTTTCCTCTGAACGTTTCACCTAATAATTGTCATCTGATGTGGATTAGCAATCAAAACACGTCTATATAAAGCAACTACATACAGGCTGAGGCAAAAAAAAAACAAGAAAAAAACAAACAAGAAAAGATACCTTTAAAAAGGACGAAATAAATATCCTCATTTAATTCAGATGTGTATTTATAATTTTTTTTGTTTGTAACCTGCCCTCATAAAAAATAAAAAAATAAAATCCAGTGATCATAAAGTCAGTTTCCACAATAATATTAAGCAGCAGAACTGTTTTTTTAATCAACATTGATAATAATGAGAATATTAAAATAAAAAATAATAATAAAAAAGTGTACAATAAAGTACAATCAAAACCTTATAGTATTATCACAATGCAGTTGAATAAAGTTAAAGGTGTAATCTGCCGGTTGTCCTGTAGGTGACCTCATAACTCTGTCTTCTTACGATACACTTAGAGCTGTACGATTACTCCAGAGCACTCGTAGATCTACGATCATTTTCAAGTGCTACTTAAGTTACGATGCTTTTGGGAAACAGACCTTAATATTAAGATCACTCGTACGATCGTTTTTACGATCAACTTAGGCTTACGATGCTTTCGGGAAACGCAGCCCAGGGCTAATAAGCTTTGCTGAAGACTAGCCGTTTACACCTTTAACTTTATTCAAGTGCATTGTGATAATACTATAAGGTTTTGATTGTACTTTATTGTACACTTTTTTATTATTATTTTTTATTTTAATATTCTCATTATTATCAATGTTGATTAAAAAAAACAGTTCTGCTGCTTATTATTTTTGTGGGTTTTTTATTTTTTATTTTATGAGGCCAGGTAACAAACAAAAAAAAATTATAAATACACATCTGAATTAAATGAGGATATTTATATCGTCTTTTTGAAAGGGATCTTTTCTTGTTTTTTTTTTGTTCAGCCTTTTGTCAGTGCCTCAGCCTGTATGTAGTTGCTTTATATAGACGTGTTTTGATTGCTAATCCACATCAGATGACAATTATTAGGTGAAACGTTCAGAGGAAACGATTCCGTATAAGGTTATATTTCAGCACTTCGCAAATGGACAGCGACTCTTAAGTAGCACTTAGAGCGCGTTCTCGCGCGTTCATGTTAAGTACATTTTTGGGAAACGCACGTGGCATTGCTGCGAGTGATCGTAACTTCGCTCGTAGAACATGCTCTTTAGAGCTAAGATACATCGTTATTGGGAAACCCGGCCCAGGGGTGCGTTTCCCGTACAACGATGCAACTCGCTGGTTTAACTACCATAGTACGATGCATCTTTAAAGAAATCAAATAGCTAGTCACTACTGTTTCCCGAAACCATGGTACCTGTGTCGCAAAACCATGGTTTGAACCACATTGATTGGAGCTGTCGTTATGACGTTCTTCTTCTTCTTCTTCTTCTTCGATCTAATGGCGGACTGGTGCTATGAGCACATATCGCCACCTGCTGTAAATTTGGTTCTTTTCTCTTTTCGACTGCGCTTTCTTAGTGACGATGTGGAGTAATTACGTTAACAACTCAACATTCATTCTTTGAACAAAAAATATAAACATATATAAACACAATGTTGTCTTCTCTGATCCCAAAAATCTATAACTATTAATTTCACAATTTCATATTTATTAATTTCTTATTGAATATTGATAGATCAGCACAATTAAAATGAAAATAAATGATGGGTTTTACTGTTGATCAATGATCACTGTGATTGTTATACTATTGTGTACACCTGTTGCATATTTTGCTTAAGATCATTAGCCTACCTATTTAAGTCCCCTTGCCATACAGCTATGTGTTCATATGACCTATATGAAAATGACGCGAAAACCACAATTTTCAAAAAATTAAGTTACAGTTCTTTTGGAGGAGGTGGAGAATAAAAAAACAGCTATTTTCAAAGCTGAAAAATTGTGTAACAAATGCTGATTAAAAAAAAAAATCCTGGGCAGAAATCACCCAAAAAATAAATGCTTCTGCCTATTCCTTTTCAGACTTTATGTTGATTTATGTCATCATTTGTTAAATGTTTAAATGTCAGAATAAAATAAATCTGAATCTGCCTACGTTTCCTTAGCGCTAAGCACTGCATGTGTTGCGTAGGCCTATGTGTAATGCTACAGTACAGATACAATTTAATATTTAAGGGTAAACCCCTTTTTGTAAAATATTGTAATATGACAATTTGTCTTTGGGAATTTAACAAAGCTACTCACTTGCACACTCGTTTCTTCGCACAAACGAAACCAAGACTGCGTCCCAACCAGCATAAATAATCCTTTCGGAGGGCACTTCGAAGGGAGAATAATTGCGATCGTCACGCTATTATATAGTTTCAAATAATTTGTAATGAAGAAAGCAAATTGTGTAAAACCTAGGCACCTCGACTTTAAGTCATCCAAATTACTTAAAGTGGATGGTGAAACCTTCGAAAGAAATAGGCTATAGGGTCGATAGCTCTGAATAGAACACATCCCAGCTGCTGCGAAATCAATGACGTCGACACGACAAACTAACAAGGAACTATACTTCTAACCACAGGTCAAGAGCTGTCGTTCCAACCACACAAGTTTGCGATGCAATTTGCGAACGTTCGTTGGAACGATGGTTTCGGGAAACACCAAATCGTTGAATGCTGATAACGACGGAACTTGCGACCATAGATGGCCAACGATGCTTTCGGGAAACGCACCCCTGGGTGGTAAAATCAGAAATCTTGTTTAATAATGAATTAATGCTGTCTTAAAAGCTGTAAAAACAATATGAATCAACAACACCTTGAACACATTTTTTGGACAAAAAAAATGCATTTTAAAACTCTTTTGCTTAAAATTATTATTTTTTTATCTTACAAAAAAATATTATTTTTCTAATTTGTCATTGACCCCAATGCTTCATATGTCTTTGGGATGTGATGAAATGGAGAAAGGATGAGGCATTTAGCATGATTTCTGCTTGTTTGAACGACCACACTGCCTCAGCTGGAACACTGAAGATCAGCACCACGGACAGCAACAGCGCTTACACACGCATAACACGGGGGGATTCAATCCAGTGGCCAGTTTACTTCACCTTACACTAAACATGTCCATGCAACCATACGTTTCTATGGGGAAAAGGGAAATT
>NC_137103.1:9677860-9805360 GCF_949357685.1 Gobio gobio | reverse complement strand
ATGTATGCAGACAGAAATGCATGAGCAATTTGTCTGAAGTTTGGGGTTGTGTGGATAATCCCATTATTTTGTGAGTGAAGAGTCTCTACTGGGAGTATTATGGAAATATCGGTTTGGATTTAATGAGACTGCTCGCATCAGCGGAACATCTCTGAGAGAAAAGCCTACCCAGGCCGGCCAACCTTCCAATAAGAAGATTGGAAATAGGACTCGGTGGAAAGGGGATCTTTTTTTTTTTCCTGCTTTTTTTTTTTTTTTAAATAAAAAAAAAATCTCAGGTAACGAATACCACGTTTAATACTGTACAATCTACACACCAAGAACAATGCGAAATGCTCAAGGTCTTTTATCTATCTTGTCTAATGACTTCCCACAGCGGGTTGTTACGCTTTGACAGCGAGTCTCAGAACGGGAACTTTCTTACATTTCCACATTCAAAGGAGGTCCATCAAGGTACATGATTGGCAATTTTCGTCATAATCTTCACATTATTAACAGCAGAATTGACATTGTAGCAGTAGTGCAGATTTTATGCGACACACTCCTAGATCAGGGAGAGTCCCTCGAGCAGCAACACTTTCAGAATAGCATCATTATCTCGCGCCTGGTCCCTTAACCGATGCTAAAGTGGCACAACCAGTGTATATATTCTCTTTACTGCACGATGTGGTCCAATCTAATAACAAATAATATTTGCATATACACTCTTAAAAATAAAGGTTCTGTACTGGTACCGGGGGTTCCATTATGGTGGAAAAGGCTTCCTCAGATTTTTAGAATGTTCTAAAAAGGTTCTTTACAGTGGAAAGGGTTCTTCGGAATTTTAGAATGTTCTAAAACAAGGGAACTGTTGACTGAAGGTTCTTTGGGGAACCGAAAATGAAAATTTCTTCTAAAACACCATTTTGGAACCTTTATTTTGAATAGTGTACAGTTATAATAATAATAATAATAATAATAATAATACACGAGAAGTAAAATTAAATGTTAGTGTAAATTTGCTCATTATTATATGTTGTAATACAGTGTGTTGTAACAAGGCCTTCAGTATCCTTAACAGCTTATTTTAAATATATCTTTATAATTCTGAGCGTTTTATTGGAATGGAAATGCTGTCCCTTAATTTAAAAATAAATAAATAATAATAATAATAATAATTACATGTGCTTCAAATAAAAAGAGTGTATGCCAGTACTAAGCTATCTATTGAGCGCGCTTTCTTCTCTCTGGTCCGGTGAGGGCACCGCAGTTTTGCTGAGAACCGCCGCCGAGTACGGCAAAAATCCGCTCTCGGACCTCTGCCCGCTCGCCGTGCAGGTGAAATCAGAGCTGGTGCCCCTGGAGCCCAGGGCGCTGGCAGCCTGACTGCTGTGGCAGCTGAGACACGAGCACGGCCCCGCGGCCGAGGGCGCACTGACCGCCGCAGCAGCCGCAGCCGCCGCCGCCGCAGCCGCCGACGCCGCCGCGGAGCTGTTCAGGCCTGCGGGAGACTGGTATAGTCCTGGGTGTCGGAAACTACACAACAGCTCCGGGCGCGAATAGGGATGAGAAAGCGCCCGGAAAGTATCAAGGGGACGAATAGAGGTAGCAAAAGGTGAAGAAGCGGCTCCTGAGGCGGCTGCCGCAGCAGCTGCTGCCGTGACACCGACATGGGGGTAATAGTGTAGTGGCATGTGGGAATGAAAAGGGTAAGGCAGACTTCCGGTGGCGGCCGCGTGCGTCATCATATAGGTGTAGAAGCTGGGATCGGCGGGATGTGGCCAGGACATGGCGAGCCGCTGCCGCTTGTCCTTCATTCGTCGATTCTGAAACCACACCTACACAGAAACACACAGGTAACAATTAGGGGTGAACAAAACAATTAAGCACTGCAGTTTAAGTGGTAAAAACAACCTATGCGCATTTCAAATAAAATGTGCTTGAGAGAAGTTTGAATAATTTTGTAAATGCAACCCCTTTGGTTAAGCCGAAAAGAGGCATGTTTCTGCATCAGACAAAATAAAATCCATTATCATTTTACGCACAGTCGAATGTGTGTTTAACAATTAATAATTATTTAAGAATGAGAACGCGGATATGTGTGTGTTTTTGTTTGTGCATTATTATCATTATTCTACTCTTGAACCTCCGTGGCTGTGAAATATATTTTATGAGCATTATGAATTAGCAGGAACATATTCTACTATTTGCTATATGGAAGAGGTAAACAAAATTAGACCAATACCTTTATTGTCGTTTCGGGTAAATTTAACGCCGCGGCCAATTCACATCTCCTGGGTCTTGACACGTAGTTTTCCCTGTAAAATTCTTTCTCCAATCTTCCAATCTGTTCTCGGGTAAACGCAGTCCGATACCTCCTCACTTGGTCCGAGTTCGAGTTGCTGGAGTTACCCATGGAATTACCGTTGAGATTCGAGAGAGACGATGAACTATTGGAGGCTCCTGAATTACTGTCCGAAAAACCTACAAATAAAAGACAAACGTGTACATTGATATTTTTCACGCTAATTTGTACATTGAAATAAAATATACACGAACATATATAATCCGCGGTGTGTTTATAAAATGTAGCTATTCAATTCAACGGGAACTTGTTGGGATTCCATTTAACTTTATTTGCCAGAGAAGCGCGCAATGTTTTTAAAATCAAAAATAGACAATTCAAATACATCAATTTAACACTGTATACAGTCCACATAATGCAATCACTGATCATTGAATTCTTTAAAGGCAACGAAAAAGGCTACGCTCTTAAAAATAAAGGTTCCAAATTGGCATGGATGGTTCCATTTAGAATATTTGCATTGCAGAAAATGTTCTTTATGGTGGATAATGGTGCTTTGGATTATTAAAAGGTTTTTCGCAGTGAGAAAAAAAGGGAACACAAAACGCACCTTTGCTGCCTTTATTTTGAAGAGTGTACTATGAATCAAATGTAAACAAATAAATCAAATGGAAAACCCCTTGAAAACAATGCAATTCCCACTCGAATGAGCATTCGAACAAATGCGCGGACCACAAGCCCAAAGTTTGCACGCAGATTGTTTACCTTTGCCATTGTTTTCCTTGTGTTGGCTGATGCTGCCCGGTGAGCGATGAGACGGGCAACCCACTTCCACGTCGCTGTTCATGTCGGAGTCGGGAGAAACTTCGGGATACATGTTCATTTTCTTCCTGCTTTCGGAGGACGACACTTCTGTGGACGAGGTATTGTCGCCGTGGTGGTTTCCAAATAAGCTGTCTATCTCGAACTTGCCTTTGGTGGGAATATCCCCGAGACCGCCATGCAGCGAGGCGGAAGTTATTCTCGGGCTGAGGCGACCTGCGTGCTGAGAATTTTCCAGGGCCTCGAGCACCGCGTTCCCGGCCGAGTCGGAGAGGTTGGAGAGCCTCTTTCCCGCCACTGGACTGTGTAGTCCCCTCTCCATCAGAATCATTTCTTTTCTTATCCTCTCCATCATGAAGTCGTGCAGAAAAAAAAAATCAAAATCCAAAGTCCCAGGGCTGGTGCTCCGATGACTGGTGGCGGATCTAATCCGCATTCAGCTCAGCTGCCGCCTCGAAATAATATAACACCTTTATGAGCTGGAAGCAAAAAACAGAGGAATGCCAGTGCGGGCAACGAATGACTGCTCAAAATGACCCGCGCATCCTCTCTGGTCCAGAAAGTCATTCATCAAAAAGTGGTTTGCGCCTTCGTCGTTAAAGGTGCGCGTGACGCGGCTCGAATGATCATTTATTGTAACAGGTTTATAAGCAAATAAATAGGAGAGAGACTGTCATCTGGCCCTTGATCGGCCAGACGCGTATATCCAGGTGGAGAGAGAGAGGAGAAGTGAGGAGAGCAGCTTCTGATCGGACTCTGTTTTAGATGGCTCCTGGGGTTGGCCTCTGGGGTGAAATTGACAGTCTGATTAATAAAATGAGCGCGGCAACATTTCCCTCTTCATTTAGGAATATCATTATGCTTTGATTCTCTATTGTTCCTTCCTTCTGTTCTGGCTCTCCCACTCTCCCTCTCTCTCCCTCTCTCTCTCTCTCTCTCTCTCTGAGCTCTTGTTTCTTTTTTCTTCCTCTGTCGATTATTTCACAACAGACGTTTTCGAATGAGAGGCATTAGTTAAA
Source organism: Gobio gobio (assembly GCF_949357685.1). Taxonomy (NCBI): domain Eukaryota; kingdom Metazoa; phylum Chordata; class Actinopteri; order Cypriniformes; family Gobionidae; genus Gobio; species Gobio gobio. Next base: position 9,801,235 of record NC_137103.1, on the reverse strand, counting down.
GATTTTTGCATCCAATTAGAAGATCCCGTTGCGAATATGGTTGTTCGTTACAAAATAACGACACGGACATATTCAATTGTGTGGCATTATTTCAACGCTGCGGTTTTCTTACATCCTGTATTTGTTGGGGATTGCATATTATTACATGCCGTTTTTGAATCATTTATGTGGTAAAAAATATTTATTATTTTCCATATTGGTAGACGTTTTCGAACCGTTCTTGTTTAATGCATCTATGCTGAAATTACAATATTTTCATATGTGAAATGATAGATCCTCATTTACCACAAATGCTGTACAATTGACAAATGATTTCGTTTATTAAACCCATGTTTAAAATTCATGCATTGAAAAGTATGTACGCCGGAAAAAAAAAAAACCTTTTAATTATTTGGTATTTATTGGGAAATGGACTAATCATTACTGTTTATTGCTACATAATTATAATACGCGGATCAGGGATTATAATTATGGTCAATGCCAATCTAGATCATGCGATTAAATCTGGGTGACACTTTATTTTACAGTGTCATTGTTACATACGTGTAGTGATAAGGTAACACTTTATTTTACAGTGTCCTTTTTGCATACGTTACATGTAGCCTACTTACTGTCGTATTAACAGTAAATTATGCATAATTACATGCAACTACACCCTAATCCTACCATAATCCTATAGTGAGTACATGTAGCTAATTAATATTACTCAGTACTTAAATATATAATAACACTGTAATGACACCTTAAAATAAAGTGTAATCAATAACTATAAATTATGCATAATTACATGGAACTAACCATAAACCAAATCCTAATCCTAACCCTATAGTAAATACATGTAGTTATAGGCCTAACTAAAATGACTCAGTATACTATTCTTAAATGTATAATTACAGTGTAAAAAAGACACCTTAAAATAAAGTGTAACTTAAATCTGATATGCAGAAGGGTAGGCTATTTCACTTTATACCGTTTCTCACAATATGTCAATATCTCTCAAACGCTGTAAAATAGGTTAGAATAATACGTTTTAATATGTGATCCTCTCAAATCAAGTGTTAATGTGGGGGCGTGAGCGGCTCTTTAAGGCGAGGTTAAGTTATCCACTTCAAGTAGAGAGAGAGAGAGAGAGAGAGAGAGAGAGAGAGAGAGAGGGAGAGAGAGAGAGAGAGACGCGCTAAACTGTTTTCGCGTCCTCTGGCGCCCTCGCCAGTTTTTCATCAGATAATACAACATCTTGAATTCAGTGAGCGATCATCAACCCACCTTCCCTTTTCAAATAGCTCTTTAACCACAGTTCTTACCCAATTACTTCATTTATTGTAGCCTATTAATAATGTATCAAATGCGACATCGTTATAGAACTAATGACATGTTCAGATCATTGTTAAAAAAAATATCTGTTGTGAAAAATAATGCCTTTAACACCACATATGATCACTAATATCGCGCTATTTCTGAAGACGCAAATCGTTACAGCGCGTAAAAACGTGCGTCTATTAGATCCTATAGATCCTAGAATCACTCAGACCCATTTTGTTCAGAGACAAGCTGAAAAGCAAAAGGGACACAACATACCTTACAAGGGCACACCTTAAGAAAAACATAGCTTTTCACTATTCCCATATAGTGAATGATTGCAGAAAAAAATCACATGTTTGTATTGAACATTTATGGAGCAACATATTTATGATTGAAAATAAATCATACAAGTGGTTAAAAGGTGGCGAGGGGGACTTTTACCCCACAGACACAAGGGACAAAAGACACAAATATTTACAAATACTTTAGCTGAAATAATGTTTTTAATAATGTCTAAGTTAATACTTCACTTTAGCAAAGTATGCACTATTTTCTGTTTATTTTGATAAATAAAATAATATTTTTTTGTCCAATGTCATTAAAATGTTAATATGCAACAAAAATAAATATCTACAGTAAACAAAAAAAAAAAGATTTACAGTAGTCAGATTATCATATTATATGATATGATTAATAGGCCTATCATATTTTTGAATATGGTTTCATCTTAAATATGGTGATTATCTCTAAAGTGGACATTAAAATCTTAATATGTCATGTCAACAAATGGAAAAGTCAGCCAGCTGTTTATTATCATGTTAATTATTGTGCCTTTTACCCCAAATACCATACTTTTACATATTTTTCCGTTATGGAAAAACTGTTGCTTTACTTACCTTGAACAAAACTGACAAACATTAAGACCTTTATCTTAAAATATATTCTATAATTATAGCGGTTCTCATTTGCTACGTAAAAAAAGAATAATATTCAAACATAAGATCAAATAATCAAACTTTGCTGCCCGTGATCGCGTCAAGCATCACCCAAATTTCCACGTGCATCAAAAGTATGTTTTGGAAAGTGCTGTGGCGATTTTTTTGTGCTATCTAGTGGTTTAGAGGAAAATAAAATCGTTTATCCGGTGAGCCTTCCCTACTGTAAAACCTATAGGCCTACTCAATCTACAAAAAGTGTTTGACAGAAACAAAATCGCCTAGCATTTTGCTTGCTCTCGCTGTTAAGGACATGAATAATTATAGATTTGAATGTAATTTTTTAATTACAGAGAAGGGCAGGTTAGTCTGATCAGTTGCAAAGAAAATATTGAAAGCCAATGGTGAGGATTCTGAGACATCAGGCAATGAAAACTTTTATGTTGTTTGTATGGAGCGATTTGGCTGCTCAAAGCCAAAGGAAGTGTGGGTAAAATGTTCCTTATTCTGTCTCTGGGCTCACCAAGCCTACACGCTAGGGTTAAAAACATTGATTTTTTCACCATTGTGTCTCTGACTGAGAATATTCACAAATAGACACAAAGACTCATACACATCAACAGTCTTTTTTGTTAGACCTATGTTCTAAAGTCCTATTGTTCTTTTGGATTGTTTCAATAAACCTGTTTTTGAAGGATATTGCATGATGTGGCCTATGTTTTGTCTAATTGTTACAACTTACCCCAGCATGGGTTACCCCGGTAGTGGGCTAAAATGTAACACAAGATGTATTTGACATCAACTCATAAGGGCTGGGATGTTCTTGCAGAGGTTTGAGTTACAGATGCTGAAACAAAACGTTATACGTGAAACAATGCATAGTAAGCAAAGGCGACCTAACAAATTCCAACTTAAGTAAATAGCCAAAATGTGACTGTCCCTTTAACGGGGCTGACTTGTCCTGTCATGTCTGTGAGGACTACTGAAGAGAGAGTTCATACCAAAAATTCTGTCAACATTAACACGTATTTTGTACCTGTAGGCATCTCTTTCGTCTGTGGAATACGAAAGAACATGAAACATATTTCAACTGTTTTTGTTTACATTGAAAGTCTGTGGGATTCAAAACTAGACCCCAATGACTTGCACAAAAAAGGTCATACAGGGCCTGTTTCCCATACAACAACGAAACTCATTGCTTAACCACATGGTATGATGCATCATTGTACAAAAAACAAACAAACAAAAAACAGTGCATCATTGTAGATACTGGCTAGTCACGATTGTTTCCGGAAACCGGTCGCACCTCGGACATTTGAAACACGTTAGTTCCCTTTCAATATCGGTCTCTCAATGTGGCGTCAGATTGTTCCGGAAACAAATTTCTCCTAAAAATACTGCAGCCTGATTGAATAGCGCTACTGTGTTGCAATAGCCAATGGCATTCAAGCGTGAGAATGTGGGGCGGCGCCGCTCCCATATATAATGCGTTACTCGGCGCCATTTCCTTAGAAACTTTCTTCTGCCTACTGTATGTTAGAAGCCGTTCTCGCCATGGATTCATCGCAGAACAAGTGGATTACTTTTAGTAGTAGAAATGTGAAATAATTTTTGAATTTGGTGCCTTCTAGACTGAGAAAAGACAGAAAATGTGGAGGAAAGACAACAACTCCCAGAATGCGCTTGCTTCGCTGTCCTACGAGGCCACTCCCAAAGCCACGGCTAATGGTTATCACTTGCCCACCGCGGCACCGCCCCCAACATCGTTTTGATATTCATAGTAATAAAATAATTTCGTTCAGTTAGAGAATAGACACTACAATTAAAAACTGAATGTGTCTTTTCAATAAAGTGTGAGTGAGCCGAACGAAAGTCACGACACAGATGCAGCAGAAGTCAGATTTCATTCCTCACGAGATGAAGAGCTGAGCAGAGCTGAGGCAAGCGGGGCTGTCATTCTCGGCGCGTGTCCAGTCTGGCGCATTATCAGATCATGCCTATGGAAGCTAAACTTTCATAGGAATTCATTGAAAAGTTTAAACACTCACTTTGCTCTGCACCGCTCCGTTATGAATGCCCGAGCTGAGCGGCCGTGCGCATTTACATTCTGTGAGTGAGATCCCTCCCCTGCGGGCGGGTTGAAAACATGTGGAACTAGCTCCTGTAGTCTCTAGCCTCTGGCCAAAAATCCTCAGATGATTCAAAATGACGAAATTTATGTCATCTGAGGATTTTTTTCCAGAAATAAAATGCATAATTCTCTCGTCTCAGGGGGACATGAGGGGGGAAAGTACGATAATTCGGATATACTACCGGGTTTCTACTGATACAAAGCTTAATGCTAAATCACTGAAGTTACCCTTTAAATCTGCATGGGATTAAATTAAATGAAGTCCCTTGCAAAGTCTGCGCGGGACCCATTGAGCGCCCAAGCGGACCTGGCTCATGCGTCATTTGCCTGGGCCACGCCCACGCGTAAGCAGCAATTGTCATTGGATATTCTATCCAAGGCATTGGAGGAACTCGAGAACTCCTCCCGTCGCACCAGAACACAGCAGGTTGGACGAGTAGACAAATGGGGATATTCAAATCTTCCCCCTGTGGAGGAATTGGTTCCTGATCATCTTTGTCCGGAGTTGTTGAGGGTCAAATCTACGGTAATGCACCCTAACAAAGTGTGCCACACCACTGCCAGCATAGACATGGCCTCTTCGGCAGCTCGGTCCTTCTCGGAGCCAAGCAGCTTTAGCACTCCATACGATGGCCCAGATCCTGAAATCTTAAGAAAGCTCTGCAGCACCACTGACCTCGCCCTATGAGCTACAAAATCAACGGCCCAATCCATCAGCCACACGATGGGGAGTCTTGTTGTGTTGAACTGCCACCTCTGTTATGAAGGATGCGGAGAAGGCGGTCCTTCTTAATTCCCCCCTCAACCTCTCCGGCCTCTTCGGCAAAGGCTCAAAAACAGTCCAGAATTCTAAAACACTTTATGCCAAAGCCTGTCGGAGCGCTCATCCTCGGCCCATACCCAAGGACTATCTACCTGTTACCCCTTCCCTAAACGGCAAGGTCCTTATTATTATTATTTATTAATATTATTTATATAGCTTTATACAGCTTACTATTGTTTCAAAGCAGATTTACAATAAATGTTGCAGTACTAATGACACTAACTTTCTGGAAAAAACAAACAAAACTGCATGCATTTTGCGGAAGAACATTGTTTTGGTTGTGCTTTGGCTCTGTGTGACTCTACGGATGAATATGGTTCTCCTACTGCTCATAAAACACTATCTATAAGCTTAAGAGATATAACCATTTTAGACGGAAAGGATCTTAAGCTGACTAGCTGAAGACATTACTGTAGCTTTACCCATTAATAGACATGACACTGCATTAAAAATGTATTTCGCTACAACAATCATAATGAAATGACTTGGTTAGAGAACTCTAACTCTGTTAGAGAGCTACAAATGGCAATTTACCTGTTCAATAAAATACCTTACTCACCTGTTGAGTAATAAAAACGTGCCTCTGTGTCTCTTTTACATTTCAAACCCCTCAGTTCTCACCATCTCCAAAAAGCCAAGCTAATGTTGATTCTGGTTTTATTACAATCTCTGTCACATTAAATTTTTTGCCAGCAGACTCTCCTCGGGTCTGTGTGTTTTTTTAGCTGCTCCATATCAACTTTGCAAAACCTTGCTTGCACACTCATTATTGTGTTGCATAATAGGATTGAATGAGTGCACTCGACAGTGTCCAGTATGGTCTCAGACACCACTACAAAATGACGGTTCCCTAAAATAATGCACTATATTAGGTAATCTTTTAATTATCTTCTCTCCATCCCTACTTACAGCAGTGTAGCATTTTTTTCTGTATTTTAACTAGCCTTGTTAGTAAACCTTTTAGTAACCTTTTTTACTAACCCTCCCTAATCGGTGTAAATTTGAGTGGTTGTTGGAGGAGAGTAGAGATGAGAAGTGCAGAAGATTGGAGAGATGTGCTGAGAGATTTCGGTAACAAAAACAAAAGTTGTTTAATCGATAATTGTCCCATGTCTGTCTGTTTAGTTGATCTTTCAGTAGTGTTTTCATCCTGTCACATGTTCCTTTGTCACAGTTTTCCCGCCAGTCCTTTGTTCCCATAGTTACCCTCATTAGTTAAGTTATGTTCAGCTGTGTTTAGTCAATTATCTCGTTTCTGTTTGCTTTTTATGTTCCTCTTGTTCACTCACTCTTTGTCCGGTCAGCGTTATGCTAGGTTGTGCTGTTGCCTGTCTGCCCAGAGTTTATTTATGATTAAAATACGTTTGGATTGCATCTTCTGTGTCTTCTGCCTGTTCCTGTGCACACACCCATGACAATAATACATCCTATTAAAGCATTGGGCTTCTTAGGGTGTACTCACACTAGGCAATCTGAACTGTGTCAGAGCACGTTTGACTCCCAAAGTCTGGTTCGTTTGATTGGTGTGATCACCCCGTACCATAACCGATCGCGATACACTGAACTGTGCCCGAGCCCACATCTCAGCCCAATATAATCTCAGGCAGTCAGAATTGTATTTTTCTATCCTCCCCCAGAGACAGTCTGATTGACAGAGGGTTATTAACAAATCAGTTATTGCAAGAGTAGGTTTATCAGTTAGTATTGCACTTTGTCTACATTTTTGGGACAGCAGATGTATTTCTTCCCCTCAGCGGAGAACACTCACTGCCCACTGTTCTTCTCCCTGATGCAGTCCCCTCTGGGAGTAGATGTGCTTGTTCATTGCTGGCCGGGGACACACTAATATGCAAAGTAAGTCCACAACTGGCAGACAAATAAGCTACTTCTTTTCTTTCCAATATGGTAGGAAGAATTGTAGCGTAAATTAAATACATTGAACTTAAATGGGGAGTATGTGTCTATGAGGATGTTAACTGTGACAAGTTTATGATGACTGGATGCATGTTTGTGTTAAAGACACAATTATGACATGACAGCGTGTCCCAAAACTTGACTGCTCTTTTGCTACACAATCAAAAGTATGTGAATTTTCTTTACAAAAAGAGTATCTGTTTCTAGGGCATAAATGTAGACGAACTGTGGTTTTTCAATTTCTGCCTATGCGTCATGTGTATACCCTCTATTAAAATGAATGCAATTGATGCATAGAATAAACAATACAAGTATGAATAGATTGAATGAAAAAACAATTAAGTACGCTGGTTATTAATATACATTGTGTGAAGTACAACAAATGTCTGGCATAATTATTGCAGACAACTTTATACATGAAAGGGAGGGAGTAGAGATGTTATATAAAACTTTAAAGGAACACGCCGACTTTTTGGGACTTTAGCTTATTCACCGTATCGCCCAGAGTTAGAGAAGTCCATACCATTCTCATCTCTGTGCGTGCCATAACTCTGTCTGACGCACACACCGCTAGCCTAGCTTAGCACAAAGACTGGAGGTAAATGGCTCCAGCTAGCCTACTGCTCAATAAGTGACAAAATAAAGCCAACATTTTCCTATTTACATGTTGTGATGTGTATAGTCACAGCGTGTACCAAGACAGACGGAAAATGAAAAGTTGTGATTTTCTAGACTGATATGGTTAGGAACTATTCTCTCATTCCTGCGTAATAATCAAGTGCCATACCATGAGTGCAGCGGCGCAATGATATTACACAGCGCCTGAAAATAAGCTAACTTCTGTCAACATAACCAACGTGACAACCTGCTGACACAGGGAGCATTCTGGGGACTATTTTCAGGCGCTGTGTAATATTATTGCGTCGTTGCACTCATGTTACGGCACAAAGTTCCTTGATCATTACACCGGAATGAGAGTATAGTGCCTAGTCATATCGGTCTAGAAAATCACAACTTTTCATTTTCCGTCGGTCTTAGTACACAATGTAACTATACACATCACAACATGTAAATAGGAAAATGTTGGCGTTATTTTGTCACTTATTGAGCAGTAGGCTAGCTGGAGCCATTTACCTCCAGTCTTTGTGCTAAGCTAGGCTAGCGGTGGGTGCGTCAGACAGAGTTATGGCACGGAGATGAGAATGGTATGTATGGACTTATCTAACTCTGGGGGATACAGTAAATAAGTCGGGACTTTAAGTAAGTTTGTCGATTGTCAGCCCGCTTTGTATTGTTACAGTGTAGGTATTATTTGAAAAATACTACTCTTTCTCTTTCTCTGTGTTACCCGGACTGAGATATGCCGGTTTATTTGTCAGCAAACGTCTGTCGGATGGCAAGTTTTGACAGCTCCAGGGCTTTCATGAAAACTATAGATTATTACCAAATTGTTCTATCCTCACCCACAGACAGTCTGATCAACAGAGGGTTATTATCAAATCAGTTATTGAAAAAGTAGGTTTTATCAGTAAAAATAGTATTGCACTTTGTCTACTCTTTAAACAGCATTAAAATAAAAACAGAACACTAAAACTGTAGATGACTGTGTTTTGCTTTGAGGGTTGAAGGTGCTCCCAGTTCCTCTTCTTCCAAATTAACTGACAGAATTGCAGTTTCTTTCAGTTTTCCCTCTAAATTTGGCCCAAAACACTATAGTGGTTTTCTCTCCAGGTTTACAATTCTTCACAGCTTTTAGTCAATGTCTACAACACTCCGGATCCATCATTGGAAACCAAAAAATAACTCACTGCCTCTGAACATTTATCCTTTGAATTCTTGCACCTGGGAACAACAAAAGTCTGAACAGTTTTCTAAAACATATTTCCTACTCAAGCAAGGAGGTATTTGACTCATAGGTGTTGAAGATTTCCTAACTTTTTGACAAAAGTGTAGACACCAGTCCTTTTTCTCTGTTTTCTGTCATAGCAAATGGATTTCTGTCACAGCATATGAACTCACTCTAAAATCTCAGTCAGAGTCTGGTATCGTCTTTGCTTACCTGGACTACATAGAACGCTCTGTTATCTGTAGGGTACTTACCTCAACTCCAGCACAGATTCCTCTCTGAGTGTTTCATTGATCTCCATCGTCTTAATCACTCTTCAGTTAACTCTACAAACTGGTACTTACCTGTGTTTTCTATGTTCTGCAATAAAACTGATAATATCCCAGTGTTCAGACCAAACCACATCACCACACCATGGACCCAGTGGGGACAGCATCATCATCCATCACATACCCCTTCCCAGAACTGGTAGAAGCCCTCTCTTCACACCCCAGTTCCAAAGCTCAACCTGATGCAATTACCTCCAACACCCAGCATGCCAAAAGTTCTGCCATGGTCAATCCAGCTCCCTACTCTGGATTGGTGAAGGATTGCAGTGGTTTGATGTTGCAATGCAAAGTCCTGGTTGTGCTGGTCCATCCTGTTTCTGTCTGTGCCACGTATGTAAAAAGTCCTTGCAATAAGCACCAGGTAAAAGTCCCTTCTGAATATCATTAGTTTCCGGATGTCTTCGGCCCACAGCAAGCTACCCTCACAGAGCTACAGCAAGGTGTGCCAAAGCCCAGAAGTCAGATCTACCCTTTATCTCTCGCTGAACAGAAGTCCATGGAGGAGTATAAAGAGAAAGCCTTGAAACAAGGATATATCTGCCCTTCCACATCCTGTGTTACTTCGAGCTTCTTCTTTATGGCCAAAAAGGAGGGAGGCTTGAGGCTCTGCAGTGATGACTGTGCACTCAATGTGATCATCAACAAATGCTGTTATCCCCTTCCCCTGGTCCCTGCCACACTGGAACTACTGTGTGGTGCCACAGTGCTCACAAAGCTTGATTTGTGCAATGCCTACAAATAGGGTGAACCGGAATAGTGGTTTGGAACCGAAAATGGTTTTAACTGCTTTTTTTCTGAAAGAGAAAAAAAAAGTCTAAAATATGTGCTGCACTATCCTTCATTTCACTGCTCAGCACTCTCAGACTTTACTCTAGTTCAAACTGTTCTCACAGCACTACCCAGCAAAGGGCGAATATGTCAGTAGTGTAGAAAGATTTCTGAGATTCTGATAAATGTATCAATTTTACAATGTGCAGTGTTTGTTTAGATTCAATTTAAAGAGGGACCAAGCAGTCAGAACAAAGGGAATGCATGATTTCCAAACTACTTTAATTCATAGCTAAAAAATAAAGTTACAAATCAAAATGGAAACATTTGTTAAATAAATCAAAGTCTGGGCCTATTAAAAAGGTAAACTAAACAGAGCCAAACTTAACTAAACAAGACAAACACAATGACACACAAGGAAAAACGTATACATAAAAGATAAGTCAGTCTCACTCACACAAAGGGCTGACACAACACAGCATTGCTTAAAAGTAAAATAAATCATAAAACAGAAGAATTATACAAGTCAAATAACTATCTTAAGCAAAGCAAGTAATAGTATTAAACAAAATAACCACAAAACACAAACAATCCTTCAACAAGGCAGAAGCTTTATGCGAAAGGGCCTGTCCCGGAATTGAACCACAGACCCACCAAACCTCCTCTCTCCACCTGACGGTAACTTCAACTAGAAAATGTGCACCCAAACTATTTGTGATATTGAATTAATATAAAGGGGAAATAAAACAAAAGAATTCATCAAATCAGTATCTTTCATCATTCCAGATGCATACTAAGAAATACTATGTATATGTGGAAATGTGAGACACTTTTCCACATTATGTTCGATACCCACATCCCCTGTAAAAACAACATCTAATTGCATAGTACAGCAAAACAATAACACTTAAAATTACCCCAACTGTCCATTCCTTGTCATCCCTGGTCACACCTAGGAGTAAATTTTATTACTGATCTCCCCATCTCAAACGGATTCACATGTGTGCTAGAGGCTATAAATCAGTTCTCAAAAGTGTGTCATCTGGTTGGACTGAAGGGCCTTCCCACTGCCCTCGAGGTCCTCAATTCAACTCACAAGTTTGGAAGGCCTTCCTGCCTTAGTGTAACAACAAACCTCTCCTCTAGATACCACACTCAGAAAATCAGGCAGATGGAAAGGTAGATCCAAGAGATTCCTGCCATGAATATCAACACGACTGGAGACATATCTTACCTTGGGCTGAGTATGCACAAAACTACCCCAGCCTGCCACCAGCCTAACACCATTTAGTATGTTCTCGGCTTCCAGCTGCCCATTTTTCCCTGGTCAGGAGAGCTTTCTGAGTTTCCAGTGACTCATTGGTTCACCTCCAACAAGCAGTTCAGTGTCAAAAAAATCAGACTGGTGCCTGGAGACGCATAGCATCCGATTCTGGCAGCCCTCAGGCATTGCTGTATTTGCTTTTCCCGGACTCATCATCACTCATTGTTTTCACCTGTGTCTCATTTACACACCACTGATGTCAGTGCGAGCAGCTGGCATCTCTACAGTAATGCCAAGCCTTAGGGTCTCTGAGGTGGTCCCACTGTCGACAATACTCCCTGTTACAGCGATGGCTATTTTGTGTGTTTGGGCTGCACACTGCTCTCCAGCCCCTGACCTGAGTCCAGAGAGGACTCCGTCTCCTAGCCAGAGTCCAGAGAAGACTTTGTCTCCTGCCCAGAGTCCAGAGAGGACTTCAGCCTATGAGCTTGCTCCAGAGTCCATAGCTCCTCCCAAGAAGCTTTTTTTGGGGGGGACTATAGGTCCATGGAGGCCGTCCCTGAACTGCCGGCGCTGCTGTGGTCCCTTGAAATACCTGCTCCGCCATGGTCACTTGAACTACCTGCGTCGCCATGGTCCATTTAACTACCTGCACCCCCATGGTCCCCTGAACTACCTGCACTGCTGTGGTGGTTGTATACTCCACCATGGGGGTCTTCAAGCCTGTCTGCACTGCTGTGGTGATTGTCTGCTCTGCCATGGGGGTCTTCAAACCCATCTGCAGGCCCGTCTGTTTAGCCTGCTCCGCTCTGGCTGCCTGTGCCACTCTAGTCATCTGCCCAGCCTTCTCCACCCTGGGCGCCTACCCGGCCTGTGCCACCCTGGTCAGCTGTCCTGCCTGTGCCACCCTGGTCATCTACCTGACCTGCTCCACCCTGGCTACCTGCTCTGCCTCAGACCCCAGGCCCTCTTCCGCTCCACGGCCCTGGACCTCCATCTCAACCCCACGTCCGCCTCCGCTCCACGTCTCTCCTGGACACTTTTAGGAACATCTGGAAGCCGCTCCTTTGAGAAGGGGGGGGGGGGGGTGGGCTATGTCACGATTCACCAGTAAGAGTGCCCGTGATTACCACCAGAGGGCACTCTACCCCAGACTGTCACACGATCAAGGAGTCCGGACTCATCATCACTCATTGTCCTAACCTGTGTCTCATTTACCTCATTACCTCTGCTTATATCTAGCCTGTTCACCCAGTCATTCATTGCGAAGTCTTGTTTGTTGTATGTTTGATTTTTGAGTGTTTTCCCTGGTTTCTTGTCTCTTAGTTTTGGATTACTTGCCCGTTCCATGGATTACCCTTTTGCCTTTCTCTCCTGTATTGTTTGCCTGTTTGGACTGCTTGCCTGTGTATGACCTTTTGCCTGTTTTGACTATGATTGTGGATAACCCTTCAATAAAGCTGCATTTGGATCCTCAACCTTTAAAGTCTCAGAGCAGTACATTACACTGGCTCAGACTTCCACCACACTACCACATCACTCTTTCGTTGTATAATTTCTGAAGCCGCATCACCCCTGTCACACCTCTCACAGTCAGAGATGGACAAATAAATGTTCCCCAAAAGCCTATGTCAAATTTGACATTTACATTAACAAGAATAATTTTTTTAAATGTTAAAAAATGGTGTATAAATAATCAAGTAAACTCAAATTACTTCAGTCCAGTAAATGTTTATTTTACATTTACTTGATAAAAAATCATTAAAGATTTTTGAGCAAAAAAAAAAAAAACTATGCTTGATAAAATGTATGAACTATCAATCAGAGGACAGAAAACGTCTCAGGTTATGACTATAACCATAGTTCCCTGAGAAGGGAACGAAACACTGTGTCCACTAGGAACAGCTCTGGGAACGCCCACAGCGTGATAGCGTCTGATGCACGTATGTCAAATCAGCCAATGGCAAGAGTGAGCGTCGCGGGCGGGTGATGTCACGTCCAGGAAAGGATAAATACACATCCGTTCCGATCGCATTTCAGCTAAACTGCCGAAGCAAGGGATCACAGGGATGCAGGGAGTATGGCAAAGGGACGCAGTGTTTCGTTCCCTTCTCAGGGAACTATGGTTATAGTCATAACCTGAGACGTTCCCTTTCGAGGGAACTTCACACTGCGTCCACTAGGGACTGCTCTGGGAACAAAATACCAAAACGTCATGATACCAAATGCCTGTCGTGTGAAACTGTGGCATATTCAAGACAGGAGCACTGAAGAACCTGGAGCACATTCCAGGTCAAGATCATAGTATCTCACAAACGTAAGAGGCGAGGACCAACTGGCCGCATCGCAAACTTCTTTGAGGGAAACCCCCGATATAAAGGATATTAGAGGCCGCCATACTCCTAGTAGAGCGGGCTCTGACAGCTAAGGGACACTGCTGACCAGAAGACCCATAAGCCGGTGAGATAGCCTCGACTATCCACTTGCTCATTGTATGTTTGGACGTAGGGAGACCCCTGTTCTAAGGTCCAAAACAAACAAACAATTGATCCGCTTTCCTCCACAGGGCAGCTCTGTGGACATAAGCATCCAGTGCTCGCACTGGACATACAAGGTTCAATCTTTCCTGGTCTGGATTAACAAATGGAGGAGGACAGAGAGCTTGCAGCACTATAGGCCGTGGAACATTGGTTAACACCTTCGGAAAATACCCTAATCTAGGGTAAAGGAAAGCTTTAACCATCCCTGGTGCAAACTCCAAGCACAAAGAGGATATTGAAAAGGCCTGAAGGTCTCCTACTCTCTTAATAGAAGAGATGGCAAGAAGGAAGATGGTTTTCAGAGTCAGAAACTTTTCTGAGATGATGTCAAGTGGCTTGAACAGAGCCGCAGATAAACCCTCCAACACTATAGCCAAATCCCAAGTAGGAACTCTAGTGCGCACCGCAGGCCTCAGCCTCCTAGTGCCACGAAGGAAATGAGTTACCAACGGGTTCCTCCCCACAGTAATACCATCCACATGGGCATGCTAAGCAGAAATAGATGAAACATACACCTTTAGTGTAGCAGGGGACAACCCAGAAGAGAAATGCTCTAGTAGAAAATCTAGCACTGAACCAACAGGGCAGTCGACTGGATCTAACTGTCGTTCTTGACACCAAGAAGTGAACAACCTCCACTTCAGGGCATATAGTCTCCTCGTGGACGAAGCTCTGGAGCTGAGAATGGTCTCCACTACCTCGGTAGAGAGACCAGACTCTATGAGCTCGGCCCCCTCAGCGGCCAAACCCACGGATTCCACATTTCTGGGCGGGGGTGAAATATTGAGCCCTTCGCCTGAGATAGAATATCCCTCCTGATCGGAATCTTCCAGGGTGAGCCAATGAGCAGTGCTACGAGGTTCGAGAACCAAATCCGGCTCGGCCAGTAAGGACCTACTAGCAGTAGACTTATCCCCTCCCGGCGAACTTTCTCCAGAACTCCCTGGAGCAGAACAACTTGGGGAAATGTGTACAGACGCCGCCTCGGCCACGTCTGTACCATGGCATCCAGTCCCAGAGGAGCTGGATGTGTCAACGAGAACCAGAGTGGACAGTGCGTCGTATTCTGAGATGCAAACAGATCCACTTCTGCCTGGCCGTAAATCTCCCAAATGAGCTTCACCACCTTGGGGTGAAGTCTCCATTCCCCTGGCCTCAGCCCCTGTCTTGACAGGATGTCCGCTTCTATATTCTGGGCCCCCGGAATAAAGATTACTCTCAAGGAAAGTAACTTCCCTAGAGACCACAGGAGGATCTGGTGCGCTAGCTTGCACAATGGGCGCGAACGCAGACCCCCCTGGCGATTTACGTAGGAGACCACAGATGTGTTGTCCGTACGGACCAACACATGATGGCCCCTCAGGTCCGGGAGGAAAAATTTCAATGCTTTGAAAACTGCCATCATCTCCAGGCAGTTGATGTGCCACGAAAGATGATGGTCCCCCCACAGACCCTGAGCTGAGCGGCCTTCCATTACCGCTCCCCAGCCCGTGAGAGAGGCATCTGTCGTCAGGGTGACTCGACGACATAGTGCCCCCAGCACCGGACCCTGGGACAGGAACCAAGGTTTCTTCCAAATGACCAAGGCGCGGAGACACCGCCGCGTGATCTTGATCATACGAAAAGGGTTCCCCCTCGGGGAAAACCCTCTGGTCCTGAGCCACCACTGTAAGGGTCTCATGTGCAGCAGGCCAAAAGGAATCACGTTGGACGCCACTGCCATTAACTCCCAGTAACTTTTGAAACTGCTTTACAGTGAATGACTGGCCTAGTTTTTTTAATATGAGCGAGGACGACATCTCGATGCCAAACCGCCATCTCCTGCGACTGTGCCAGGATCTGCCAGTCGTCTATATAGTTCAGAATGCGTATGCCCTGCAGCCTGAGCGGGGCCAGAGCTGCACCTGCGCATTTTGTGCACGTGAAGGGTGAAAGAGCTAGACCAATTGGAAGAACCCGATACTGGTACGCTTTGCCCCTGAAAGCGAACCTCAGGAACTTCCTGTGTTGTGGAAGGATGGGGACATGGAAGTATGTGTCCTTCAGATCTATTGTGACAAACCAATCCTCGGATCTGATTTGGGTCACAATCTGACTTAGCGTCAGCATCTTGAATTTTAGTTTTCTGACTGTACAATTCAGACGACGAAGATATAATATGGAGCGCAACCCTCCATCCTTTTTTGGAACTAAGAAGTACCGGCTGTCAAAAAACCCGATTCTCTGTTCTGTTCAGGGACCTGTTCTATAGCCTCCTTTCTTAACAAGGTTTCTACTTCCTGTTCCATTATCAGAGCCTGCTCTGGACGTACTAATGTTAAAAGCACTCCGTTGAATCGAGGTGGGTGGAACCCAAACTGAATTCTGTACCCCTTCTCTATCGTCTGCAGGACCCATAGCGATATATTTGGTAGAAGTTTCCATTCTGCCAGAAAATCTACTAAGAGAACCAGCCTCTCGAGACCAACACATGATGGCCCCTCAGGTCCGGGAGGAAAAATTTCAATGCTTTGAAAACTGCCATCATCTCCAGGCAGTTGATGTGGGCGCCCTCGCTGCTGGCGTCAGGTCTCTTTTGGCCTGAAGCCTTTTGGCCTGAAGGACCTCCTTTGGCCTGAAGCCTTCTTCGCCTGAAGCACGATCCTCAAGTCGGTCTTCGGCTTAGAAGGCTTCGGCTGAGAGTGCCGACCTGGCCCACCGTATCTCTGAGGTGGAGCACAAGATGCGACACTCTCTTTTTGCTGCTGCCTCTATGAAGAGCTAGACGGCTGGGGCTGCTCACGCCCAGCAGCCCCAGAGGGTTGGTGGCGGCGCAGAAGATATTTCTTGAATGCCTCCACTTGTTTTTTATTCTCCTGGAATCTGTCGACGACTGTATTTACAGCGTCGCCGAACAGACCCGTAGGTTCCACTGGAGCATCGAGGAGAAAAGCCCTGTCTTTGTCCTTGATGTCAGAGAAATTGAGCCACAGATGTCTCTTTGTCGCAACCAAGGCTGCTGTAGACCACCTAATAGCTCTAGCGGTCTCCTTGGTGGCTCTCAGAGATAAATCTGTGGCCCGATGCAGTTCGCAAACTGCTTCAGGGCTCACCGTTTCACCGTCATCCAAATCCCCCAGCAGTTCAGCCTGGTACGCTTGCAAAATACTCATTGTATGCAAACACGCACCAGCCTGCCCTGTTGCTGTGTACGCTTTCCCCAAAAGCCCATATGTTGTTTTTAACGGCTTAGTGGAGAGCGTGAGGGACGATGCTGAAGCAGGGGACAGATAACTCGCAAGCGTCTGATCCACTTTAGGTATCGCCCCATAACCATATTCTTTCAGCCCCCTTATATCACTATATGTTTTAACTTGAGGGCTGAAAAGACGTGATGAATATGGTTTCTTCCATGATCCACACAGCTCGCTGTGTAAATCAGGAAATAAAGGAAGACCCTGTGGTAAAGGTGACACATTTGATGACAAAAAGCGCTCGTCTAATTTCACTCCCAAATATCACACACAAATCATGTGTATCTCCACCCGTAAGGAAACGGGGACACGGAGGAGTACACTGTTTGAATACGTTTTAATTTTTAAACTGAGACTTATTTTGCTTTTGACGGACAACAATAAATAGACAGAGACAGCTTTCACACAGATCGCTTAGCTGAGGCAGAAAAGCTGAAGTGCGATCGGAACGGATGTGTATTTATCCTTTCCTGGACGTGACGTCACCCGCCCGTGACGCTCACTCTCGCCATTGGCTGAGTTGACATACGTGCATCAGACGCTATCATGCAGTAGGCGTTCCCAGAGCTGGCCCTAGTTGACCCAGTGTGAAGTTCCCTCGAAAGGGAACATGAAGTAAATTGTGTACAACAGGTTTTTCAGTAAAGTTTTGGTCACATTGATAATTTATAGGCCCCAAAAAATTGGGGTTAATAGGTTAATATATTCATAAATAGGCATTATACTTATTGTTCAACATAATTTTACATAATTTCAAAGTTTAGATTATAAGAGAATAAATGTTTTGAAAATTCAATAAAAATGTTGCAACACACATTGCCAAACAAGCATTATGTTTAATAAAAATGAAAAAAAATTGAAATAGTATTATTTGTAAGATAAGATAAGATGGAAAATAGCAATAAATACATTTATTGTAAATCTAATTTATTGTTATTAAAATATATATATATATAATCTGATGTTTCTTTGCCCTTTTTAGGGTTAATATGTTTTATGGGGCATTTGTGCATATGTATATGTGTCAGTGTAAGCACCTTGCTTTGCCCAGTTATCATTTGCTCATGGAAAGCAGATGTGAATAAAGATGTGTTTGTATTTGGTGGGTAATGTATTTACAGTTGCATGTTTTCAATACTTTGGGTGTAATAAAGCCCACTGGCAGAAGCATAAATCAGCACCTATACCCGGACTTCTGATCACCCGCACCTGTTCCTCATTTCCTAATGAACTCACAGTACTCACTCAACATTCTCAGTCAATATTTTTACTCAGATAACGCTGCTTTTGAGAAACATGCAGTAGAGATTAAGTTGTAATGCTTTAGTGCTTCTGGACTTAACTAAATACAAGTGCGGTGAAATCAAGCTTTGTGAAGCACTGAGGCTTTCCCCTCAACTGTGTCATGTGGTCAAAAGGTGGAAAATCTGCATTTTGCATCCCAGTCGACCTAGCAATCTTTGATTGTTTCAAATAATTTAGTTTGTGTTACGAAAACAGCATTTTGCATTAAGGCAACAGCCTACTAATATTTCATCTATATAAATAATAGTATTTCACGTGTCATGTATATGTATAAATAAATGTGAATAAATGTATGAAAAAAATAATACATGTACAACTTATTAAATTAACCAATTGTGTACAGTAGTGATTTTAGGGATCTGCTTTGATTAACACATACAGCCTTATTCACATAAACTTGCACCATGGCGGATTCGCTGTTTACATGGTGGAATTTGCAAGCAGAAAAACTGAACGCTTCTCTAGCGAGGAAACGGGTCTGCTCATACTCGTCCAATGATGCTTGCTTGCTCGCTCATCAATACTGCAAATAGGTAGGCTAATTTTAATACATGCAATCCATTATGACATGTAGGCATTTTTATATGTATGTACACAATAATAATATTTTACATTTTAACTGAAATTAAAAATGTTTGTGTGCTGCTGCGTGTCCCTGTGTGTGTAATGATCAGAGTGTATAGGTGTTGTGGACCCGCCAACAAGCGCATATTACTAACACACCCTTTAAATAACACAAAAAATACTGTGCTTTTGACTTAACCAGGTTTTTGTTGGTGAGTGACACAGCCTATTTCAGTTTCCTCAAAATAGCAACACGCCAACAATGCGCCTGAACACACCTTGTTTTCAGACCAGCACGCCCATGGGTGAACAAATTGGCGCAAATACATTTGCTATTTAAACAATGTGGCGATTTTAAAAAAATATATAATAAAGTAGGCTACAAATGCTTTCGGTTCGGTTTGTTCATTTACCAGTTTTTATATCGTTGGAACCATCGGTTCAAGACGGACAAAATGCATGCCTGATATTTGCTCGTCGTTCTGGAGAAATTTTGGGGTATTTTGGATTTTTTGTGAAAACCTACTTTTGCGATCTAGTCCTAAGTTTTGTTTGCCTGATCGTAACCAAACCAGTGCAGAAATATTCTCTGGAGAGTGAATATCAATATTTATTTTAAAAAGTTGAAATTTCGATTCACATGGGAGCCAAAATGTTTGATGTGGAAGGGGCCAATTTTACTAAAATGACTATAACTTGTGAACGGAACAAGATATTTTCACCAAGCTCGGGACACATGTATGAGCTCAAAAGACCATTTTCACGTTTCCGGGTTTTTCACAAGTCGTCATAGTTGGGTTAACTTTTATAGCGGTGAATGAGAGGGAGAGTGGGGACAGTTGCAACGTGTGGCAGTTGCAACATTGCTGATTTCTTCAATCAGGAATGAGCTGGAGTCATGACACTCCTACTGCACATGCTCAGTATGTCCCTCCTTCTTTCTGGAAGTTAACAGCCACATGTTAAACTTCCATATGGGAGAACTGAAATTCAAGTTAAAAAAGTAACTTTTTTTACAACTAGATTTTTTTGTCATACTGTCTAAACTTTTTAAGTATTGATCTTTATAGTTTTATAGTTTGAATGTGCAGTTTCTTAGCTCTTAACAGACTTAGGTACAATTTGTTCAAGCTAATGTGTTAGGCTAGCATCACTAGTTTTAAGATGGCTGCCATGGGTGGGACAGTTGCAACGCATTGTTGCAACTGTGTCCACGCATGGTGTTGCAAATGCAAGGCATGGGCTCATGAAGCCTGCACTGATGGTGGTTCCATTTACATTTGCCACAATTGTGAGTCAGTTGGGGAATTATGAATACTTGATGTTATGAACTAATCAGTTTATGTGCTTTTGGTGGTGTTATGAAATTGTTACTGGTTGTTACTACAGTTGGGCCTACATACATTTTTGTGGGATTTTGACAAAGGTGTTTTTAAACAAACTTGTTTTTTTTTACTTTAATAAGTTAACTCAATGAACTCTGGTCTTAAATAAACATATATATATATATATAAATATATATATATTTTTTTTTTATTTTTTATTTTTTATTTTTTTTCTCTTTCTAATACAAACAGTCGCTGAGAAACTGAAGGAAATGTAAAAAGTGTTGCAACCGCCCCCACTCTCCCTATACATTAAATATAGTTTTTGTGTCCCCATTTGCTCAAATAGCAAAAGAAAGACTCCACAATAGTGATTTCACAACTTTCAAAAAGAGGGGAAAAAATAGAGTGAGATTGATAACGGCAGTGAAAAGAGAGAAAGATGTATATTTTTACCATCACTCCTATAGACGCTGTATTAGACCTCACCCTCACAGCAGCAGTAACTTGTTTTTTTTTATTTTTATACAAAAGTAATATAATACAAGTATTAGTGTTATAAATGTACATACATTAAAAAAAACTAAATTGCTATATGCTGTTATAGACAATCACTATAACAGAAAAAATACGTGAAAATGGCTATAACTACCCAACTGCTAGTCCGATTGACTTGAACATTGGCATGCTCTGTCTTTGTCCAAAGTGCCATGATAGTAGGCTATGACATTGGCGTGTCTCAAAAAATATGGCTGCAATCAGAAAATTAAATTTGAACACATATTTAACAAGGTTAATTGAGACCGGGAACGAAACGCTGTGGGCATGTTCAACTCATGGCTCTAGAGGTCTGTGAGAATTTTGAATGAAATCGGCCACTAGTTGGCGCTAACAAGTTTATGCCTCTGAAATCTTGTGGTATTTCACACATACACACAATATTCATATCATTTGACAGATCTCTTCATACTGAACAACTTTACCTCATGGACCACTGCTGTCAATCAAATTAATTAAATATTTGCGATTATGTAAATAAACTACTTTTGCTAACTAGTCCTAGGTCATAAAACCAATGCCGTGCAATACTCTGGACTCTAGGTAAATAATTATATATATAAAAAATAATAACTTTACCCCTTGGGTAGCTATGGGTAATTTAAAAAATGAGTGTGGCAAAATATACTCGAAAGTCTATCCTAAACGAAAGCACGGAATTTCACGAAAATAGGTGAGCACATGCAATACATGACTCTAAAGAAACATGCAAACTTTTAGGGAGATCGGGCCATAGGTGACGCTTTAACGGTTAAAAAGCTTTTAAAAAACACATGTAAATTGCCTGTATTGACTGCAAATGGTCTTCTATGATCTAAGTGGCTACATGCTTGCTGCTAAATAAAACAATATCTTATATGTGCTTAAACTAAAGGCCTTAAAACGCTTGAATCCCGATAATTGTTGCTACCACATATATATTTGTATTTACTCTTGTGTGGCTACTGTGTGCTTCTTGTCAATGTTTTTTTTTTTTTTTTTTTTGCGGGTGTAGTGAATTGTTAATAATAATAATAATGATAATAATAATAATAATAATAATAGGGAACCCACAACAATAAAAACAATCCAAATAGGCCTATTTAGCCTATGTGGCCTATTGTTTTTCATGGAAAGATGTGAAAATCTGGTCCCCATATTATGAGAAATCTGGTCACCCTATAGTGAGAGAAGTGTTCAGCATTTGTTGAGTTAGCCAATAGCCTGTGAGAAGCACTTAATCTTTTGTAACATGAAATGTTTACCAAAATGAAGAGGAAAAAAAAAGAAAAGAAAAAAAACACTGAGTGCCCACATAGCTACAATAAACGTAAACAACATAAACTGGGCACCAATAAAGACAGGCCACATAAACACACTTCCGCACTTCAAGGCGAGCGCTGCCATGTGATCTGCTTTTATGGTTGGCCCATAGAATGGAAAAGAGGAAATATAAAAATTCTTCAAAATTCTAATTTCTATAGGCCTACACCAGAATTTTGGAGGAAAACGGTAGTGTTCATGCGTCGGGCAGCATTTACACAGGGATATTTTACGAATATCCAGAATGGAACGCAGCCAACTCAGAGTAACTAATCGTTGTGAAAGGTATGTTCCGTCGTTCTTTCTTTTACAGCTTTACTGCTGTGGTATGCCAATGCTTCTTGTGAAGGCACTAGAAAAAAACTGCAGGTTGTCTGGTTTCCCTTCAAGCTCTAATTGTGCTTTTGGGCAACTCACAGGTGTTTCACAACTGCACCCGCTCACAAAATCCCAAAAAGCAATGCTCAAATAAATCGTAGAAGATAGTAGATAGAATATATATGTGTTCTTGAGGAATTGAAGGCTAAAGTACAGTGCAATATCACAAAATTTATTTGTCGTTTACACTCAAGCGCGCGCCACAGAGCCGTTAACACTTAACCCTTGGATCCCTGCAGTTACGAAAATGCGAATAATTTACAGATTTTTTTCATTCATTTCTTTTTTTTTAAATGGTTGATGCATCCACAATGACGTTGACATTACACCTTAACCCTAAAACCTTACCCCTTATACCAGAAAAATTGGCACACCTTCTTTTCTGCTACATTAAATTACAGAGCCACCTAGTGATTAATATTACAGCAGCCATTTCTGATATTGATCAAATTATGGCCTATCAATAAGATCAGTAAGTTTATAAAAAAGAAAGAAAGAAATTATTACTTTTAATCATCAAATACACATTAAATCGATCAAGTAAAGACATTTAATTTCTACTTCAAATAAATGCTTTGAACTTTCTTTTTATCAAAGGATCCTGAAGAAAATGTATCATGGTTTAAAAAAAAAGAGTTTCTTGAGCACTCGGCATTTAAAAATTATTTTTAATTATATCATGCGACTCTGAAGACTAGCCTCTTGGCTGCTGAACATTCAGGTTTGTCATCATATACATATATATTTATACATGCCAAAATACATTTTAAAATATGATGACAGAAAAGTTATTTTAAACTTTAATAATAATAATAATAATTATATATATATATATATATATATATATATATATATATATATATATATATATATATATATATATATATATATATATATATATATATATATATATATATATATATATATATATATGCACATGAAAATCACATGAAAAATTTGGCATCAAACACATAAATGCAGGTCTAATTTGAGACATTTCCACTGATTTGCTGCGTAAGCTTTTGATTGTAATTCAATAGGCTTCAAATAGCCTGTATATAACAAACAACAGAGAACAAAATTTTGCATTAACATAAAAGAAAATTAATCTTAAAAGTTATTTAAAACTTGTTAAAATGCTACCTTAAGCCAGGCTTACTCGTAGACAACTGAGGTGTGGTGTAGTCCAAGTTCAGCTTAACTATTTGCATGTCACATGGTGAAAACTATCCAATCAGGCACTAGGTTATCTGACCTATGTAATTAGTCGGAAAATAAACATAAAAGCTTAACTGTCAACGGAAATTGTTCCCCGCTAACATTTTTCTTGAGTTTGAATCCATATCAGACGATGAGTTAAATTACAAGTCATATACACTGTGTGCAAGTAAATATGGAAGTACTAGGGGGTTTGGGTGAGGAGTTTGGAAGTTTTTACCCGTCCGCCTTCAGGTCGCACTCAAGCCGGTCAGCATCAGGAACGCCGCTGTTCTCTTCAGCGGAACGACCGACTTCTATGTGCTCCGAGTCTCTTACTCCTTACGTTTCTTTTCCAGACCATATCGGCACAAGTACTTCAGTCACTTATGGATGTAATTTCGGAAACAGTTGTTATGGCTGCAAAGTACCACAGAACGCTGTGTTTCCGCCTAGTGTTGTGAAACAAAATGCGAATGGACAGTCTACCAGTAAACCCGTGGATTATTCTGGTGATGCCTCCAGCTGGCTGAAGGAGTACGCTCTTTACCAAGGTTATTCCTACCCAAGAATCCCTACCTATATTGATTTACCTGTACTTCATAGAGCATTGACCGGAGATCCCAGACATGAGACTTTGACAATCGAAGACCACCAGCCATGCAACTGGTCAAACAATTGCAGCAGTCAACTTTATTGCTCCAAAGACCAGACGCAGAGCCCGCATATCTGGAAACCATCATTGGCAGGTAGGCTAAGACTTGAGTTCTGCTCTGTGAATCACTCCTCGCCTTTCTTCATTAGTTGGGTATAAAGAGCATTTTTTTCTGGACACATTAAAGAGTCACAAATCATGCAGAAATTCTCTGATCGAAGAGATTTTCTCATCTTGTGTTCATTGACACCCTCAATTTAAACATGTTATTTATTTTACGTTTTTGGCACCGCCTTATTAAATGTCAAAATCATGTCAGTATCAATATAGTTGAATAAATGAATCCTTGAAACCAGAAGCTCAGATTTAGTAAGCTTATCTGAAATGAATCAAGACAGAAATACAAATATTCCGTTTAAAGCAAAGGCGTTCTTTTAGCATTAAAAAAACCCAATAGCCTAAATGTTACATAATTTGGTAACTCTTTTTTTACAGTGTCCTTGTTACATATATTACATATGTACTTACCATAGTAATAACAGTGAATTATACATAATTACAAGCAACCAACCCTCAACCATACCCTAATCACACATGTGTTAGCCTAGCCTACTATTACTAGTAGGTCTCTTTACATACACTGTAACAATGACACAAAGTGTAACCCATCATCGTTTATCTTAAGTTCTTGTAACAGAAGATTGCTTGTTTAAAGTGATGTTTATTTCCTCAGAGGGAACCGCGGGTTCATTCTGTCAGCGCGGGAAAAAGAAACGGGTTCCTTACACAAAACTGCAGCTGGAAGAACTCGAGCGTGAATTCACCAACACTAAGTTCATTACTAAAGAGAAGAGACGGCGGATCGCTTCTTCTACCAGCCTGTCTGAAAGACAAATTACTATATGGTTTCAAAACCGTCGAGTCAAGGATAAGAAGAGACCGAAAGAATTTTAACCCTGTTAAAGATTGATTCATACAACTGCTGATTTACTTAAGAGATTAGCTCTTTGCTCTCTTTATAGTAAGGGCTATTATTTATATCTTGTTGAAATGTTTAGATGTAATCAAAGTTCAGATAGGTTGATTGAGAAGTGTTGAGATGGTCAATGTATTTCAGTAGTTTCAGATTTTGTAAAAATTAAAAATAGCAGTTATTTTTCAAAATAATTGAAATATTGTTAAACCATTTTTGTCATTCTGTAGCAGACATTTCTACGCTATATTCCAGAGCACTATTCTTTCCATGCTTTCAAAAAGTTTTATGGGGGAAACCCAGAATGTAACACTCTGACGTAAATAAAATGAATTTAAAAAGAGAGTTTAATGACATGTTTCACATGTTACTCTTTATCCCTCTTACAAGTGTAATGACGTTGTTAAGTTTGGTTAATTTTAACAGCACGGCCGTGGCTGGTTTTCGCGTAGCACCAAGTAAAGCGTTAATAACACAATTCATTTATATTTCCGGTTGATTTTTTGTGTGGATTGATCAGCGATAGAATAATGTATTGTATTTTGTTTATTGTCATTGCAGCTGCACTACATTAAATTTGCCGAAAAGCGCTTTCCCAGTCTATTTAGGGACAGTATAGACCTATAATTTTATGTTGCCTACTTTGAGTATAACTGTTGAATCTCAGTAGAGGATTTATATTCCTAATAGCATGAATTTCACGACTGTTGAGACTTGCAAAGGTGTCCAAATGAGTTTACGTGACGAGTATTCTATTAGTTAGAATATTAAGCAGTCTTTACTCTTAGAATACTTAAGTCTATATTCAGACGCAGTTATTGTTTTGATTGGGCATCTGTTAAAGTAATTTGGTTATTTTTGATTCAAAAGCAAATGTAGTAATTTTTTTCGAAAAGCAAAAAATACACAATTAGCAGAAAAATACACAACACAAACTTTGTGTTGCATTTTAAATAGAATTTAAAAAATATATTGTAATCATCTTTTGAAGCGGGGTCTTCTCAGTGACCTTGAGACACATTGTCAGACTAAACCTTGACTGCAATAGGTCTCAAGAATAAAACTTGCCACAAATTCATGAAGCTGCGCCGCCATCTATCGGTCAGCATGTGCCTTGCATTAAGATCATTTACAATTCAAGAATGAACCTTTGTATTCAAAGAAAACAAAGCATTTAGAGAATTATTTCAACAGCTTTGGACATTTAAAGAAGATGATGGCGTTGTGAGTTTTGAATAAATAATATACAGGTACTCTGTCACAATTGGGAAAACCATACAATTCAGCATTTCGTCTGGTCAGATAACACTTCCCTCGTAGGGCTGAGAACTCACAACACTATAATGATTATTCATCCTAACTGTTTTACGTTATTACGTTTTACGTCCAAGTTGTTTGGCGGATTCGTACAAAGGGTTTAACAACGACGGCACTTAAACTTTTCAGTTCTCAGTCATGCTGATTTCAGCTGTTAAAACGGCACTGTTTCTTCAGGGTATCTTGTTATTTAGGACACATTTTAAATTAAATAGACTGTCAAACCTTTTTTGTGACCTTTTTTCTTCTTCTTTTTTTCTGACTAATTAAATGCACTTGGACTTGTTTTTGGTAAATCTGCGTCTGGACTTTGACCTTGAACTATACTGATGTACTACCATATCCTTTTCATGTAAATGTTTTTTTTTTAAGGTTGAACGGATGAGAGTTCTGTGTTTTCAATGCGCAACAGAATGTCAAACAGTCTAAAGCAATCTAATTTTAAAGGTTTTCATGCGTACTGGACTCGTAAAAAGTGGGAGGTTGTACTGTCTCCACTCTTTCCGGAAATTGCCTGTTTACAATAGTCATCTTGCCTGCTCCTGCATGTGCACTTTCTTTAAAAACGTGTTTTGGATCTTCTGGATAAATCTTTAGGATAAAATATGACTCAAGACCTACATTACAATTTGAGAAACCAGCAACAAAGATTATGTCGTGCACCGATAGCTCGGCATCTCAAGACCAAGGTAAATACAATCAATTTTAATGTCTTCCCTCAAAATATTCTTAGACGAATTTAGATATCAGCCACTCAATAACGAAATATTAAAAACAATTGCATTGGTAGCTATTTAAAATGGTTTATTTCCAGACTCAATATCCTTTAGAGAGGAAACATACAACAACCAACGCAAAATTACATACAATAAAAAACATTTAAAAGAGACAATTATACCAATACTTACATAGGTGACTGGTATAATAACGTATCAACGTTTTAAATGATATATTTCTTATAAAATGTCAAAACGTTTTTCGTTTACACCAAAAAAAAATTAACATGCGTTTGTGAGCTTAATGTTTACATATGGCCTTTCAAACTAAAAACTGACGACTTTTGTGCACTATAAGCCCTATTTAGCTTGATCCCCGTGTTAAATTCACAATTATTTGTATAGCGCTTTTCACAATTCATATAGTTTCAAAGCAGCTTCACGGAAAATAATGCATGTTATCTACATTACAATTCAGAGTGATCTGTTATCAGAGGTGAGAGTGTGTCCAAACGTCCGAAATATACAGTTTTGAGAATACAAATAACGCAGTTAGCTATTAATTTAGACAGAAACAATGATCTCATTGAAGCAGTTATTACAAGTTGTGATCATTATGATTGGGCTACAATATATAGACAATTTGGCAGTTGTGTTTACGAAATAAAACACAAACGCAGCTCTTTTGAAAGTCCATGTAGCCATTTCATAATTTATTACAAATTTATGATTTGTGTGTGTGTGTGTGTGTGTGTGTGTGTGTGTCATTTTTAGACTAAATTAAATTATAGCACGGGACGATTAATAATTGAATATTTATTTGTACAGCGCTTTTCACAATAGACATTGTTTAGAAGCAGCTTTACGTGATATTGTACGGGGTTTATAATGTATTTAAGGTTACTAGTGAACATTTTCAAAGTCTTGATTGAAAGTGGCACGAATCTTAATTGTTAATAAAAGCTATATCTGTATGGTTATGTGAGATATTTTAGAGAACTCTCATGGTTTTCTATTCTATTCTTTGTGGTTTTACAAAAGGCTACATATGTGACAAAAATAGTCAAGCGTGCTTTAACCTACTACCTTTTATAGTATAACAAAATGCATTTTAAATAAACAGACAAGAAATAAAATTGTTAAGGCCAAAAAGCTGTTTATTTCAAACGCTTTTCATTCTGACTTTGCAGCACTAGTCACATGGGCGTGGCTAAACATTTTACTTTGCATATCACGTGATGGTGCATTAACAAATCAACAATTACCTTGCTCGTATTCTTTAGGAGTAACTAAAAACGGGTTTAAGGAGCGTTCGGGCGAGCTCGTCAGAAATGTGCGAGCACAATCTTCTTAGTTCTAGCTATGTTGCTCCCCTTTTGAATTTTCACTCTCCTGACTCCCTGTACCTCCAAAACCTGCGAGGCAATGGAGTCCATCTATCTGGGCTTCCGCAGATGTCCTACAGTCGAAGTGAGGTGTGCTCGCTCCCGTGGAGTTCTCCAAATTCGTGCACTACTCCGGCCCAGAGCCGCGCCTACAGTGGCTACTCTCAGCCGATTTTTAGCAATTCAGCCGCTGTGAGCGCTAGCCTCAACAGTCACAAAAAGGGCTCACTGGAGGAATCCGGGAGGTACTACTTCCAAGATGTCAGCCACAAATCAGAGGAGCCAAGTCGACCTAATGCAGCTTACGCAGGAGAGCAGAGCTCTGTCAGCAATGAAGTTTCAAACTCGGAGAGGCGACAGCAGAACAGGGTTGCACAGATTGAACTGAATCCCATTGACCAGCCAGTGACCGATGGTTCTGTCAGCTCCAACTCTCCAGTCCAACCATCACTGAGCTCCCAGACTATTAGGTCAGCCTTCACCGATGGTACGCAACTTCTTCCTTGACCCTGCCTGTAGATGTCATTCTGTGACATTGATTTCAATGTTTGCTTATTGTGCGAGATGTTTGCTTTGTTCAGCCACTGAATGTGCCACTCTTGATTTTCCAGACAATACTGTCTGATGCCACATGTTCCACGGTATAGTATTTTAAATGTACCGCGGTCAACATAGTTGTGGTTGTCTTTAGATGAAAATGCTGATTCAATAACATCAGAATGATGACTAATAGTTTATTTTTCTCCTCCCCAGGACTACCATGGTGTCCCTCACAGGTGAGATCAAGAAAAAAGAGAAAGCCTTACACGAAGCCACAGTTGGCCGAACTGGAGAACGAATTTATGATAAACGAATTTATAAACCGGCAGAAACGAAAGGAGCTTTCGGAGAGATTGGAACTGAGTGATCAGCAAGTGAAAATCTGGTTTCAGAATCGCAGGATGAAGAAAAAAAGACTTATGATGCGCGATCATACCTTCACCATATACTAAGATTGTTTTTCTTCCAGCAAGTTTTTTTTTTTAAGTGGAGACATCATTCATACAAGAGACTTTTCTTGCAAGTCCACCAAATCTGAAAAAAAAATAAAATAAATATTCTCCTGAACACCAATGAAATGTAATTTAATATTCAAGCTGGATATATTGAAATGGATATTTATTTGGCATATAGAGTCGCTGCATTTGTATGTGTCTGGTGTGTGTTTTTGGTGGAAAAACAAGAGTTCCAAAGTTGTTGTAATGTTAGCTTGCTTTATATTGCCTAAAAAGAATGCTTTGTAGTTTAGAACAGCAACAC
Organism: Gobio gobio; assembly: GCF_949357685.1. NCBI lineage: Eukaryota > Metazoa > Chordata > Actinopteri > Cypriniformes > Gobionidae > Gobio > Gobio gobio. The sequence goes on along the minus strand of NC_137103.1, from coordinate 9,771,176 downwards.
ATTTAGACTAGACACGTGTATATTGAATTCATGACATCATTTAAACCTACACTGGGCAGCTAACATCTAACTGGGAGTCATTACATTTTCAGACGTTCCAACCTTTCTAATAATTGTAAATCCAAATTTGTATCTTGCGTTCTGAAAACGTACATTTTGATTTTGTTGCATTTTTGATCAAAACTGTTGTGTAAGTGTTCTGTAAATTCTGCATTATATTAAACTTCTGCATTCTGGTGCTATATGTCTGTTTTAATTCAGTGGATGATTCTAAAATGTGCTAATAAAGTCCAAGCTCAAGTTCGATCTTTCTTCTCTGAATCTCTATTATTTTATATATTCGAAATAAACTCGGAATTGAAATAGAAAACTGAAAAGTGCTGTAACTGTTTATGCATTAAGGGTGTATATGTAAAAGGGAGGTGTACGACTAAACAATTCCTTTTAACCATATTTACATGTAAATGTAGTGCAGACTTACGCAATGTAAAATGTAGCTCTTTTTTTGCTTGCTTTTAGAAATAAGTTCAAATTGCGGCAAACGTTATTTCTACAAATTAACTTGCTGATTATTCATTGGGATCATTTGAAAAGAGAGTCTACGGAACGGATAAACTATTTAGTTATACTATACTTTAACTATAACAGATATACTAATACCTCTGTATTAGTATAATGTTTAGTTTCAAATATGCATGATATACGAAGACAAAACTCGCCTATACCAAATACGAAAACTTAGCCTATATTTAATACCAGCATGATAGACCTGTGACACGTGGACATACTGTTAATCCCATGTATTAGGCCTATATAATTTGTAATTCCACCTTTTTAATGCACAGATTCTATCCCCCTAAATGTTTTCTAAATACTTCACTTTCTGTTTATATGCAAGGTATATTGGTAAACAATGTGGTACAATTATAGGTGTGAAATTAAAATTCTGATTAATAATTTAAGATGTGAGAGTAGTTTGAAAAAAGTAGTTGTAATGAGTAAATTAATATATAAATTCATATGCCTAAATATTTACCTAGCAAACTCACGATTAAACGCATTGTTACACAGCACTACCGCTGTACACTTTAATCAAATGTGCATTTGTATTTTCATTAATTTCAAGTATTTATCATTATTTGTATTTAAGATAAATATGTTCTACCTATCAATGAATGAATGAATGAATGAATGAATAAATGGCTGAACCAATCAACCAATCAATAATACAAAGGTAAGTTTGCTCCAAGTTATTTGTCTTGATAATTCCTCTAAAAGTGATCAGTTAAAAGACTGAAGATGCGAGAAACAAGCGGAGTGGATTTTCTTGAGAGCTCTGCCAGACATTCTGCGACCGCTAGAAACTGGGGGCGCCAATACAAAGTTAAGGTCAAGTTAGTGACTTTCTTCACTGACTTTCTTTCTACCAACAATACTTTGCACATTTAAAAAAATAATAATAGGCCTAATCTGTACTCTCATATATTTGATGCGCTAACACTTAAAACAATTAACAAAGAGCTTCATATTATTGCGAGTGGTTTATTCACTGCTAAAAAAAATATTTGGACATCGACTGGTAAACAGATTCATATTTTTTTGGGCTCTAACACTTTGGGTTCTACACAGAACAAAGAAAGAAGCAACAAATTAAAAAGTCTCAAGTGTGGATCGCACAAGATAAGCTTTATTCTTCGTTAAGAAAGCCCTCACTTTGCGATACAGGTAACATTCTATTTACGAAAATCTAAATTAATTTTTAAATCTGTGAAAATTAAATAAGACTTCTTTATGGAATGGTAGCGTGCAAATTAAAATTTAATTTAATTTATTTTGAATTCACCAGCTGTGCTAAAATTAAATAACATCAGGGTCTTTAGGTCACTTTGCATGTTACCAGATTTTAAAATAAATAGAATAAACATATTTAAAATACACCAGGCTGAACAAAAATAATATAAGAACGTTGGTTGTTTATTTGTGTTATAAGCGTAACAAGGCCAGTTATGTGTCCCATAGTAGCTATAGATAAGACATGCAAAAAACGTTAAATTTGTAGTTTTCATAGTCTCTCGGTAGGAATGTAGCAGTCAGTATTTACCTCCACCCAGGACACTACACATAGCACATCCTTTTGTCTGTGCAATAAAATGATTTGGCTGACGGTTATTGGTGATTGCCGGCTGCGCTTTGTCTCAGACCACAGACGTTCAAAGCCAGAACAGTTGTTTTGTACTTGGCAGTGTGAATCTTCTCTTCCTTTTGATAACCGTGTTCGTTACAAGCTTTACTACTGGAATACATCATCGGACTAAATGCAGATTTTACTTCAGGCTAAAACAGAAAGGTACAGTTCAAAATGCTATTACCCTTTATTATATATTGCCCTGTGTTGTTTTTGGAAAAACATTCTTGTGACTAAATTTGTACTTTCTGTAGACTGTGTGGAATAAACAGAAAATCTGTTTTCGCTGCATCACAACAAATAACTATATTTGGTGAACTGCATTACGATTCTGTCGGTGTTCTGTTTTTCTTTTTCATTATTTCCTATGTCTCGTATGTAGCCTATAGGTAGACTTTGAATTTCCAAGAATTTCAGTAAAATAGAATATTACAGGGTTAAAAAAAGAGATGCAGTAATTCTTATAATAGCACAAATAGCACCGTGCATTTTCAACTTAAGGCTTGGAAATCTCAATTTCCGGGAATAGGGAGAGAGACTAAAAACATTGCAATTTTGCTTCATAGTTAAAGTTTTCTTTCGGCCGTGAGGGTAGCCTACATGGTTGGGAAAACTGGGAAAATATTAAAATAAAGCAATTGAATAATACAAAGTAATGTGTTAGCCTACATTTGAAATGCACTGTTTAACGTTGTGATTAAGGTCTTTTTTTTTGTCGGATTTCAAACAAAATATTTGACGTGGTATTTCTGTGATTGTTTACTAATGCCTTGCAATACACATGGGGGAATCAAACATGGGAGTTTCAAAATGTAGGCAACCAATGACCTGCCTCATGCGGTTACCTATGAGTCGCTCACTTAATGACTGATATTGATATATGGTAATTTTTTTTACCGGATCACATGACACAATTACCTCAAGAATCGATCAAGATGAATTGCACGTCAGCGTACGTTTCCGATTTTTTCTTCCTCGCGAGTCCTATCCGCACGCATATGGTGCAATAGATGGGCAAAGTTTAACAGTCAAGCTGACGATTTTTCCGCTCTAAGGCTAAAGCGAGCAATGACCGACTACGATGATCGCGGCAACTGTGCATCTAATATGTATTTACCGTACTATGTTCATGATTTCTCGTCGGTCTCATCGTTTTTACCACAAACAACGTCGTGCCAAGTCAATTTTCCCTATTCTTCGAACATAGCGCAAGTCCAACCTGTTCGTGAAGTGACTTTCAGGGACTATGGACTGGATCATCCGAGCAAATGGCATTACAGGGGCAATTACGCTTCGTACTATTCAACGGAGGAGATAATGCACCTACAGTCAACAAACAGAGCGGAAATTATTTTCAAAAACGATTCCATGTATAGTCATCATCACGGTGGTAATAACTCCTCGTGCAATTTCTTCGGCAACGTCGGCCGAAATGGGGTACTTCCACAAGGATTTGATCAGTTTTTTGAGACCGCAAACTCGGAGAAGCCCAACCCTGAGCAGTCCGAACAAAAGCCAGATACAAGTGTCCCCGGAGATGTTGCATGTAATGTGCCTACAGATCGCGCGGAGCAGACCAAACAAGACCCTACAGAAACCATGGAGGAGGAATCCTCAATATCAACCTGCGATGAAGAGAAGAACAACGGCTCAAGTAGGTTCACGCGTTTAACAGCGGTTCAGTCTGCCCTATAGCTTTTATGTGCCGCTTTATAAGCATGCAAAAGTTTTTATATAGCTTGTAAGATTCTCTTTGCAGTCGTAAAAATATTTACTATGGGGAAGGCGCTTTCGCCGGATCATATATAGGCTATTCAAAACATTTAGTTTATGAACTGTTGTAAAGACTGAAATGATCGTCGCGATGCGAATCGAGAAAGACCACTTTCTCAGACCTATCTTAGAAAACTTTGGCCTATTACAAAATATTTTAACTTAAAATCGAAACACTTTAATCGAATTGAAAACACACCTACGGGTTATTCATGTGCGCGTGCGTGCGTTTGGATGGGATATGTGTGTGTGTGTGTGTGTGTGTGTGTGTGTGGGTGCGTGCGAGTGTGGGCCGTTTGCGTGCATGTGTATATTTAATGTAGCAGTGTTTGTGTCGTTTTATTGCCCATGTATACATACTTTCGTTTTCCCGAGTGCTTCGTCTTAATGTGAATTAAACAATAGTTTTGTGTGAAAACAAATTAGGCATTAGTCCCTGAAGTGTCGAATAGACTTTGACTTTTAATGCCATCTGCAGTTAGAGTTCAAATTCATTGCAATGTAATCAAGTTGCGTTTCTTTCTGTAGGTGCAACAAAGTCCAGAAAAAAGAGATGCCCATATTCGAAATACCAGATCCGAGAACTTGAACGAGAATTCTTTTTCAATGTGTACATAAACAAAGAGAAACGTCTGCAGTTGTCAAGAATGCTCAGTCTTACAGACCGTCAAGTGAAGATATGGTTCCAGAACCGAAGGATGAAAGAGAAAAAGCTGAACCGAGATCGTCTCCAGTATTTCACTGGAAATCCATTGTTCTGAAAGTCATGATACTGGCCGCTTCGGGAGACGATGGCTATTCTATTTTGTCGTGATTGTCGGACATCATCCATTCCTCGGACACATGACTTATTTTCACGTCAGCTCTGTATTTTACTATGCAAAATACTTGCTATCAAAAACACATTTTATCTGCAATTAAAATTCTGCACAAATTATCTACAACAATGTATCCGCAGTGAGGGGAATAAGTTATCAGGAACATAGGTACCTCGACAATCTCTTCATACTCTGTGTTAATTCCATTGAAATGCAGTAGCTTTGTATTTGTATTTATTTATTGTATTTTTGCATTGTTCATCGAAATGCATTAAACAATCCACACTGCGTAAGCAACAACTGCGATTGGTAGCATCAAAATCAATACGTAATTACATTAAGTTAGAACTGTGTATGCATTTATTCGTTTAAAGCATGTTGTGTAATGTATCTATGTATTAAATAAATATTCAGCAAGTTATTTGCAGATTTTTATTAATTGCTGTGACGCCTCTTGTGTGTGTGGTAGTGCGCATATAAGTCAGCAACAGAATGCATTTTTACAGTTGCATTTCAAAATGTTAGGCCTACTTATTTTTCAGATGAACGTTGTTTTCGATTATCACAGAGGGAGAAGGAACGTGAGATGGAGAGAGAACAATTTCCAATGGTAACTTTTATAGGTCTTTGGCTAATTCCTTTCCTTGTATGTTGTTTTACACTAAGGCTATTTACTAAACCTTGAGCAGTCTAGACAGTACAATAAACTTTGGGCAGTAAATTAAATTGGGGCTATTGGACCCTCTGTCCACTTCAACTGTGACTTTGCCCTGAAACACAAAGGGTGCAGATGTTTTCTCTTTTTTTTCTGTCTAGAAAGATGTGAACTGAGTGCTATGTGAACAGATAAGAGTGAAAATCTATTAATACGTGTTATGTTACAAAAGAGGCCTTGTCTTCGGATTGAACTACTACTACCAGGCATTAGACATCACCCCATTTCTACACGCTTATTTGGCTGTTTACGTCAAATGTAGCACGTGGACACTTACAGTAACCGCCTTGACCACAGTGGTTTACAAAGTTCGATTTTGTCATCAACTTCGAACGTCGAATGAAATATTGTATTTGAACTTCTGTAATGTCAAGGTCGTCACCCTTAACCTTTTTGAATAAGTAAAGGCGCCTTTTTGCGGTTCTCTTTGAAAAACTACGCCCTCTCAGAGCCGCCGCAGTGCAGCACGTCCCAATATGGCTGCTGCATCCCCTTAATCCCACTGATCAGCCTTCAAAGGCCTCCATACTGTTACCTCGTACTGGGCTATAGGTTAAATATCTGGCAACTTCACATAGCCGCCGTTTAGCCTGGTCAAATGCTGTGTAAAATAAAACCATACAGCACAACCATATCAAATCCTCCATAATGTTTTTCTCTCACAAGGGGATTTAGGCAATGCCGTAATATAGTCTACACTGTTTACGTTTCAGAGCTCTTCAGTTTGTGTTTTCTCAAGATGATGCTTAAAGAACCAAAATCTCCCAAAAGAAGAAATTAATTGTCGTCTTTTTTTACTTTAAAGAAGCGTCTACCTCTATGGACTCAGAATATGCTGGAAATGCAAACCCGAGATTTGCAGGAGGCAACCGCAGAATCTTACAAGCTAATTTTGTTAGATCTGTGTTTCCTAAATATTTCCGCCGTCTGTGTACAGTAAATCCCGTAATTGTGTTTATAGTACAACACCTTACCATAGTATTGTTGTGTGTTTTATAATAGGCTACACTGCCAGTAATAACATGGACCCTTAAATCCTTTATTTATTTACATTTTGTTGATACAGCTTGATGCCACGAGAGGGCGAGCTTACAGCAATGATCTGACCTGGTGCTGTATGTAATCCAAGTTGTCCTCAAAAACAATGACTATGATCTTGAGCCGAGTTATGTGGTAATCTAATGTTTTTACACCCGTTTACTGGCGGTATGTTATTATTGCTATTCACTCTTATTCTCAATTAGATTTACCCAGTTGCATTATATTTTGCAAACAACCTGAAAATCGGGAAAATATATTTGAGTGGCGAACGGAGGATATCTTTCTCTGCATGGTTGGGGAGACAATTTTAGTGAAAAAACATTTTCTTATAGTCTAAGAGGTTAGAATGACTTCTTATAGACCCCCTTTTTTGTGGAAATGCCCCCTTCGATAATGAAATCATACATCAACAGAACCACCACCATTATTATTATTATTATTATTATTATTCATTTTTGTTGTTATCCTTAATTTAGCAGTCGTATTGCGACCGATTTTGGCAGACAGATTTTGTAAGGGTTTAACCATCTTTTAGCTTTATATTTTATAGTCTAAACAGTTCGTTGGAAGACGGCGAGCTGTCTGTACAATAAAAAGAGTACAATGAAATATATATCTTGTGATACATGAATTATAATATGTAGGCTAACAGTCTTATTTAGGAAATGTTTTAAACTGTGCACGCATTTTTAGTATTTTAATATAGGCCTATTTATTACAGATAAAGGTGAACCAACAAATTAAATAACCAAACACTCTGTCGAAGATGTAATACGCTATCCAGAGTAAATATGGTTGCCTATAATTTCATAAAATAAACTATTTATGCATGTAGCATATTAGTTTAATAATTTTACATATTTAACAATAAACGCTATACTTCCTCAAATGAAAATTGTGTAGGCCTGCTTATGCTTCGTGTTTATGTCTGTTTTCAGATGCCAATCCTCTGCAGTGATTCTTATTTTTTTAGTTTTTATTTGTTATTTATCTGGAAGATCTGAAAATGTGTACTATTTTAAAACTATTAATATCAGCCTAGCTATAGGAAACCCACCAATTTGGCGCGTCCTTTTTTGTCTTTATGCTTTATCAAAATTATGTAAAGAAACCGTGCGCCACCGTGTTACCTAAAATCAGGATTTCTATAAACAAGTTCATGACTGTTTATAGCTAATTTGATATTGCAGTGGTTTATGTAGATAACGACAATTTAATTGGTTTGTGACAATAGATTATACACCTTTAACAAGCACATTGGCAATAATTCAACGGCATATAAAAATAACATTTAACTATTCTTGCGCATTTTCAATGCACCGAGTTCTGAAACAGAGATAATATAATAACCTTTACCGTCTGCAAACATTTGCATATTTAGTTATAGCGAATATTATAGTCTACAATAAATTTCCCCAATAATTTTATAATGATGCATTGGCCTATTACATGTTATTGCTGAGTGAATATGCACGTATTTTTAAAGCCAATGTTTAAATGCGTTTGCAACGCTATAAATAGCTAAATTGATAAGAACTACACTCTGTACATATATGAAAGAGCTGCAATAATTACACAAAACCGAAAAGGCGTTTAAACCTTTGACTTACGCTATTTATTTAGCTACGAATAGGCTACCTCACATCCTTATAATGATAATGTGACTACCGTGATAAAATACACTGACTGGCTATAATTTAACAAGCGGGCATACAAGGTTTATTTTATTTTATTAAACAAACATCAAACAAGGTATAACATGAATTATTAAATAGTAATAACATTTGAATTTCATTGGCGTCCGACAAAAATACCTGGAGAACATGCAAAATCGTTTGTGTCTATTAAAACAAAAAACATGATCAAAACAAACATAGAAAGGATTAATCACATTTCTGTGTTTAGGCCCGCGTCGGCCGGCTCATTTTGTTCTGCATTGTGAACTACGAGAAATTCCTTCTGCAGTATCTTCAGGCATTTCCTATCTTGACCTTGAGTTGGATTTCAAAGGTATAGCAAATAGACAGTGCTAAATGCTATCATTTGTTTTCCTCGTTCTTGCTTGTTGTTTAACAGCAGGCCTAAATATGAGTTCAAGTCTCAATTTTTTATGTTATCTTGAAAATGGATTTAGCAGCGTTATTTCGGCAGTCTTGAAACCAATTTCAAGTCCTTGTTCTAGGTGTCGCTGTTGACCACGTCTGAAACTTCAAATCATGTGTCAGTGCGCCCACGTGACGGGGAAGAGCCTGCGTCTCAAGGCCATTTTCAAATTTCATTGGTGAGAGTGTCATGTGGTTGCAGAGAGACTCGCTGGGTTATACAGGGATTGTTTTGCTAGATATGTCAGCTTACAGAGGACACTTCTCTGCTTCTTAAAAAAGAAACTCTCCAAAATGTCCTTTCCCAACAGCTCTCCTGCTGCAAACACGTTTTTGGTAGATTCCTTGATTGGCGCGTGCAGGACAGATTTTTATTCCAGCAGTAACATGTACATGCCAGCCACTGCAGAAATGGGAACCTATGGAATGCAAACCTGTGGACTCCTGCCGTCTCTTGGCAAACGGGGGGAAGTAAACCACCAAAACATGGGCATGAACGTCCACTCGTACATACCTCAAACAGATAACTGGGCAGATCCAAGCAGGTCCTGCCGATTAGAGCAACCGCTCAACCAGATGTCCACCTGCACATTTTCACAAAGCATAAAAGAAGAGACTAACTGTTGTATGTACTCCGACAAGAGAGCAAAGGTCGGTTCGACTGAGATACCCGCGTACTCCAACCTGATCCCCGAGTCATGTTCCGTTGAGAGTCCCGAGATCCCGGTCCCTGGATATTTTAGACTCAGTCAAACGTATGCGACGGCGAAACACCCGGACTATGACAACGAGACGATGAGCCCAAACACCACGTTAATGCAGCTGAACAGGGTGACTCCAAAGGCGCAGTCAACGCCCTTTGTCGAGGTGGAAAAGAAGCTTCCGCTCGACCGGGACACAAGGAGCTCTTCCCCGGCACAGAGTCCTGAGCCCAAAGTCAGCACGCTGGAGGAGAAGCATTGCTCAACTGAGGCGTCTGTCTCCAGCCCTGAATTGCCACACAGAGAAGGCAAAGGTGGGTACAATAAACGGATTAATCGCGTCTTGGTGTAACGCGAACGCTCTAGCATCATAAAACCCAATATAAAACACAAACAACCCGAAAGTCGTAATGTTTAATGGGACTCTTTCTCAGGTTGCAGTAAAAGCCCTAACAGGAAACGGCGCTGCGAGGGCGCGTTAACATCAAATACCTTTTGTTGCAAGTGACTTGACATTCTTCTTTGGTCGATATAAGAACAGCTTTGGTGAAATGGATTTGCGACTTCATCCATTCAGCACGAGAATGATGTATAAAATCATTCATTGCTATTCATTTGATACCTTCTGACTGAGTACAGCTCAATAGTCAAATCATATTTCTGGTGCAGTATATTGGCTTAGTTAAATGTGAAAACTGCAAGTGCGTTGGTTATAACATGAGGTAATAGCCAACAAAAATAAATAAGTCACGGTCCTGTGTTGATAACCAAATGCAAACAATAGAAACAAAACATTAAAATTCATTCAATAAAATCACGTTGTAGACATATAGTCAACACTTGAATACTGGTAAACTTCGGGAGTCATTGTATGCTGAACGACCAAACGGGGCCACATGGACAGTTATAGATATTTTGACTCACTACGTTACTTCTAATGATCTGCATTTATGACAATTTTGTCATGTAGAAAGAAAGCATGTTACACACTCTTAAAAAAATGTAAAGGTTCCAGAAGGGGGTTTTCACAGCGATGCCATAAAATAGCTTTTTTTTGGTATTATTCAGTGATCAGTTCTTAAATGAAACATTTTTTTCTCTCTTAGTGTTCAGAACATTTTAATAATCTATAGAAACTTGGTCCACAATAAGGATCACCTTTCGTGGGATGGAAAAGGTTCCATTAATTATTCATGGAACAATAATACCAATTAAGAACCTTTATTTTCCCTGTGTATTTGGTTGATGCTGTCTTTTTGTTTTGCAGAATCCAAAAACGACACACCGACGAGCAACTGGTTGACCGCGAAGAGTGGAAGGAAAAAAAGATGTCCATACACAAAACACCAAACCTTGGAATTAGAAAAAGAATTTTTATTCAACATGTACCTGACTCGGGAGCGCCGTCTAGAGATAAGCAAAAGCGTCAACCTGACTGACAGACAAGTGAAAATCTGGTTCCAAAACCGCAGGATGAAACTCAAGAAGATGAGTAGAGAAAATCGTATCCGTGAACTTACGTCCAACCTCACCTTTTCGTGAGCAGACAAACAAGTGCAGATCAGAAACTTAACCCCCTCATTTCGGTCAGTCCATGTTCTCCTGTATAATGATGACACGAGGGCAGTGTGCATTGTTTTGGCTACTTTCACCTTCCAATGTTGTGATCGTTGCTAAATCCTTGTCATTTGTTGCTACATCCATGATTGCATTTGAAATGTAAAGCCTTGTGTAATCCCACTGTTTCACAGGGTATAAACGTGGTGTAAGGTCTTAATTTATAAAGATACAGGCTGTTGCAAGCGGTTTCATTTTAGCGGGAACGGAGCAAAAATATGGCGCTAAAAAGTCATGACTTTGGACATGAAAGCACATTCGAAAGTGAAGATCTCTCGTTCTTTCTCCAATGAAAACGTACATTTATCTGAAATAATTACGTTGAAAGATTTCTGTATAATAGATGTTTAAATATGTCTGTATCAGTGCATGTTTGTGGCATGTGGTCAGTGGACTAATAAATTGATAATGTCATAATAGTGTTTTGGTGTAGTATTTGGTGTAGCGTTTCTAAACCACATCTTAATCAAGACCATGTCTCATCCCTATCCCTTACAAACACACACACACACACACACACACACACACACACACACACACACACACACACACACACACACACACACACACACACACACACACACACACACACACACACCGCAAAGATAAATTACAAAGATTATTATAAAAAAAATTCTTCAAAGAAAAATCTGCAAATACAAGGTAATTTCAATTTACTTTTATTTGAAAAATGAAACGGACATTTTCATACTTTTCTGTGCATGGCCATATATTTTTTACTTTCTGATTTTTAAGTACACTATTACTCTTGATTATCTTACAGCCAGTTATGTTAATTATTCGCGCTTTAGTAGGCTACATTGCTATTAGAAAACAAAAATAATTTAGGTGGTATGCTCCGATTACCAAAAATGGTCTGGTATGTTCTGAAAAAAAAAGACTTCAACGTCAATATTCTAAATTTGAAAATATGATCAAAAAATTTCATCATGCAGAAAAGTCAAATCATGCAGAGTACACCAGAAGCCTAGAGGTTTGGTATAGGCTATATGTGAAATTAATATGGTCCGTCATTATTATACCATCCCATACATTCATAAAGAACTTTAAAAGTGGTCAGATGTTCTTATTTTCGTCTTTTAAAACCGCTCCTTCCACGAGTTTAAATATATATATATTTCTAGCATCGACCACTTGGGCACACACATAAACACAATGCCATATACCCCTGTAGGCACATACTCAGATGTGTTCAAGTGTGTGGCCACAGATGGGAACACAGATTATAATTTTGACCAAAATTGTAACGGCTGAGCTCTCAGTGACAACTTGTCGACAAATAGCGTTGTTTTCCTCACACAAATTATTTTCTCAAATTGAGAAGAAATAGCCTATTTTATATTTCCCTTGACTTAATCTCTTTTTACACAAATTATCTATTCTATATAGTATATAAACTTATATTATCTTGATTATATTTGTGACACAGTAACATCCGCTTTTCATTACCACCATATTCAATTCTCGACGTAGGCCTACTAAAAAGATCCGAATATTGCTATATTATTATTATTATTATTATTATTATTATTATTTTATTTAATGATAAACACATAGGTCAAGACACTTTGAAATGCCAAGAGTCTGTTTTATTAAGGGGACATTAATACATAATCAAATGCACCTCATAAAAATTTTATTGATACACATAAAATACTATGACTCTCTTTTGAATAAGCACCAAAAATATACAAATGTTACTTCCTGTGTCAATCTTACAACACCTTGCCAGTCAGCATCAAACTTGCAAGCATCTTAACACTAAAGCAGCGAGGATCGTTTATAAAATATGAGAATCTGCGAGGCTGTGGTGGTTCGTTGTTTTACAGCATGTTATTACATTTATTTTACGAGGACTTGCAACTCGGTACTCTATAAAATACTTTACAAGGCTAGAGTATGACATACCTTATGACGAATTTTTGCAAGATTTTACACTGCTGGAATCGTTTGTTTAGGTGTTGGTGAGTGCAAATAAATGGGGGATTTAATCTGACCTTGTTAAAAAAGAGATACAGACTTATTTTAAAAGTATGATGAATGCAGATTATCTGCTATTTGAAATGTCTTGTTTTTTAAGAATACAAAATCAAACATACCGTTATCAGCGGACTGATTTACTCTCTGTATTAGTAAATATGATCACGTGATTCATGCAACCAATCACTGGAGATGAAGGCAGCAAAAATACTATGATTGTTCAGAGGCAAGGCTTCGGAAACAGAGTAACGTTTTATATGAGTTCGAAGGGATCCAAAAATGTCGACTAGTTCAGCCCTCAGCAGCTATTATGTGGACTCTATTATGGGGCACGAGACGGAGGATGTGTACGCAGCGCGTTATGTCCAGGGTTCACACACCGCGCCCGCGGGAGCGAGGCCGTCAGGTGTGGGGGAAAACGCGGACTTCTCTTCGTGCAGCTTCGCTCCCAAGTCAGCCGTGTTCCCTGCGTCCTGGTCCTCGGTTCATCAACCATCTGCTGTGTCCGGAATTTACCATCCATACGTTCACCAGACCCATCTTTCTGACAGCAGATACGTCCGCTCCTGGATAGAGCCAGTCTCAAACCATATCTCCTTATCGGGGTTCCACTCCAGCAGTCGGCACAGCGGTACAAAGACTGAAAGTTTACCCTCCTCAAAAAGGACTGAAAGCGCTGCCTTTGAAACAGAGACGCCGGTGGTTCCCGAGTTTAGCTGCAGCGCTGTATCCGTGGAGAAAACTACTGAAAAAAGAGTTGCAAATGATATTTCGAGCCACGGTGAAGCTAAAGACGAAAAACAGCAACAACAACAACTTGACCCAAGTAAGTAAAATGAATTGCCCTGTGATTTACAACTGTCGAACTGTCCTAAACTGGAGGTTTTACAAACCTATAAAAGTGTCCGGGCTCTTACCACTGGCCTTCATCGGTATGGTGGCCATTAAAAAAAAACTTTAGAAATAATTGCATTCACGCTAATGTTTAACACCAATTACACAATATTTTAATGGTTAAATATTAAGCTCGGTTCCTGATATGAGAATGACCTCTTCTGTGGAAGTTCATCTTATGTGCATGCTTTTCTTTTCGTATTGTAATTATTATTATTATTAGTATGCTTTCTTTAGCCTATTTCTTTCTTTTCAGGCAACCCTGCTGCAAACTGGATCCATGCGAGGTCAACAAGAAAGAAACGTTGTCCGTACACAAAATATCAGACACTGGAATTGGAAAAGGAGTTCCTTTATAACATGTATTTAACGAGGGATCGGCGCTACGAAGTCGCACGGATCCTGAGTTTAACAGAGCGGCAGGTTAAAATCTGGTTTCAGAACAGAAGGATGAAAATGAAGAAGATGAACCGAGAGAGGAGCATTAAAGATCCATAGTGAAAAGCGTGCTTCAGCTCAGCAGCTAATGCGCGTCCCTTTAAATATGCTTGCATTAGGATATAACTTTTGTTTGTTTGTTGTTTTTTTAGTTACTCAAGATTGAATTGGCATATCTTTTATTTAATTAGATATATATTCTGAGACAAAAATATTTGAGTGACTTGAAATGAATGGGTATTTCACAACAATTTCTAAAATAGTTAGCTTAAAACGCCCTACAATCTATTTTCCAGTGGTTCTTTCATGATCCGAGAATTTAGATTTGTATCTTGCACAGTAAAATTCAGTGTCAGTCCTATTATGTCTAGGAAATTGGGATATGGTCCGTGATCTGCTGATCTTTAAATCTGTGTCCATAATGCATGCAAAACCTACATTTCACCCTCATGCAGCCGCGTGTAATCATTTACTGTGCCTTTAATTTCTTTCTTTTGAAATTGGACATCATGTGTTCAATCTCTTATTTCGAATTTCTCCTGACTAAACTTGTGTATTTCCCGTTGAAGCTTTTGTTGGTGTTTTAGATTCGTCAAAAAGGTCTAAATTATATGAGTAAAATCCTTTTTGTTCTATTTTATGACTCTTATTTTGCCTTCAGTGCTGTATAGTGAATTTGGGTGTAGACAAGCTTTGTTGAATACGCAACTCGTGCACTTACTGTGAAAAGATGTTTCCTTTTTAAGACCAATTTTATATAATAATTTGCAAGTTTGATACACACTTGTCTGATATTTTGCATATCAGCGATATGAGATTATACGGTGCTAAGATTCATTTTCTTTCATGCTGAACACAAAATAGAGATTCATTGTTAGGGAAATATTGCACAAAAAAAAGAAAAAAAAAGTTTATGACTAGGAAAAGGTGTTGCAAGGAACCACAAGTTTTTTTCGTCAAACCTGTACCAAGAATTGCTTTAGAGCAGGAAGAAACTGGGTCCAATAAAGCTATAGAAGAGCTAGACGTCTGGTCTAAATGAGTTTATGGTATAGGGCTGTAATTGCTCTTCTCTTTGAAACTAACATCACTGGTTCTTTGTGTCTGTACTTGCACACAAAAACGTAGACACTTTTTTACGGGCCGTCTGGTCGATGTATTGATTGTGAGACTAAAGCGACATCGACCTCCCCCAGTACACTGAAAGTCACGTTTATTCTCGAAATGCATCTCCACTGTACAAACCTCAAATCGTTGACAATCGTTTTGGATGTTACAACAAAATGGATTGATTTCAGTCATGCATTCGTTGCAGCACTCATTTTAGATTATTAACAGAGAGGCCTCAAAATGTGTGCTTTTAATGTGGATGCAAAAAAAAAAGAAACATGAATGCATCCCGCAATCACAAAGAATGCTAAATTAAACAAGGGTGCACATTATTGCCACCAGAGGGCATAGTTGTTCTGTGAAAATAAAGCGTTCCCGTGCACTCCTTACAGGAGCTTAATCGGAGAGTAAAACACAACAATTACTGGAGAAATTATCTAAATTCAAATTTGCGGGACAAAATATTTCGGGACAAACATAAGCGCTCAGTTATTCCAGTTTATGCATGGTTAAGATGCATCCGTAGCACTTTACAGCTCTGTTCTGAATATAACTAGGTGAGAAAAGAACAAAGGAATGTGGATAGGGACTGTGTATCTCAGCATGGAGCACGGTGTGGGCATATTTCAGCTCAGTTTTAGTAGATAAACCTTTAAGCCTATTTTGGATACATTTCTTTTCATGATGGTTTCGGGGTTCCGATATCTTTGTCAAAAGTGTGTTGAAATGTTAGACTACTAAGCGAGTTCACAGCTTATTTGTCTTTACATTCCCTTTGACATTCATTTTCTTTTCCAATGAAAGTACAATGCAAATTGAATACAAACAGGAGGAAATGAACAGTCCAGACCATTTAGAAATGAAAAGTAAAAATGGAGGCTTTATTCAACACAACATAAAACAGATTAAAACATAAAACTGCTTTGATATATGTACAGTACATATATATTATGTAAACACAAACTATTATTTTGGATGCGATTAATCGCGATTAATCATTTGACAGCACTATATAGTAGATTATGTTTGTCGTGCACAACAGATTAAAACATAAAACGGCTTTTATATATATATATATATATATATATATATATATATATATATATATATATATATATATATATATATATATATATATATATATATATATATATATCAAAGCCGTTTTATGTTTTAATAAAAAAATATATTTTTATATACATTTAAACACACACATATATATATATATATATATATATATATATATATATATATATATATATATATATATATATATATATATATATATATATATATATATATATATATATATATATATAGCCGTTTTTTGTTTTAATCTGTCTCGCACGACAAACATTAACACTATATTAGTGCTGTCAAATGATTCATCGCGATTAATCGCATCCAATATAATAGTTTGTGTTTACATAATATGTGTGTGTACTGTGTATAATTATTATGTATATTTGAGTACACACACATACTTGTATTTATTTAAGAAATATTTGCATGTATACTGATAGGCCTATATATTTATATCATATATACATATAAATATTTTGTATATAAATATAACACATTTTCTTAAATATACATGCATGTGTGTGTATTTATATATACATAATAATTATACACAGTACACACACACACATACGAACATATATTATGTAAACAAACTTTTTATTTTGGATGCAATTAATCGCGATTAATCGATTTGACAGCAGCATATATTCATGCATCTGTTACAAAACAACTAAATACTTAATCTATTTTAAATATGTATTGATTGAGCTTTTGTTATATATGAAGTTTAAGATGATGTAGGATATTGTTTTCTAACTAAAAGGCTGTCGGTACTTCATGTTTCAACAAAACAAAAGTGCAACCTTATTATTATTATTATTATTATTATTATTATTATTATTATTATCAGTAGTTGTAGTAAATTAATAAATGCAAATGCAATGTAAAAACAAGTTGCCGAACAAGTCCACAGACATTTTGCAGAACCCTAAACGGAAAAGAGCAAAACATACACTTAATCTAATTTTCCTTTCCTTCCTCTCCCTCCCTGTCTGTCATGTGAGCTAGGCTATAACTAAAATCAAGCGTGTTTTGGGGCATGCAGGATCACCCTGACCCCTGAATTTGGCACTGGGCCTGCTCACCACATAGGCTACACTATTCAATAGCAGCAGCTCTCAATCATATCAGATTCCACTGGTATTAATAAGAAACGATCTGACACCATCAGTTCTCACTTTGTCGACCCTTCGCATAACACACTGGGTATTTTTCTCCTGCTGATCAACATTTCCATGAGATGCTGAACGGTAGGCATGTGAAGGCGTTTGGCGACGGCCAGCACTGATGCAATAATTTCATCTGCTTGGGAAATCTGGACACAGAGCGCCAGTTATCAGGCGAATCCGGGTGGAATTACGTGTCACTGCGACCGCTCTAAATTTTACGCACACGATAACTTTCAAAGACAGCGGGTCTTTACGACACTGCGAGAGGCCGGCCGGGTCGCTACAATACCGAGCCTGTAAATCGTCGGGTAGTGATACTGGCTCGGACCCAGCGTCCCTAAATCAGCGCTCGCCTCCGTCTCAGATGTTCCCTTGGATGAAACTTCAAGGTTGTCTGTCATAAAATCTGTTTTCAGATTACTGTAACTTATCTTTGATTATAAAGGCGTTCCCTTTAAAGACCCCCACACTACATCTCCCCATTATAGCATTCTATGCAAACTTTAATTAAAATTATACATTTAAAAAAAAAAAAAAAAAGATGTCTGTCCTTGGAAAAAGAGATTATACCATAGGCTACACTGAATGAAGTTGATTCTTCAATTTTCAGAAGCACGTATCTGTGCATTAAATTTCCTGCAGTGACAAGCTATTGCACCACACGCAAAAAATGCAGCTTTTAACTGATTTGTCCAAAATAAGATAAAAAAAGATAAATTAGACTTAAAAAGAAAGTACTGTAAATTACGTATTTTTATCAGCCATTAATAAGGTGATTCAATATTTTCCACTATCCCTATTAATTGCGGTTAAAAAATGCATTCATAAAATCGCTATTTATAGGTAACCGTGGTGTTATAAAACTAGTATTAGGCTGTAGTATTAAAAAACTCCGTCCAAATAACTGCTCATTATTATCAGTCATTTTGACCCACAAGCAAAAAATTAAAAAATTTAAATAGTGGCAAATGTGTTTAGAAATTAAACGCCGACGAATTATTATTTGCCACGTTTCTGCCAGATTTCATGCTGTGCTCGTTCGTTAGTAGATCGATTTGCTCAAAGCAGATTGTGAGAACCATATTCTGAACTGTGCGTTATTGCTGTTTCTAAAATAGATAGGTTAATGAACAATTACTATGCTATGCATCTATTTTATACAAAATATTACATGCATTTCAAATATTTACTTTCCTCTCTATTTGAAATGCATTCATTAGGCTACTATTCACAGCGTATTATCCAATAAAATCTATTGTGAGAATTAAGTTAGACTATAATTGTCATACATTTTTTATTGTTAGTCGATACTTGCTTTAGTAGGAAAATATGTTTTTGTAGCTCAAATTTGGTTGGATTTTAGATTGAAATCAAATTATTTTGCATAGGCCTAAAGCTACGAAACAACGTGAATGGTTTAGCGTGTTTGTAATTTCTCTCTGTGTTTCTCTCTCACTCCCTCTCTTGCTATCTCTTTCTCTCTCACACACACACACCCACAGACACACTCTCTCTTAGCAGATGCCTGTGACTGTATTTTCTTTGCAGAGGAAGTGCAGCTGGCTCAGTCATTATGCGCAAAAACTAGAGGCTTTGCGGCAGCCCAGATTCCTTTTTGTTAGAAGACAATTTACAGCTTTGTAATAGATCTTTTTATGAGCCTGTTTCGTCGGTCATTGGATGCCAGTGGTCATGTGCAGGACGCAAACGTCTTCGTGACCCCTTTTCCTGATTTCCCAAGCGATTTTTCCACCGCATTCTGAAGCTTAAAGGCTCCAAATCCAAATACACGGTGTTCTCTTACATTTCTCTCCTTTTTTTTTCTTTTTCTTTTTTTTGCCGTGCATGACTATCTGTGTTAGAGATCGAGAAGACAAACTCGAGGCCGATTACGCATGCTGTCAGATGCTACATGGCTGCTACAAGAGTTGCATTTCTAAACAGTGCAAGAAATACAGTACTGGACGACTGATCTGAAACAAGCTTCGTAATATTCACCAGCAGTGCATGAGGCAAAACATGGATTATAGGGCTTTGTTGGGTAAGTTTATATTTCATGCTATCGTGTCAGTTAGAAGCTACATGACCAGCAGGTTATTGGTTTGCGATTATAATTTCAGTTTGTGACAGCAGCATTGGCGAACTGATTAAAAACGATATCACTGTTTTTTTTTTTTTTCAGTTGAAACATAACCCATATAGTTAATTTTGAGCAGAGACAAGGTTTCCTTCGGATTGCATTACATACATTGCTGTATTTGTTGTGTTCTTTTAATGCATTTCTTTACTAGATCTTAAAATAGGATTTTTCTAATTTGACATAAATGTTTGCTTTGATCTGAATGTAAAAAACCTTTACGAATAAATGCGTAATTCCCTGATATTATTAGTAGTGGTATTATTAACAGTTGAAGTATTGTTGTCGTTCAAATTAACCAGCAGTAAATCTTCAAAAAAGTATTAAATACAAATGCAAACCTTCAAGTGATGGCTTTTCAGCAGTTACGTTTATGATTATTGTAAGTCGTTAACACAAATTATATGACCGACCCTTCTTGTGATGTTCAATTTAAATGTCATATTTAACCACAGATTAATTATATATAAAATAATGAAGTCTGAATATATATTAAGCACATATTAAAAAAGATTGTATGCACAAATTAAAGATTATATATAGGCCTATTTATAGAATTATAGATTGTATATATATTATGTTTAATATGTGCATAAAAATAATGATTCACAGCCATCCTTAATATATATCCAGACGTTATTGTTTCATCTACAATTAATCTGTGCATAGAAATAATGATTCACAACCATTGTTAATTTATGTAGACGTCATTGTTTTATCTACAATTAACCTGTGCATGAAAATAAAGATTCACAATACAAAATGATTTCGAAAGTTTTGGCGGACGGTGGAGTTGTTGTGCGTTTTAATCTATGCCTCCCTTAATGGTGAGAATGGCGCAGTTTTTTTGGGAAGGGAGAGACGGGCTCTGCGGGACAAAGACAGTATTTCACAGTCAGCTGACAGGCAGAGGTATTTACAACCTCACTGCAATGCGGCAAAACAGGCGAGAGGAACCCAAACGAGTTCATGCAATGAGCTACATTCAATTCACTTACTTCAGAACAATGTATCTGTGTATTGCATTACAAAACTTGAAATGCCGTCACACAGGTTATTGTAATAACAAACGGGCAATAGAAATCTTATAGAATAATTTAATATATTTTTTTTCCTCCATGTAGTCAAATCTCTTACCACCATGAGACCTTTTTTTATTTAGCTTTTAAAACAACATAATTTAAAGGTTTGACATTTTAAAACCCAGATCACATGAAATATACATATTGTCTTAAATTTTAAATAATGAATATGCTCTGTAAAATATGGCAGTAAACAGTAGTGTAACTATTTATTGAGGCATTAGGCTATTTGAAAACTGATGTTTTATGCAAAGTATAGCCTTTATCTAAAATAAAATATTATAGTATATCTTATATGTATAATTCTTATAGTTTCCATATGAGCAGCTGTGCAAAAAAGCTAGCAAAAAAAAGAAAGAAAAAAAAGGAAAGACAGAACACCTCTGCAGTTTCTGCTTCGGTCGGCAGGCGGCGCTGTTGTCTAACACTCTGGGACTTGCTTGTCTGTTTTCTGCATCTTTGTCCTTGAGCTCATTTCCTGTGACTGTGATTGGTTGTCGCAGTCATGTGACACAACCATACAGCTCTCTTATGAACTGATGCAAATGTTATTTTTTTTAGATCGAAATAAAAATGATACTTGCAGAAACTGAATAATTGGAATAATCGGAATTATTATAGGCTACTTAGCTATTTTATAAATATTTTATTTAATTATCGATTATAATTGAATAATTTTCACGTTGACATAAAGTGGTTTTACGTTTAAATAGCCTAGATCATGTGGCGATCAAATATATCAAAATATCATTACAAAATATTTGTGATTGTAAGATTGTAACATTTCATGCACTTGAATAACATGTTAAAATTGACAAATAGCCTATGTAAAGTATTTAGATGAATATCGAAAATAAATGTTTAATCCCGTAAAAAAGGTGAGAACATTTATTTTAGCAGTAAATGTTATAATATTCTGTGCTGAAATTTTCCCAATGGCCATTTGTGACTTTACATAAATCGACAACCCGCCATATGGCGCTATTTTTTTTTCCTCTCAGAAATTTAGTGTCAGAAATATATTTCCATTAGTTCACACGTCAGAGATTTCACAAACACCTCATTTGCCCTCGAGTGAACGAGCAAACTGAAGCAACACAAGAAATACTACACCAAACAATTCTATAAATAGCCTACTACAAAAAATATATAGCAGACATCAGTCTTCTAGGATACAAGAAATAAACTCTGGTGTGTTTTCCCTCTGAGTGCAGTGAATGCGAATTGAACCCCGTGTCTTTATTTCCTCCTGAGATCAGAGTAATCGCCATTATTGAATAAGTGCAACTTTCAGGATTATTTATGGCACCCGCGCGCTGTCATGAATGGCTGTGGGGAAGCACGTGATACCATTAAACTTTGTTTTATGGCCAGGGAGTTGACAAGCCAAAATATAATTCACATTGTATATTAGAAAGGTCCCTCAGACGCTTTAGAAAAGATCCCAGTGTCGCTGCGGAGGAAAGAGGCTCCACGCTCGTTTTGATCATGGATATACAAACTTGTCGATGCGCTTTACGCGACGCGCCTGCTTCTGGAGGTAAGCTTGTCTTCTTCAGTATGCGTGTCGCTGAACTTGTGCGTGTTGAATTGGGCCATGATGTTTACTGTAGTCTCACATACTAGTGATCCACCAAACCAGCAATGATCTGTTTCTGTGAACTCATCTTGTGTTGTTGTGTACAGTTTTGGGTGGTTGGATAACGGGATAACCAAGGAGAGAAAAAATAGGTTGTGATGAAGGTGACGTAAATGTTATGCAGTCCGGCTTTGGTGCAGTTGTGGCGCCACGTTAAGAAAGATTGCTTTTCAGGGCTTAGCCTGCATGCATGACTTAAATCCCTATTCTTTATTATTATTATTATTATTATTGTGATGGCTTTACATTATTATTATTATTATTATTATTTCAAGAAGGTAATATATATATATATATATATATATATATATATATATATATATATATATATATATATATATATATATATATATATATATATATATATATATATATATATATATATATATATATATATATATATATATATATATATTGTTACAACATGTTTCATTAATTGCTTTAGTAAATTAGGCAACTAATTAAATGTGAATTTCTTGGCCTGTATTGAGAGTTGTCTTTTGACGAAACTTGAGTTCCATTTTTTTTTTGCTTTGAAATTGCAAATTATTGTAACTTATTTGCATTTGTATGTAACTCGATTTGTCGTTATTAGATTGTGTACCATTCATTTGTAGAGAGATCAGTTAGTCGATGCACGCGCTTTCGTGACTTGTAAGTGAACTCTAATAAACTGGGTTTTATTGACAAGCTCTCTAGCGCCCCCAAGCAAAAGAAACTCATTTTGGCCGTAAACCATTCATACTTTGCATTAATTTTCATCCCTGACTGTTTAGATTAGTCAGAAAAAGATCGAAAGTCCTGTTCGTTTAAGCCTGAATTAAATTGTCTGAATTCAGAATCGCATGCGCCATTTCACGTGCATGTTATTAAAGGGAAATGTAAAATACGTAATTTCCTCACTGTTTTCCAACCAGAAAATGTAAGTTATAAATAACGAAATTATATATTAAATCTTTTTTTTATTTAAATCAAACGATATGAGGGTTAAAATATAGCATATATATGCCTCGCGTATGAAGAATATTCAAGATATTTTGTATTAAAAGGTTTGAAAATAATTATATAGGCCTATTTCATTCGTTTATAGACAAACTGTGGATAATTACCGTGTGAGTTTAAATGATTTAAATAAAATAATTTAAGCATAAAAACGTCGATTTTTTTATAACGAGATTTCCGTCTCAATCCACAAATCTGCATACAAAAATGAATCTACAACTTGGTTAACGTTGGGGGAAAATAATAATAAAAACGGCTAATATCATGGAAACCCCTATGTGCATGCATGCGAATAATATATCTATAAAAATCGAGGTATTTTAATTTAAAATGAGAGGTGACGCTCTGATTCTTTTGTTCATCAGTACCTCGGCTTTGACCCGAATGAGCAAGACGCAAAGCGAGGTGAAACACGGGTCAAGCTGTCTAACAAACAGAAATAAAATACACATGTAGGTTTTCTGCTTAATATAAATACATACAGAAAGTAATTCATATACTAAACAGCTAATCTCAAGCACGAATGGCTGGGAATAAAAAAGTAGAAAGTATTGACATCTCTTTTAAATCACTAGCTTTTTTGTTGTCGTTCTAAAATTCTATAATCATCTGTAAGTTCTAAAAGCATAACGCATAATGTTGTATCAAAATTTAAGAGCCTAATCAAATTAATTCACGAGTTAATTATGCTTGTTTTTAGAAAACTATTGTAAATTCCTACGAAAAGAGCGTTTACTGTAACGATTAAAAAAAGATAATTATTCCTAAAATTGAAAATGTTAAGCGTCCTTAATTCTTACATTTTCAATTGGTTCCAAAAGTAATTGTATCTTGGCTCTGGTGACCGGGTGCGAATGACCACAGGAGCTGCTTATCAGAGGAGGTCATGTATTATCCATGAACTTTTCTCCTTTTTCCGCTACCGCTGTCGCCTTACCAAAAATAATGAAACTTCGTGATGTGTGTTGTAAATGATTCGTCTTGACCCCTCGACCTTTAGCCTTCCTTTATATGCTTCTTCACAGCACACAGTTTTAAGGCTACCTGATCAATGTGACTGCCATGACAGCATCAGTGAGTAGAACTTGGCAAGAAAGCCCTCGATTCTATACCTGGATGAATATACGTTCAGTTGTACGTTGTGTTGTTAGAGATGCAGAAGGAAATAATTGGTCATTTTATTAGTTAGATGAGTGACCTTTAAATTTATGAGAAATGGAGCTGCGGGCCTGTGCCTGAAGATTTTTGTTCCTTGTTAAACATTAATAATAGAGTAGGCTTTTGCAAAAGCACTGAGCGTTTTTTTTTTATCAGTGCAAACCTTGGTGTTTGAGTTAGAACGGTTGTAACAACGGCTTCATTGTGTATAGATTTTGTCTGTTTGTTGAGCGAACACATGCCGTCGTCTATATATACCCTGTAGAACCGAATTTGTGTAAAAAATGAGTCACAGATTCGATTTTAGGGGAGTATATGGTCGATGCAAGAACTTCGAATAAAACTTTGTCTTATTTGAGTGTTCGACCACTGAATGTTTTTGCCATCTAATGTAAGGGGGATATATGTAATTGCTTAAATGTGCGTTCCCATTCGCCAATTCGCACAATGAAGAACGTCAAATGATACGCATATAATTGCATAATATGATTATGTGGTTGAACTGTCACGAAAAGCTTTGATCAGTCTCTAGTCAGTACAAGGTGATGCTGTGTAGTGCGCTTCTACCTGTTCTCACTGAAACAAGTCTCTTTGACCTTTTATACAGCGCTTAAAGCACACTCAATGTGTGCCTGTGAATAGAATAGAATATTTGGCTACACTTTATTTGGTAACACTTTATTTTTACAGTGCCATTGTTACATATGTTACATGTAGTAACTATAGTAATAACTATTAATTATGCATGACTGCATGCAACTAAACCCTAAACCAAACCCTAATTTGTCCTTGTTACAGTGTAATTATACAATTAAGTATTACGTAATCGTATTTACTGGCTTGGGTTAGGGTTTAGTTGCATGCAACTATGCATAATTACTACATGCAAAATTTGGACACTGTACAATAAAGTGTTGACGAATACTTTTATTGTCACGAAATTTTGTGCAATAAAATCGCTCCTCTTCTAATACAGAAAGCAATAAATAACGTTAGCAATATTTTGTATGAATGTTAACAAATTTGCACATTGCTCGCTGTACTGGCAAGCGGTTATTGTCTTTTATGTGGTGTTTGATTATTGATTGGCACGCGCATTGATGGCGAACCAGGGCGCCCTATACAGCGAGCTGAAAGGATGAGAAGCGCTGGAATGATGAGACTCCAGTAACTTCTGAGTGACCTCTACATGACAAAGACGGTCTCCACCAATTGTCTGCTGGCTTTATGTGCCTCTTTTTGTGCTTTAGACCGTTTTTTATCTTTTGTCTCGTTTTGTTTATTACCACTCAAAATCCCTGGGTTGAGTTTGATTTAGCTTAGTTGAATATTAATTTGTCAAATGGGCGTCATGCACATATATGTGATGGAAATAGATGTTTTTTGTTTAGTTTTTTTAATATGATATAATCAAATGTGTGCACTCTTAAAAAATAAAGGAATGTTTTTGCACCTATAGAAGAAACATTTTGGGTTCCGCAAAGAACCTTTCAGTGAACAGTTGTTAAAAATAATCATTTTCCTTCTTCTTAGCGAGTCATGTAAAGAATCTTTTTCCACTATAAAGAACCTTTTGTGGAATGGAAAGATTCTATGGATGTTGATGGTTCTTCATGGAACCACTGATGCCAACAAAGAACCTTTATTATTAAGAGTCTGGGGTCCTCCCATGTGATGATGTGAATGTGCTTTTTTTTTTCTTCTTACACAGACCGGGCATTTAATCAATTAAATTTGATATTACATTGTTACATCCTAATTGAGAGATAATGCGAAGTTTGTGAAATTCACTACTAGGTGTGCACAGCTTCTTCTCGGTTGATGAAGCCCCTTCACCTCGATTGGCCAAGCTGGTCACATGGTAGCCTAACTTTATTCAGTTGACAGCAAGTAGGAGGGCTTTATGGAGGGAGGAAAAAAAGACAACTCGAGAAAAATTAGTATTTCCTACCTTCAGAAATTAATGGCCATGAGTTCGTACATGGTGAACTCCAAGTATGTGGATCCAAAATTTCCTCCTTGTGAGGAATATTCTCAGAACAGCTATATACCTGAAGAGAGCCCGGGCTACTACAGTCCGTCGCAGGACACTGATTTCCAGCATCCCGGAATCTATTCACGGCCAAACTACCCTGAACAGCCTTACAGTTGTAACACTGTCCAGGGCTCTTCGGTGCAGCCGCGGGGTCATGCGCAGGAGCAAGCCGGCCACCCCAGCCCCTTCCCCGCACAGACAGAGCGGTGTCCTGCGGTCCAAATATCCGGACCGAAGACTTGTGGACCACAGCAAAACACAAAGAGCCAGAACGGGATACCAGCCAAGCAGCCTGCTGTAGTTTATCCATGGATGAAGAAAGTGCACGTTACCACGGGTAAGATTCACTCTCTTGTAGGCCCGTCCGGTTCTGCTGTTTTAGTCACAGTTAAAATCATTCAGTGAAATATTTATGGGCTCCTCTGAAGGGGCCGCCAATTACACCAGCCATAAATTTTTATTGCTTAGGAAATAGGCCGCTAGCTGTGTTGGGCACTATTGCAGTAGCGAGAGTCCACTTGGCCCAAAGCTTTGCACTGAATAATTTAGTAATGATAAACTTTTTTTTTTTTTTTTACTCAAATTACACGAGTACATAGTATTTGTTCGATGAAAAGATTTTTGGGAAAAGTTCAGACATTAGGAAGCGAATGGTTGACTGAATTGAACTGAAATACTTGAGTTTAACATAAGTGTGTTTTTGTCTTTCCCAGTGAACCCGGATTACACAGGACCTGAACCCAAACGTTCTCGGACAGCCTACACAAGACAGCAGGTTCTCGAACTAGAAAAGGAGTTTCATTTTAACAGGTATCTAACGAGACGGCGTCGCATTGAGATCGCGCACACCCTGTGTCTCTCTGAGCGACAGATTAAAATCTGGTTTCAGAACAGAAGAATGAAATGGAAAAAGGATCACAAACTCCCCAACACGAAAGGAAGATCGGCGTCAGTTGGAAATCAGCATGCACAACACGCTCAGAAGGACAGCCAGACAGAGATCACAACTTTATAAGTGGATATCTCTCTCCCTCCCTCCAGATGTACAGATGAACTGTATGTAATAGACAATGCTTTATTTGACATTGCACGGTAGCAAATCATGACATGTTGGGTACAAGTGCCAAAAACTGAGAGCCAGAAGCACACACTATGACTAAATGCAGTGTGAAAACTGCTATGCGTTAAATATTGCAATTTCCAGTATCTTTGTAACTCAAGAGGATATGATGGTTCACGTGCCACAACGAGGTATAGTAGAACGTCAGAAAGCTCACGCTATTTTATACAAACTTGCCAAATTTGTTGGAGAGCATGGTTCTTTTTAGTGACATTATTCACAATTAAAGAATCTCTGTATTTAATTTCAACCCTTTCCTCTTTTTAAACGCATTGTGGCAATTTTACGCCTATGGCGCGTCAATTTATCTTAACTTAATCATTAAAGAGAGCTCAAGCAAGGGAATGTCCGGCGTATTATAAGTTATTGGTTTTTTTTGTACTTAAGTCAACTGGGTGCAAGTAATAAAAACTAAATAAAATTAGTTCAATCGTTGCCTGGGAAATTATTTATTTGTAAACTGAAGAGCTGAAGAAATGAACCTCGCGTACTGAGCGCGCCTCTTTATAAAGGTTTACTTTCTAAAAGACTATTTCAGTCAAGTCATTTTTTACTTGTTCTTGTGATTTTTAAGAACTTCGTTTTAGGTGTTTTACATCTGTTTATTGCATTTTTTTAAAATACATATTTAATCCAGGTAAAAAAAAAAGAAGAAAAAAAAGAAGAATATCCCATGCCTTCACTATAAATCCCGCTCGACATCAACATAGCTATACAAATAAAGATATTTGTCTTCCGGATATTACATGCAATTCTTGCATTTTTAGGCACGTTTAGCTCTCAATTTGAACCTTCTATTTATTAATATAATGTTAAAAGCTTTATGTTCTACGTGAACGTACTTATCCGTTCCACAATTATCCGTTTTAAGGTTCTTATATATGTGTATATATTTCTGTATATTGTGCATATTTTCTACAGGCATATTTTGCAGTGATTAAATAAATATTATGCAGAGAGGTTTCACTCAAACTGCGTCATATTGTGTGGAAACTAAACTCTTGAGATAGGAAAAACACGTTTGATCAAGCACTTTCATACACATTGTTATTTTTTAAAGGGATTGGTGTCGAATCTGGAAAGGTTTTTCCAACAGTGATTAAACTTAGACGCTCTGCTATCATTGTGGTGTCTTTGTCTCCTTAAACAAAAACACGAGGCACACATGCACTGCGAAGGAGTCTTCACACTGATGCCTTCACGTTGTGAGCATGAAAAGGTATTTTTACAGAAGTTCAACAAAAGCCTTGCGGGCAGGTTCATCCAGAGGACAGAGTTTCTGTTGCATTAGACGCTTTTGAGCCGCGAGCACTGACCTCTACACTCGTGACCTGATGGACCTTCAGCCGCTTCTCTCAGACGCCTTTTGCTCACAGATGCACCGAAAATTTGTGTGATCTGTAGTAATATTTGCTTGCTTTATACATGATTATTTGCCACGCTGCGTGTAACCATTTTCGAATTTGTACTCAGAGTCCTACATATTAAAAACACGGTTATGCTGCATCTAACAACGTGGTATGTTGCATTGCGATCATGATCAAACCACAAATCATAAATAAACCACCATATGTGTTTTACTTCATCAAGCGAAATACATCATGTCAAAGCTTTATTGATAAACCGTTCATAGGTTCATCTGCTCTTCATAGAGAGAGAATCATGAGCAAGCAATACTATGGTTATTTCTAAAAGCAGTTTTATAATTTAAATATCAATCAAATTAATCACAAATCTTTTTTTGTTCTCCATCAGCACTTTAAATGTGTGTGCTTGGTGTGTGTGTGCGTGCGTTATACTATTGTGTACCCTCTTAACTATATTTTGGGATATTCTTACCCAGAAGTGAGCTTAACCTGACAAAACAAAAAAAAGAGGTCTTGGGAGTTTTTGTCGGGTTTAGCTCATTGTGCATATTTGAAAGAGTATAGTAGTATAGTAAACGAAGTTTGTGGGTTATGCTTTGGTTATATTATTTATAACTAGCTGTATGTAAAAATAAAATAAGTAATGCAATGCAATGTTGTATGACAGTGTAGTAAACGCTTGCGCTTGTGTGTGTGTGTGTTCCTAGGCTACTTAACCATATTTTGGGAACAAATTTGTACCCAGAAGTGAGCAAAACCTGACAAAATCTCCAAAAACCTCCTTTTAGGGACGTCCTCATTTGTAATAGTACTGGTATAAAAAAAGTAATTGAAGTTTGTTTATGATGGGTAGCTTAAATAGCTAGTGAACAATTGTGTGTGTGTGTGTGTGTGTGTGTGTGTGTGTGTGTGTGTGTGTGTGTGTGTGGTCCCGGTTTTCCCTACGTTGTGGGGACCAAATATTCCCAAATTATAGTAATACCAGTGATTTTTGACCTTGTGGGGACATTTTTTTTGGTCCCCATGAAGAAAACAGCTCATAAATCATTCTAAGGGATGTAAAAGTGTAGAAAGTTTTGTGTGATGGGTAGGTTTAGGGGTAGGGTTAGTGTAAGGGGAGAGATGATACAGTTTGTGCAGTATAAAAATCATTATGTCTATGAAAAGGCCCCTTGTAAAACATGGAAGCGTGTGTGTGTGTGTGTGTGTGTGTGTGTGTGTGTGTGTGTGTGTGGTGTGTGTTGGGGGGGGGGGCGGTTATCAAAAGAGAGAGAGAGAGAGAGAGAATATTTGCTATTATTTTACAAACTTAGAAATTGTGAGTTAACGTGTGTATGTAATTTACTTTAATATTACCAATGCATTGAGACACTTCACAGAGAGAGAGAGAGAGAGATTATAAGAACACCAAAACACCTCCAAGACTAAATGTAAAGTTAATTGCAGCTATATATATATATATATATATATATATATATATATATATATATATATATATATATATATATATATAT
The DNA here is from genome assembly GCF_949357685.1 of Gobio gobio. NCBI lineage: Eukaryota > Metazoa > Chordata > Actinopteri > Cypriniformes > Gobionidae > Gobio > Gobio gobio. The sequence continues at coordinate 9,740,475 of NC_137103.1, read as the reverse complement.
ATATATATATATATATATATATATATATATATATATACATAAAACCTACAGCCTTGAAAAAGCCTTGTGAAAACGCAGGGGATCTCTCCATTGTCTTTCAGTACGGCAAGGCATTCTGAGTATTGACCTGGATGTCTGAACAGAATAAATGGGAGCCATACGCGGTTCCATTTGCAATGACTCTGCACCGACTACTACCGCCGCGCTCACAATGCTTCTCAAACGGCCATTTTTGATTTCCAGCTGTTCGGTGAAAATGTCTTCGCCCATCGAGGCAACCCGTTAAGATAAATCAAACTGCGCTGTCGACATCCCAAGATAGAATTCGGTATATGGTTCCGTTCTGTATCTTTTTTGTTTGACCACGTGATAGTCTAAATAATTAATGCAGCACGTCCCCTAGAAACACGGCATCGTCATTAATCGCGAGGACTCTATCAGACTTGAAAACTGAAGAGATCCAAGAAAATAATATCCAAACGGTCCTCTCACGCCACCGCAACCTGCACATTCGCACAGCTTTTCAGCCAATGGAAGATCGGTAGGTAAACATTTAAGATTAATATTTGCAGTGAGACATCGAATAAACATAACTGTCAGAATTTTGATAAATGGTGTCCTTTGATTCAGTCTTCGCGGAGAGACTGAAACAACTTCAGGCTCATTGTGATTTTTTTTCTTTCTTAAATAGCTTCAGTATGAAGCATAACCCTAGTGTCAATAAATAAAAGCAGCTCAGTAACAGCACTTTTACTTTTGAAGCATTAAATGCAGACTAGGAAATATTTCTTCTCATGTAGGCTAATGTTATATTGATGCATCTGTGCGTAAAAAATGTGAAGTCCAGTGCGATAGTGTTTAGTGCTTAGCCGCCAGGGCTTTAACGAAGGCCTATTTGTGATTTATTATCCGTCCGAGAAGCTGTTCTTTGCCGCTTTAGCGGCGAGCATTTGTGTTTGGTTTGATAAAAAATGACACAAGCTTGAATTCATTGCAGAGGTCTATCTGGAAAATCATCACATAGTTATTGACGTGAAGTAACGCCTGAATAAGTGGATCCTGACAAACATTAACAAAACAGCAAATAACAAAAAAAAAAAAAAGGCATGCATCCAAAAACAATTTCATTGGTGTCCAAAAACTCCACAATGTCCACTGCATTGTGATCGTAGATCTATCCATAAAGTGTTTCGAGCTGTTGGAGAGGGATGACGGTGATCTGCATCGTTGTAAATCATGCTCAGTAATTCCTGAAAGGGTGAGAGGCTGTTGGGGGCCGGGCGTGGACTGTAAATCTTTCACTTTTATTAGCCCGTGAACATATGCTGCAAGGGGAGAAGACTCGCATCCTCTCCTCAGGACAATCCTGCGCTCGGCCGCCTTCCCAATCGTTTCATCTCCATCTTGCCATCCAGCTATACATATCCATACAGCACAACCATAAAGCAAGCATTCTGACTTAACCGACTTGCATTTAACCGCTTAAATTCTGTTATATAAAAAAAGAAATGTGATGTATTTTAGAAGCAATTATAAAACACAACAAAACAGAAATGTATTTAATGCACAATACACTCTTAAACACAAAGTTTCTTTATTGGTATCGATGGTTCAATTCCACAAAAGGTTGTTTATAGTGGAAAAGGGTTCTTCAGATTTGTAGAATGTACGGTTCTTTGGTGGACCGAAAACGGTTCTTCTATGGCATTGATGCTAAAAAAAAAACCCATTTGGAACCTTTATTTTTAAGAATGAGCAGCAAAAATCTAAACATTGAAAGTACCTATTTTTACACTTCGTACTCATCAATGGATCAATACACACTCTTGCTTTTTGAGAAGAACAATATAGAATTTGGGATGATTTTGATGAATCTCTCTCGCTGACGAGGTCATACATTGCTGTCATTGCCTAAACCATAATAGTCAAACAATATTTCAGTGGTTTCTTGCAGCCTATAATAAACGGATTTCTCCTCAAAACAGCGAGCAAAAAGTAACAAATACATATTTGATCATCTTCATCTTGAATACAAAGAAAAATTCATAATGTTGCTACTTTCAAAGCTGGTCTGATCCGCAGGCCCATAACACTGCGTTAAATAAAAATAATAATAAAAAGAAATAAAAACAAAAACAAGGCATAGTGGAGTGAAGAAAAAAATATAATGATTCGCCGATTATCCAATGATTTGTACGTAATGATAAAACGAATATATTCGTATGCTTCATTTGAACGTTTGTTTTTATTATGCCTGGGTTTCAAGGCCATAATAAACAGCAATAGCTTTTGCCTTAATGATACACTCCGATTCAGTGGCTGAGATCTTGTGCAAAATCACTGTACAATGATGTGCGGCTGGAGGGAATGTTAGTGCTCTTGCTTTTAAAATGTATTTGTGAGGTGAAGCTGGTTGGAGTAGCAGTCTCAATCAGGACAATCTGCGATCCGGATCACGTGAACAAATATGCTTGTATTTTAAGGCAGCGCCTGTATTTGTCATGATAAGGTTTCCGAAATATACTAATGTCGACTCGTTCGGTGAGCCTGCCTCTGTAAAACGTTCCTTTTTTTTCCAATGGGAAGTTGATTGCTAGTAATATTTCGTTTTGGAATAAGAAGACCTTCTTGGCTTTTTATTGGTAGCTGAGTGAGTGGCTCCCATTCTTTCGGGAATACTGTCTGCATTGGTATATGGAAATGCCTGGAAAAGCGCGAGATCAGTTTTAAGACAGTACTGTCTATAGACAAAGGGTGAAGGATATATTCGAGCAGCGGTACTGAGAGATATTGAGACTAAGAAGCACGGCTATATAATAAATTGACATCACAGGTAAGCAATTGCACGGCAAAACGTAACCTTTAAGCGTGGGTTTACATTAGGCCGGCGTAAAAATATGATTTATTCCATTCAAAGCAGCTGATCTTTATTAATGTCATCGCCTGCCAACTAAGCAAGTACGATTTGAAGACATAGAGGTAAAACTGCGGGACTAGTTTTCATCTTTGCGTAACCTTGTCTATTTCTGAGGTTTAACATGTAGGGTAATTTCAGTCTTTTTGAGTTGCTATTTCATTTTACATATTCTGGTATAGCCGAGTTAGCCATGCACAGAATAAAACATCTGTGTCATACATTGTGAGATCGTTAATCACTTTAATTTGCGTTATAGTCAATGCGATGTTAGACATGACATATGTGGGTTAGGTTATTCTTTTAAACATCCATGTTTCCATACTTTTAAACCAGTCTCTCTGATTTAGATTGTAATTCATACCAAATGTATTAGGAATCAAACACTCTAACATTGCATACATTTTGAATGGAAACCATATTTCGCATGCAATATCAATTGATTTAAGATGTAAGAATGATTTAAGACGTAAAGTTGATTATTTTGCCACATGAAGCAAAAGCATGCTATGCAATGGAAACAAGATGTTTGAAAACTGACCCAATGGTGGCTCATGAGATTAGGTTTGAAGACCTATTATAATGTTTTAGCTATTCCCTTCAAGCATTATTTTTTATATTTTTAATTTGGCGTTCTAAGACCGTTTTACCACTAAGATCTATTATTACACATAAATAACAGGTTTTCAGACAAGCGCTTTTATGCATTTCACAAAACGTTCAGTTCTGTCCTTGCGTTCTTCTTAATTTTGCAATATCTGACAAATACGTATTTATTTTCGATTCTACTTGATTTGTGAGATTCTTTTTCTCTCACTACACTGGCATATATGCACAGTATTTCTATTACAGAATATGCTAGGGCCTATATCGATAGCCATATAAAACACTTTTATACAAAAGAGATGCATGCAAATTAGCAGCAGATAAATAAATGCATAGGCTATATTTACAGACCGTCTTCCAGAGTCCATTATTTTATACCGCCTATTGTTCTATTATGAGTACCAAACTTACCGTGGGAGTGCGTGGGCGAAAACACGGTCGCCTGATAAAGGCAGACCATGTTCGGCTGACTTGTTCGCTACATTTATCCTATTAAGACTTTGAACGTGACACACACGTTTAAAATACAGGCTACGTGCATTCTCGTTTTCGTTACTTTTGCCAACGCCGAGGTCCATCGCCAAATAACAATAATATTAGTAGTATGATTAATCCCAAAGCCTAGTTGATAGGTGTTGTCCTCGTCTCTTGATTTTCGGAAGTATTTTCAGAGTGAAACAGGACAGGTCGTCTGTCTGGTAGGATGAGGATTAAAATCTCGTCTTCAGGCTCGCGCTTGGTTTTAAAATAACCGGTGAAAAAGTTGTGTGGTGTGGATTGCATTGTGACTTGAGTCCCTTCCGTCCGTTGTTCATTAATCAGTGAGTTATTGGAGAGGAAGCCAAAGGTCACCCAAAAGGCTTATGAGTGCTAAATATTTTGGCCAGCATCTCTTTGTGTAAAATCGCTTATGTCGGGTTTTTTCCCTCGCTCTCTCATGCAGCTACATCTTTGGCTGCTCTTTAAACCTGTCTAATCTTCTAGGGGCAAACTAAATTCGTTCATTAAAAAAATGGGACATCATGTAAAAATGTTATAAATGTGTGGCCTCATCGCCGATGGCCGAGAATTCACATCCAGAATGTAAGCCTCAATGATGGCTGTCATTTTGCAAACGTACTCAACAGTAACGCATAAGAACAGCCCTTTTTATTTAAACGGGGAGCTGGAAGAAAAAAACAAAAAAAAAAACAATTAAATATTCTGTATTCTTTAGGTCGCCGTATAAATTATGAAGACTGCTTGAGGAGAAAGAGAGGAGAGGAAACCACAGACTGCGGTAAGAGATGTCTTATAAATATATTTAAGTTTGCACTGAAATTAAACAATCGCCTAGTATGTATCACTCATAACCTGCATTGTACTCTCTTGTGACTATATTTCATAACTTGCAAAATAGCCCATACAAAATAATACGTGCTTTTTGTATAAATCAAAATTCTTGTGGCGCTCTGAGCGTATAAAACAAATTAACAATTTCACTTAATTGTTTACTTGGTTTTTCCAATGCAATTTCAACGAAAGATTTACACGTAAGGCAAAGTATTAAATGCAAAAGCAGCGTTATCATGTCGATATCAAATAAAAATCAAACAAAACAAGCAAGCAAACAAACAAACAAACAACCCCCCCCCCCCAAATATTTCCATCCGTACTTCTTAATTTAGAGTATCCTTTACTAAAATCCACAGCTATCCGCTCAAATGGTCAAAGTGTGTTCCATTACAAGTAGTTAAAGGACGTTGAAGACAAGAGTGTGTGAATTACTGCAGTAGCTGGATTTATACTGCCGGGCTGTAGGCTCTGGCTTTAGCGGCACATTCTTGCCCCCAGCCATCCTCCTACGCCTAGAGTTTTACCCCTCTGACGGTACCAAGTCTTGAGGAGTGCTTTTCTTCTCGACCCTCTGTGAGGCATTTACGGCTGTAGCATGACCAGTCATAAATTTTGTCGGGCTCTACAATGACAGGTGCATTGATATGTATCGTGTGGAGCTTCAGGCCGTCTAATAACTACTGTATTGAGCACGAGCTACAGTCACTTGGGTGAAAACCTATCTTTGGAATAAAACTAAGAGGAAGGAAGGAAGGAAGGAAGAAAGAAGTATGGTTGGTGTGGTGTATTGAACATTGGGCTCTCAGTTTGTTGAAGGACTTTGCTATACATGCACCTAATCTTACAACTCAGGTTGGTGGGAAACGAGAGCCACCATGTCATAATAATACAGGTAGCAATTCAGATTTTAAAATTGAATTCGTCCTGGTATTACAGAGTGTTCCAAAAGATTTAGATTAAACTAATGGCCTATAATAAACTACACATTGTTTACATGTATGACAAAATAGACTAGAGGTGTTTCGTTAATTTGAGCGTTCTCAGATTTGTATGTATTTTCTTTATAAAGATTGTATTTTCGTATAATTAAAGGCAATAAACAGCGTTTACTAGTTATATCAGACCTAACACACGTCAATCGATGAACTTCATTGTCAAACTATTATACCGATATACAATTCCAGGACAAACAACGGCTCATCTCATACCCCCGTTATGTTACGAGGAGATATTAAAATATATGAATACATTTAAAATAGAATTTTGTTCCCCGTTATGTTACGAAGAGATATTAAAATATATGAACAGATTTAATATAGAATGTTTTATGTTCTATTGCTTGAACGACATTTGAAAGCCAAGAACCCCCCAAAATGACTAGTAGTGAGCAACGAGTCGGGAAAGAATGGGATATTGTTTGAAGAGAAACGCTGATTCTCCTTCTGCTGCCGTGTCGTTTCACTCAATGGGGTACTTTTAGCATAAGTTAAACTTTAACCGTCTTGTGTCATTCTTGCCTAGAGTTCTGAAAGTGAAAAGATGAAGGGGTTTGGCTTGTCAAGAATTAGAGAGAGAGAGAGAGAGAGAGGGAGAGGGAGAGGGAGAAAGGCCTTGTGAAAGAAGGCCGATCACAACATGAGATCTTTTACAGTTTAGATATGGTGAATGGTTATGTTTTTATGTGTTTTAAAAATTCTGAAATATTAAAAAACTATTTTACAATTTTGAGGTGTACAAAATTTTACAATTTGGCCTTTTTTCCAACCTGATTTGCAAATAGGCAATATACCATTTCTGTAGAGCAACATAATTTGACTTAAGGCACTTTCACAAGATGACAATAAGAAACTGTGTTAAAACTAAAGTTGAATACTCCAGCTAAGGAAGCAACATCGAATGAATATACACAACCCCCCTGCCTACTCCCCTCATAACTTTTTCTTGCCATCTTTTCATGCATCAAGAAAAAGAAGGGAAAAAAAACACAAGCTAGGAAGAATGGGGAATACAGCTTGATATCTGACACCAGAAATTGCAGAGTTGGGAGAAATCTATTTCCATCTCAAATTTAAAAAGTGGAAATGCTACGGGCTGTTTTCATTTGCAGTGGGGTCTGGTTAGCCTACATGATGTTAAGACTGGAAAGGGAACATATAGATCTGTAAATGAAAATATGAAGGTAAAGGATCGTTGCTAAAAACTGATGCATTTTCTTTCTCAGCAGGTCAAAGGACAGAAAATCTGTGGGAGGCTCCAATCACGTGATTGACAAGTCCATGCCATTGGACAGGAGTTCACAGGCTCTCTTAGTTTGAACCTTCACAATGCAGAAAGCCACTTATTATGAAAATGCTGGACTTTTCGGAGGATATTCGTACCCTAAATCTGACTCCTACACATATGGTCCTACACACCAGGGCTTCTCATCTTCCAGCATAGAGAATGACTATCAAAATCCAATCTGTCCCATTCAAACCACATCAGTCCGGCCACATAAAAACGGAGACATCAATGGAAGTTGTATGCGACCAAGTGCCAGCCAGGGCAACAGCCAACCAGAGAGTATCAGTGAGCAGCAGCAGCAGCAGCAGCAGCAGCAGCAGGCAGCTCCTTTAGCAGCCAGCTCACCCAGCCCTAACACCAACTCTACACAGAAAAAGAAATCTCCCAGCACCACTGGCTCCAGCACTGCCACCCCAGTCATCACCAAGCAAATTTTCCCATGGATGAAAGAGTCCCGCCAAAACGCAAAGCAGAAAAGCACCAACTGCCCAACCGCAGGTATGTGTGTGGCAGCAGAAAATGGTTATTATCTATCCAGTAGCTATAAGACGAATAACTACACTTGCAAACCGCCACAATCATTATGACCTAGCTCTTGTTTACAATAGCCTTTCTCTCTTTGGCCTTTAAGTCCCCCTGAGTGTGAAGAACATTCTAAAATTCTAAAGCACCCTTTTGTGGAATGGAAAGGTTCCATGAATGTTAAAGAAGCTTTATTTTTTAAGATGACACAATTAATTGAATGCACATTTCTGCTCTATGTGTTCAGGAGAAACCTGCGACGACAAGAGTCCACCTGGCCCTGCCTCGAAACGAGTGCGCACTGCCTACACCAGCGCCCAACTAGTTGAACTGGAGAAGGAGTTTCATTTTAATCGCTACCTGTGCCGTCCCAGAAGAGTGGAGATGGCCAATCTGCTCAATCTCACCGAGCGCCAAATAAAGATCTGGTTTCAAAACAGGCGGATGAAGTACAAAAAAGATCAGAAATCTAAGGGCATAATGCACTCTCCCCTAGGACACTCTCCGGACAGAAGCCCGCCGTTAAGTGGCTCGAATCACATTGGATATTCTGGTCAGCTTCCAAACAGCCTGAGCTACGACGCGCCATCTCCTCCGTCATTCGCCAAACCGCAACAGAACATGTACGGCTTGGCAGCCTACACGGCGCCATTGGGCGGATGCATACCGCAACAGAAAAGGTACCCGGGAACAGAGTACGACCACCACAGCATGCAGGGCAACGGCAGCTTCGCTAATGCTAATTTACAAAGTAGCCCTGTGTACGTCGGGGGAAACTTCGTTGACTCAATGCCAGCTTCGGGCCCCATGTTCAACCTCGGTCATCTTCCCCATCCCTCATCCGCTAGTGTGGACTACAGCTGTGCCGCTCAGATTCCGGGTAACCACCACCACGGACCGTGTGACCCGCACCCCACATACACAGACCTCAGCTCTCACCACGCGTCTCAGGGAAGGCTGCCGGATGCGCCCAAACTCACGCATCTGTAAGGATCCCAAGCGCAATGTCGCTCTTTTATTACCTCACTAGTTAAACTAATTTATAAAACTACACTCCGAGAGAAACATACCGTATTATCCTGTATTATTATTATGATTATTATTGATATGACTATTACTGCTATGATTGTAATTATTTTTAATAATAGCTGTGGTCCATTTCTCTTGACTGTTGAAGACACACGCGGTTGTTAGTTGTTTGGCAAAAATGAGGGCAATTTCCATAACGTGTTACTTGAAGGTAAGTTCTGTAGATTTGACATTATAGGCGTAGGGATTTGTAGAGGAAAAGAACCATTGCGTCTTTGTTCTTCTCACGGGTTCTTCCTATTTTCTCCATTACAAATGCCATTATTTATTATTTTCCTCTGAGGTTGTATGACGAACATTTATATTGACTGAGTATTATATTTATTATTTATCGTTTTTAATGCACATTATTTATCTTCTCATGTATATTATTTATACAACAGTTGTAGAATTTATTTTGAACTGGTGCAAAACAAGGTGATAATGTGGGACTGGTGTATTTCTTTCTTCATTCAGTAATAAAATATTGTGCAAATGAAGAATGAACAACAATCTCGAAATTGTAATTATTGTTATTATAGGCTACATCGGGCAATTTGGCAATCTTTATTTATTGCCATGGTTAACATCATGTTGATTAAAACACCAGCACGTAACGACACATCCTCACGTTCATTATAAATGTTATTTTGTAAGTTGCACTGTCCATGCATAAAATGATGAAATGGTAACGATATGGAAATGTTATATTTTATTGTGTTAAACATTTTGTAAATAAAAAGTGCTTAAGCTGAACAAATGAAATCGCAAATTCTACATCAATGTATTCATTCATAGATTTAGGATTTAGGAGCAATTGAAATTAACATCTTCATATTGTGTGTGGATGTGAATAGATTTCCAACTTGGATGTCGCCCAACTCACAGAGCGGAGGCGCCATTTTGGAAACATAAGGATAGTAAACAAAGGAGGCACCTTCGCTCTCACCCCCATCCAGATGCGCGTGAATGTGCGCGCACCCATGTCACGGCTATCCACAAAACACAATAGCAAACCTCAACAGACATTGCGATAATTTAAAATGTGGTAATATTAAGAGCACTGAATCACCATATAATTTGAAATAGATTGGCGAATTTTTTTTTTTATGATTTGGGAAATTTCACAGATAGCCTACATTTCCCACTGGTTATTTATTAAATACCTACATGTAAATATGTCTTTCTTTGCTAAACTGGTGTAATGTGCAAATATAGAGTAAAAAAAAAATACAGGTTTTTCTTGAGCACTACGGTTGTAGCAACTTTTCAAAATTAAAGTATAGGTTATTGCTAATTATTTGAATGTTTTTTAATAGATTGGGATCTCAAAATAAATTCTGATACAAAGCAAGTGTTTAGTCTTATAAACAGTTTGATATAACATTAACCTGCATCATTGCGCAAACATTAATATATAGGTCTATGTATTTTAAAATGCACCTTATAATGTGGTAATGAATAGCCTAAAGCGTCACTGCCTTTGTAAGCACTGGCAAGCCGTCTCTAACAGAATAGGCTCTTTCCCGGCTTCCCCTAGCGAGGCATTTCAAAGCTCATTAATCAAAAACTCGTCGCTTTCAGTCTCGCTACTGATTCCAGCTCCTTATGAACAAAGCTTTTTGCTTTCTCAACTGTGGAAACACATTTCAAACTGCAAGAGGCCAAACTTTGTCCTGAGAGAGAGAGACTGTGACAACACACTCTGGCTGCAATCATGGCATGGATGAGAGAGAACTCAAAGCTGGAAAGATACTGATACAAAGCTGCAAAGGGCTCAACCACCGAGGGTAAGGACATACGCATATATATTTTTAATATCGGTCTATTTAATCACGACTAGACCTATATTGAGCCAAAAAAAAAAAAAACGCCTGGGAGCCATAAATGTATCCTAAACAGACTCAAAAGTTTTCCAATGTTAGGAAAGTGTGTTGAAATGGAAAATAAAGGTGTCTTATAATAAACTGCGACATTAGATTATTGGTTTCCCGTGGCTTTATACAAATTTGTTCATCGTAATGGAAGCATTTTCCTTCCACCTTTATAATGAATTGTTGATTGCGCTATAAGTGAGATTATAGCTTTTGACATCAGCAAGCAAGTCTTTTTTTTTGATGATCATCATTTTATCCATAGTTTTTTTTTAAGGTTTATAACATTTATATTTACATATACACCCTTTAACATAAAGGTTTTTAATCAGCGATGCAATAGAATAACCATTTTTGGTTCCCCAAAAGAACCTGATCCGTTCCTAAGAGCCATTTCTTCTTAGTGTGAAGAACATTTGAATAATCTAACGAACCTTTTCCACTTTGTGTAATGCAGGTTCCATGGTTTTTAAAGGTTCTTTATGGAACCACTGATGCCAATAAACGACCTTTATTTTTAGGAGTGTATAGGCAGAATTTTAAAATTTCATTCCACTGCCACTCATGGAATAAATAGGTACATGTTCTGACACACACACACACACACACACACACACACACACACACACACACACACACACACACACACACACACACACACACACACACACACACACACACACACACACACACACACACACACACACACACACACACACAAAAGTTATATTAATAACAAAGTGAGTCCTAACTTACATATTCCCTCTTCTACATTAAGGGATAACGTACAACCTGAGAAAAATAAATACAAATGAATAAATATTATGGCAAAACTATAGGCAGTTTACAGAGAGATTAGGACAATATATTTGATCTAATTTGAAACAAATGAACTGAAAGTCAGCCTTTGAGCTGCGAATGATAATATTCTACAATTCTAAAAATATATTCAAACACACCCGCAAACAGGCCTAGATTTGACTAGCAGGCAAGGGAGCTCATTGCCTATCGAGGTCTAAAACACCAGTCATCATTTGCTGTTTTATATGTGAAAATTGGGACTTAATCCCGCGTTTGTCTTGTGGATTCAAAAAACGCTCTGCCCTAATTTCCTCTAGGATTTCACATTCAAGTCTGTCTGTTGTGAGCAAGCTAAACCGCGCTTCATATTATTTGTTATGGGCTTTGAAAGAAGCAACCAATTAAGTGATCCGACGTCTATTTCTAAACAAATGCGACCAATTACGCTTTATTTCACTCTGTGGTATCGGCTTAAAAATAAAGGCGCTCGATAACGTGCTACAGAAAAACAGTGCAAGTCGTAGTTTGAGTGCTGCAGTTGTCATGGGTATTTGCTAGCTTGAGCTCATCAATCACTGATTGTGCACAATTTTCCTCGACAGCAGTTCCGAGTCTTCCGAGGGGAGAAGCCAGATGCGCTGCGTCTATCTTCAGCTCAAAAGGGACAAAAACCGCAGAACCAAGCACTCAATTCATCACACGCTATAATGATGAGAGAAGCATTTAGCATATCTATTTTATTTAGTATACTTTTTCAAGATTCTCCAACAGAGCACACAATATAGCTAATGCACGCCAAAAACAACAAATGTTAGATTAATCTAGATTATAATAGGTAGGCTTCAGTGTGGAAAAAAAAAATGCAATTCATGCATTTTAGTTGAATTACGTCTTTCTGTTGATGACCTGTGAATTTGACACTGAGGCAAATAATTGCAAAATAGATGTTGGGGTGGGAATATGTGGTGTAGCTATCAATCCATAATTTAAATCATACCCAGTTATCTCTGAGATATAGTCTCACGATAAACTCGAGTCCCCGGGCCAGCCGACACATGGGTCGCTCTCGATTGGTCAGAGGAAAGGGAGGCCCCTCCCTTCGTTGTTGTAGGCAATATTTACATGTTGAGCCAGAAAGTATACAGTAAGTACTGAAGACAAGCGACGCGAGCTATCATTCACCGTTTAAAGTGGCGCTTTAAGAGACATAATGACCTCGTTCTTCAACTGTTACCCGGGTGGGAACTTTATGACTTTCACGGCCAAGTACTGTCAGGATCAGAGAAAGACTGCGCCCCCGTCTTACCCCGGAGGCACCCGAGAGAGACTGACGAGAAGCATTCTGGATCATCATGTCAACACCCGATTAACCTCGGACGTGCTTCAAGGTTCTTCTCAAGTGCATTATGATAGAAATGCCAGTGAGTCGGCTCACATGGGTGCCGAACTAGGTTTAAATGTAGTTTACGCATGCTGCACGGGAACCCTTATCTCAACGAGCATTGCTGCGATAGCTCTGGAGAGATGTGTAAGTTAAGGCTAAGCGATAAAACAACGCATGCACGCATAACGCGCGGTGTGGCAGTTGCCAAAGTTTCTCTCCGTCCCGGGTGGGTTGCGAGCACGGGCAGTCTTGTAGATTGGAGCGAACAGGAAACTTGGTTAACACTTTCAATTGGAAGAAATATCCAGTACGTTTTGTTTGAGATACGTTTTCCGTTTTTAAAATGCGGTGTAGCCAACAATAAATAATGTCCGTATTGCATTGTCTTTTTTGCAGAGAACAGGCATGCAAACTGATCGACCAACGCTGCTGCCCGAACTCATTTCACTGAACTGGAGAAGGACTTTCAATTCCACAAGTACCTGGGCAAATCAAGAAGAACTGAGATATCTTCCTCTGTGCGGGTGAAGATCTGGATCCAGAACGAAGAAGAAGAAGAGAGAGAAGGAAGGCCAGGCACACGCTCTATCAAACTGTCAAGATAAAAGTGCCCTGGAACTAAATCAAACGACCAGTTCATCCTTACTCATGGTGTAGATTTTAGTGTCTGAATGCCCTTATTGATTTGCACTCATTTAAAATATTAAGCAATGTGCTTTTTAAAAAAACTTTTGATTTAATATCAAGCATATTTTGATGGATCTTTAATTTGAATTGATGAATGTTTACTTTGAGCAGTGAGCTTATGAAGCAGGCTACATTTCACTCAATCACAAGAATCCACAAATTATAGTAACCAAAGTGTTCATATAGGAGAATTCCATGTATTTGATGTGATTAAGTCATTTTGACCTCAGGAGAGTTTGTTGCCTCCTCAAGTTAGTCAACTTTTATAGAAGTGAATCACTGTGTGATTTATTTTTATAAGTCATAAACTAATGATAAAAATGGTTTCCCAACCCAATTGTAAAGAATCATTTGAACTAGAATATTAGCATCTCTGTGTCAGCTCGGACTGTCTGTTTAGTCATGTATTCAGGACTGCAACACTTTAGTATTTAAATAATCAGTAACACTTTAATATGGGGAACAAATATTCACTATTAACTACGACTTTGGCCTTAGTAAACTCCTAATACTGCTTATTAATAGTTGTTAAGTTTATGTATTCGGGATTATGGGATGTAGCATATGATAATGCAGAATAAGGCATTAATATGTGCTTTATAAGTACTAAACAATATCCTAGTAATATGCATACACTCTAAAAAATGCTGGGTTAAAAACAACCCAAGTTGGGTTGAAAATGGAATTTTGTTTTTTTTTAACCAAGCAATTGGGTTGTTTTAACCCAGAGGTTGGGTTAAATGTTTGCTTAAAACAACCCAATCGCTGGGTTAAAACAACCCAATTGCTGGGTTAGTCCATTTTCAACCCAACTTGGGTTGTTTTTAACCCAGCATTTTTTAGAGTGTAATAAGCAACTAGTTAATAATGAGAATTGGACCCTAAAATAAAGTGTTACCAAATATTCTGCAGGATTAATGGTGTGTTAACAAATGCAAGCCTGGTCTTCTTTTAAATATGAATAATAAGATAAAATTGTAGTTTGGTGCATGTGAAGTAAAACATAACTCTGTCATTCCCAAGTCCTTCTTTATCCCCACTGTGCCCTGAGTTTAATATGACAAGAGTCAGTTATACAGCTCAGGAACAGTAGTCCACATCACTGATTAAATTGCAAAGCTTGACTCCTGTGTAGTTGGTTCTTTTACCTGGTATTTTTGGCCTGCTCTTCCTAAAAGTCAACACAAAAGGTCAGACATGTCTGCTGGATTTGCTGTAAAGTTGCTGAGGCAGCAATTTTTGTGATGTTTAGTTGTAAAGCAATGCCCTTTCACCAGTTACTCTTTTTAGTGTGAGAAAAAGACCATGAAAATGAGTGAAAAGCTTAATGTTAGCAGGTCTCCATACATCATCACGTTACATTATGGCCTCCATTTGGAGCGCAGCATCATGGTACAGTTGTCACAAGCCTGAAAATAATGAAGACTAATAGTTACTAGCTATGAGTTTGCACACACAAACACAAGCATATATATATGTGTGTGTATGTATAATTTACACATAGTGTTCAAAACACAGTGTTATGCCAATTGTTGTTAAATTGCAACACGAAATGAAAAAATGTCTTCATATATGTGTGTGTGGCATGTACACTGTAAAACAATTGCATGATCAATAATTATGATAACATGTGTTTGCATTGCTTTAACTCATCATGATAAGTAATACAAGATTCAACACTTTTAAAAAAAAAAAGTCATTAAGTTGAAATGACTTAAACATCCAAGTTGATTGTATTTAAACATTTAAGGCATCAACTTTTTTTGCACAGTGTTTTCCACATGTGCGAGATTTTCGGTATAGTGCATGTTTCACTGACCAGCAGTTGATAATTTTGATTTATTTTTGTCATTAGGATATTTAACCCAGCCAACATCTTTCTCTCTCTCTCTCCGAGGCTGGTCCTCTTTCTCCTCCACCAACCTGACAGACAAACTGATCACACAGGAAAGATGCCATAAATTACAGAAGCACTATACCACTCCACACAAAAACACCACCCCACCCTCACCCTCAATCCATATGGATGTCATCCTTTATGGCATTCTCAGTGGGAAATTATGAAGGAATAAAACACATCTTCATTTGTCTTTTATTTGGCTCTGCGATGAGAGATTTAGACACTCGGAATTCCACAGAACATCATCATATTAGCCCTCAGACGTGCAGAGAAATGGATTGTTCTGGAAAATGAACCTGGCTTCGCTATAAATTACACCTCTGGATTCTGAGCTATGTGTTATTTTGTTTAAAACAGAGGCTGATTGAATTAATGCTCTAATTTATGTGAAGTTACAAGTGCACCTATTACAGTAACAGGGTTTGGAATTTAATCTGTCTGCTTGATAAAGAATGAATCTCTCTGCTTTTCATTTGTAATCCCAGACACGTTATTTCTGTAAAATGGCCTCCCACTATTAAATATGAAAAATGGCTGGCGGACAGCTTTGTTCATTGGTTTGGGTTTTAAACGTCACAGTCTTTCTCTTTAAAAAGGGAAGTTTAAAAATGGGCAATTAAACATCTTATCAAGAGCGGGAGACACCTTCTGAGTGCTTACCTGAGCGCAGAAAAGATCTCCATCATCCTCACTTCCACAGGTAACTACAGGACGCACATCCTGTTCTTCTATCCGTGCTCAGCTCTGCTCCACTGCATTACATTAGCCGCTTTTATGATCTACTTCAGTGCAAGAGAGCTGATCAGGTTGCATGTTAGTAGACAGATACAAACTGCAATAACCCATAATAAGCCCTCCAGTCACGGATTCTTTATGAAAAGGAAACCTGAGATTATTCTTGTGACTGTAGATCTGTCAGTTGTGGATGTCTGGTTTGGAAACGTGTTGATATTTTTATATTATGTTACACGTATGTTTGAAAAGGGCAAGCAAACAGAAGTATCAGGTATCTGAGATGGAGAGCAAAGACGATCTGTAATGCAACAAGCGCAATCTTGGCTGTTTTTGGCGTATTGGTGGCTAATTCTTATGGATTTGCACCCATTTGATTCATATGGATCTCATTTGTACATTTTTTGTACATCTGTTTACACCCAAGTTATGGTTATGTTTAGGGTTGGACCTTCATTCTTTTTTTTTCTTTCTAAAAATGTTACGTTTTCGTACTATTCAAATTGCACAAATTCATGCGAAATCCCCACCTTGTAAAATAGTAAAGTTTTCCCTTGAGTTTGGGTTGTGGTAACCTGCAACTGTTACCTCAAAGAGCTGTTTTATATCATAAAATGTGTTTTGTTGGTACAAATGTATGTATTTAGGTTGATTAAATGATTAAATACACAGTTGTTTCCACCTAAATTTGAGTCAAATATAGACAAACCCAATCGTTGGATAAAAAATTTAATTTCAAAATTTACCCCAACAGTTGGTTTTGTCCATATTTGACCCAATATTTTGGGCTTTAATAAAACCACTCAATTTAGATTTTTTAAGTTACCATATTTCAGTGTGTGTTGATGTTTGAGAATTAATTTTACACACATTATGTAAATACATTTAAGACTGGAAGTACACTGAACAAAATTATAAACGCAACAATTTTTGACTGGTTTTCAGATCTCCCCAATACAGTAAAATTGCACATTTTAGAGTGGCCTTTTATAATGACCAGCCTCACTCTAAAAAAAAAATGGTGCTATAGCACTAAAAGTGGTTATTTGGCTCGTAATCATAGGGGAACCACTTTAAGTGCTGTATAGCACCAAATCTTGGTGCTTCAGTGGTTCTTCAGCGGTTCTTCACCGGTTCTTTCGGATGACTGAGGTGTATTTACATATAAGGTTCTATATAGCACCAAAAATGGTTCTTCGTCGTAATCATAGAGGAGCCACTTTTGGTGCTATATAGCACCATATCTTAACATGTTCTGTATATGGTAGCGGTGCTATATAGCACCATAGTTAGCGGTGCTATATAGCACCTTAGTCAAAGAACCGGTGAAGAACCTCTGAAGAACCGCTGAAGCACCAAAATTGGTGCTATATAACACTTAAAAAGGTTCCCCTATGATTACGAGCCAAGAACCATTTTTGGTGCCATATAGAACCTTTGTTTTTTTAGAGTGAGCACCGCTACCATATACAGAACCTGTTAAGCCCCTGTATGGTTCTTCAGCGGTTTTTGAGTGGTTCTTTGGGGTGGTTAAGGTGCTTTATAGCACCACTGCCGTACAAAGAACCTTTTAATCATTTAAAGGTTCTTTACAAGCCAAAAAAACATTGCTAGTGCTGTTTAGCACTATTTTTGATGAAGAAATAAAATGCGATATGGCACCTCTTATAGGTTCTACATAGCACCATTTGACAAAGGTGCTGTAGAGCACCTTTAAAGATATGATGCTATATTGCACCAAAAGTGGTTCCCCTACCCCTTTTCCACCAGAATGAACCGGGTGCTTGTTCAGAGCCAGTGCTAGTGCCAGTTGGGAGTTGGTTGGTTTCTAAGAACCGGTTTGCCTTTCCACATGCTAGAGAGCCGCCGCAGAGCCAGTCTTACGTCACTGTATACATCTCATCTTTCTCAGCAACGCTAGATAGGCAGTGGGAAACACAGACACTGAAACACACCAGGCTTGTTCGAGATGTTCATTGATGCACATGACTTTATGATCCTACATCGGCATCAAAACACAGCGAATCCAACGCATTCGTGCAGCTCGACGTAATTTGTATAGACGGAGATTACAATCGAGCAGCTAGGGCTTCTTCAAAAATGGCGGGCACAAGTTTGTGTTCATCTAGTTGGTCACGGTAACCCCAGCCCCTGACGCAAGCGGTTCTTACTTCTTCACTTTTCCTGGTTCGGAGCTGGTGCTTTGGGTGTGGAAAGACAAAGAACCGATTTGAAACCAGGCTCTGGCTCCGAACCAGCACCAGCACTGCCTTGGTGGAAAAGGGGTATATGATCACGAGCCAAGTACCACTTTTAATGCCATTTAGCACCATTTGTTTAGGCACACCTGTGCAATAATCATGCTGTCTAATCAGCATCTTGATATGCCACACCTGTGAGGTGGATGGATTATCTCGGCAAAGGAGAAGTGCTCACTAACACAGATTTAGACAGATTTGTGAACAATATTTGAGAGAAATAGGCCTTTTGTGTACATAGAAAATGTCTTAGATCTTTGAGTTCAGCTCATGAAAAATGGGGGCAAAAACAAAAGCGTTTATAATTTGGTTCAGTGTATAAACAGCACTAATTTACATTAAGACCTCCCTGTATCTCTTGGGCCCTTTCCATTGAGCTCTTGTTCAGGCAAGTCCTCTGGGTTGAGCAAGAGGAGCTCGTGTTTGAGTGTGAGCCGGATGGGTAATTAGTGGTGGGCAGACCGGGTCCATTATGGTTCATGTTATGATCACACAAAATGGCTGATGAAAGCCCATGTCGTTTGCAGGGGATCTCAGGAGTGTTCTAAGATTGCCTTCATTAGGAAATCTGATTCACAGTGGATTCTCTCTCTCTCTCTCGCTCTCTCACACACACACAGAGAGAACTTGATGATAATGGAGCATTAGGGGAATATGTCATAATACTGAGAAACAGGGTGTTTATCTTCATGGAAAAGAGAGAAAGCATTGTGTTTGTGCAGACTGTGGCTCGAATGACCATACGTCACCATACGGATTCGCTGATGCATAATGTATGCACAAGGAGGGTGAACAGGTTATTATCTGTTAGTGGCAAGAACATAGTAATGCACTTAATCAATATCATGTTCTCTCACAGGGACAACCTCGCTTACACATGACAAGAAATGACATGGAGATACATTGAAGCACAAGTCTGAAATCACTGCCCATTTCTTACACAATCTAGGGCAAAAACTCTAAGTGACATTGTAGTGATAAATTCACAGAGCTTTGGTACGTTGTATTTTAATCATAGTGCAACCGCACACACATACACACACACACACTTTGTGAGGTTAAATTATTCTACACTCTAGCAGTATCCATTTGATTTCATTTGTAGCATGTCTTGTGGGCAGCAGGGGTGAGAGACCCTTGGCAGTCCTGGGAGTGGAGCAGCGCACATATCTAGTGTGTGGAGACACAGAATTGACAATGCATTTATCTTTGAATAATGTAAATGTCTGGAGAATGCAGTGGCTGAGGGGGACAGAGCGAGCACAGGACACTGGGGGTGGGGGGTGAGCAGGGCCTGGGCTGTCAGGCTGCTTCCAGCCACCCCCTATCCCCCCATCCCTCCCTCCCTCCCTCCACCCCATCCCTCCTTCCTGTTCCTGCTACCGTTCCACTCGTTCGGCTGAGGCCCGCGGCAGCTCCTCACAGCTCATTTGCGGCAGAAACCAACAGGGAGTTTGCAGTAGAAAATGCCGCCAAACCCAACGTTCACGTTTCTTTGCTTTTCTTTAGCACTTTCCTATCTACGCACTTGCTATTTTCTTTGAAATTCCACATTCCCATACTTAAAAGGTGAACTGTAATTTCTACATGACTTGTGTTACCAAACTGAAATTACAGAGCACTTTCCAGATGGTGAACGTGATTTCCCCTTTGTTTATCCTGGAACAACATTCCAATCAACCAATCAGATTTGAGGAATTAGTTTACAGTTTATGTCAAGTTTAGGCTGACAACAAGGGTTAAGGGCTTCTGCACCATTCTTATTCACTTACCATTTCCCTCAGATTTTTAGGGATAAGTTATTAGGGTCAGGTTTCGGATAGGGTTAGTAATAAATGTTCAGACAGAAATGTTGTTCCAGGATCAGCCAAATATGTTGGTCTTGCTTGGCAAAAAAACAAGGTGACCCTTTTTCTGAGTGGCAAAAAGCCACGGCATATACATTTCACATATAAATCAACCTATGAATGGCTTACTTGTAATTGTCTCTGTATATTAAATGGGAATATGCAACGCTATCTCACGACCAATTCGTACATATTTTACGAGGTGGCTAATTCGTACGAATTTGTACGACCTCACTCGTACGAATTTGTACATTTTGTCTAAACCCCAGTGACGGGTAGGTTTAGAGGCGGGGTTTGAGGTAGGTCATTCGTACAAATTCATACGTATTTGTCAACTCTTGGCATCTCGTCAAATATGTATGAATTAGCAAAAATCGTACACATTCGTACGAGTGAGGTTGTACAAATTCGTACGATCTCGTTAAAATATGTACGAATTGCCGTGAGATCGGGTTGGAATATGATATGTAATGCATTTGGCAACACTTTATTTAGGGTTCAATTCTACTAGTTGCTTATTATCATGCATATTACTAGGATATTTTCTATTTATTATGAATTATAAAGTACATAATAATGCCTTATTCTGCATGACCATATTCTACATCCCTTAATCACCCAATACCTAATTTGATTAACTACCTTACTAACTATTAATAAGCAGAAATTTGGAGTTTATTGAGGCAAAATTTCATAGTTAATAGTGAATATGTGATCCCCATACTTAAGTGTTACCATGCATTTTAGCATCACACAAAATCACACACAAACATTTCAATGTGAAAAACCAACCTGAGTATTCATCTTCCGAGGAAAAGTGAAAGGCATGACCTTTAGCAGAAACCGCTAGACGTGATTACACATGCTGTTTGTTACAAATGTTTTGCTTGGGTTGTACATTGAGTCAGGTCTCTGCTGCGTACACATCTATTTGTGTCTGTGTTTTGAGATGTTTGTTCGTTTCAGTGTTATTGTGCATATATGTTGGTGCCCGTGTGTGTGTGTGTGTGTGTATTTTGTTGTGACGTATGGTGCGAACAGTGAAATGGATGGGAGCTGGCAGGCAGACAGTGTTGTTCAGTGAGGCAAAGTGCCAGTAAATTGTTTGTCTTCTGCAGTGCAATCCTATAATTCTTCTGGGAGAGGATGACATTGTGCTTGCCAAAGAGAATAATGATAAATGAGCTAAAATCAAACAGGGAGATTTTGGGATGCGTCCTGAGCGGCAGTATAATCTGAATACATTTGCTGTCCCCTGGCTGATCCTCGTCCCTCCTGCTCAGCACCATGCTGCCTTTAAAGTGTCTGACCCGCATTTCCACACCACAGCAGAGGACACGTACAATAGTGCAAACATTTACATTTTATATCTGTGCCATTAATCAACATCTCGAACAATCTGTATTGTTTTCAGATGGGGGGAGGGGCGCTTCGCGCACACGACTGACACATTCTGTTCTGTTGCGTATTGTCCCTCTCGTATGCATTGAAGAACAATATGTCTGCCTGTGTGAGGGCTCCGATGTCCAGTAGAGTGTGTGTTTGTGTGTTTCACCATCTGTTTGGTCCCCCGAGTGTCAAAGAAACATGGTTCCACCTTGCTAGCACCAGTCGCCTGCATGGTGGTAGCTGGTTTTATCCGAGTCTATGTTTTTTTTAATGCTAAATGACAATAAAGCTTAAATGTAGGGACCATCTTAAACAGCTTTTAAGTGTGGTTAAGTGTGGGGGTACATGTGGTTTTAGATATTTCATAAGAGGAATATGAGGCTAATCATGTCGACTGGGAACCAGTAAAGCAATGAGGTGCGTCCAGAAAGAGCTTGGGAGCGCTGTTAGAGACGCCCCAGGACCTACACACACAATTACACAATTCAGCCCATTTAACACATCACCGCAGCCATGGGAACACACACCGATGCTGAAACACTCAGTGATGTTACACATACTTTAATCTAATGCACATCTGCAGAGTACTAAATAAACATCAAGCCCACCTTTACAAAAAAGTACAGGGCAACACAACAGAATATATCGCAGAGCAACACAGCACAGCACAACACAACACAACACAACATAAAAGCACATTACAGCACAACACATCGTATTACATTACATTACAGCACAGGCAAATACTTATCACATTATAGGGCAACTGTGGCAAGCAGGGCGGGGTTGAGAGCCTTGGGAACGGAGCGAGTCCATTGCCGCCAATAATAATGAGCCACACCGGTCCCGAGTCCCACAGAGGAGCTTACTTTCGTTTTGATGTTTGTTTATTTTGTGGTTAAAGTATTACGTCTAGCATCCTAGCGCACATACCTCCCCTCCGGTTCTACTCACGCCACTCCGAGCGGGATTCGATCCTGCATTTCCCGTTACATAGTGCTGGTCTGGCTGGAGGACCAGGACAGTTATGCTGATCTCAAGCAAAAAGGAGCTGGTGAAGCTGGTACACCAGTGTGATCTTGCGGGGTTGAGTGTGAGTAGGCCAGTTGTCTGTATGCAAGCAGACAATTTGCTGACGATCAATCAACGCAAGCAGACAATTTGAAACGATTTGCTTTAGAAGGCCTTTATTAACACCCCAGAGCCGCATGGAGCAGTTATTTGACGGACAGATGCACTTTTTATGGACTTCAAAAACAGAGCAACTATGAATCAAATTCTAATGCTTGGATTAGCCTGGACTTTTGATATATAACTCCGATTTTATTCATCTGAAGGAAGAACGTAATACACACCTAGGATGACTTGGGGGTGAGTAAATTATGGGCTAATTTTCATTTTTGGGTGAACTATCCCTTTAACACATTAATGATGTAAAGGAAAAGCAATATAAGATTAAAATATATGATTTGATGTAATATAGAAATATATTTTTGCTCCCTCCGTGGAAAGTAGAACTGATCATCTTAATTGTTTTAGTTATGATTGTATTATTAATCAATGTTATCAGAAGTTTTGAATAATAAAGTAAAAACTGGTGAAACATTTGAAACAATCAAAGGGTTTGTCTCCTGTTTAAAATGATATTTGTATACAAATCAGTAAAAATCAGTTAAAACGAGCTTGTGTACAGTGCATTTAGAGATATGAAAAAAAACACATAACAGAATAATCATAAGCCCTTTCTTCAATAACAGGAATTGCATTCAGGAGCAAGAAATACTGTAGTCAGTAGTGATAGCATACACTTTCAACAGTTTCTGAAAGATATTTAATTTAACCAAAGTCAATAGCCAAGTGCCCAACTAAAGTGAACACTGATCACCATAATGGTGACATACTTCAACAACTTTTATAAATTTACCATATGAAAGAAATAAAGCTAAACAGGTTTATAATAAATTAACATGCTGATGATGTTGTTTAAGCATATATGATTGATTTTAGCAGTTGATTTAATCTAAGGCCGAATGGCTGTGAGTCAGTTGTAGTTGTTGTGTTCCTGGTTGACATACTCTATGCGGGTTCAACAGTACATCCGCTTCCCATGCTGAGGACCAGCAAACCATCAACCAGCATCCCATGTTGGGGAAAAGCAAACCACCAACCAGCATTCCATGCTGTGAACCAGCAAACCAGTAACCAGCATCCCATGTCTGGAAAAAGCAAACCATCAACCAGCATCCAATGTTGGGGACCAGCAAACCATCAACCAGCATTCCAGCAAACCAGCGACCAGTATCCTATTCTGGTCCCAGCATGCAAAATATACCTTATGCTGGTGACCAGCAATGCTGTTTTTTTTCAGCACGGTAGGAAGAGCTGTGCAAGTAAACCTCACTCCCCTGGCCTAGAGAGACCAGACAAAAATACACAAACATCACATCCCAGAGAAAAACATAACATGAACAGCACAACATAGCACAGCACACTTCACAACACAACATAATGCTCACAACACAACGTGTCTCACTCTGCTGCAGCTTGCATGCCACACACTCACTCTATCTCTCTAAGTATAATCAGTCTTATTCTGTGGTCTCTCTGTCTGTTCCGCCATGTCTCTGTGCTATTTTAATATAAAGCTATAAACTCCATTCCCACTATCATCACTCATTCTCTCGCTTCAGTCTCTGATCTGTGAGCCTCCGCTGTCAGTGCTGATTACATCAGTGTGTCTTTGTATGTTTACACTGCTGTGTGAGTTTTTCAGCACAGCTGCTCCAATTCGTTCAATACAAAAGCGAATCAGGCAGGACCTCACATCTACCTGTACATGTGCAATGCACATGCACAACCCTGTTATCATGTTTATAGCAACAACAAAAGTGTTCATAATGAGTAAGGCCTGCAGTTTTAGATCAGAGATGTTTTAAATACATAAAAACACCAGTTTATAATTTCCTGTGTGGAGGAACAAATATAAGCACATTATAATGTCATTGATTTCAGACCTCGTGAAACACAAGACACTACTCAAACATTCCAGCAAGAGACATAAAGAACCTGCCATGAAAGAGAGAGGCTGATCTAACAAAGCCATAAAGCAAACATAATATAGATTAAATACTAATTAAATGTAAACCTTCAAGGTTCAACCAACAAACAATTGGATTGAACCCACGTTAATATGTAAACAATCCCTCATCATAACCATTGCTGGAAAATGAAATCAAGTTATAAGCATTTCCAGATTTCCGGAACTTTATGTCTAAGATAAATTAAAGTTGTACAGTTTTTTGGAGTCAGCGAGGAATGAGGCGGTGTGATCTGTTTTTGCAAACACAGAGAGATCTGTGTGAAGACAGCCGACTCTAAGCCACTGGCAATATTGTCTCAGACCTTGTGCTGCAAAATAAAAAAGTCTCTGGACACAATTTAATTTCTGTCAGAGCTGAAACAGAGCTAACACAATGGATTTCTTTCAGTATTTTGCTACTGCCTCAAACTGAGTGGCTTTGTTTGGTGCAATTGCAACCGTTCTCTGTCTCCATCATTCATTCATTCGTTCATCTCTTTCTTTCTTATCCCCTTTTTCTCAGTGTCTAACACACATAAATGGGATATATTTCAGAAGTACTGTACTGTAAGATGGTGCAAGACTGGGTCAACCCCATCTCACAGGAAAAGGTAAGTATTTTACCAGGTGGCGATTTTGTATGAATTTGTACCAAACTGCAACATTTTTTGAGGGAAAAAAGGTAAGAAGGTTCACCCCTATCTCCACCCCTAAACATAACCATCACTGATGTGAGAGCAGATCGCATGAAAACATACAAATTCATGCAAATTAGCCACCAAATCACCAAAAATAATTTGCATAATTTGCACCAATATAGAGAATAAGGGTGTGTTTTTCACGGCACCGTTTTCAATGGAAAGTTTCAGCCCGACGCAGTTATCATTTTCACGTCCAGCACCACAATGCACTCGCACCCTTGTGTTCGCTCATGGTCGTGCTGGTCTGAAAACCAGGTGTGTTCAGGCGCATTGTTGGCGCGTTGCTATTTTGAGGAACTGAAAACGACTGCACCATTTACCAACAAAAACCTGCTCTAAAGTCAATAGTGTTATTAAAATAGTTATTTTAAGGGCGTGTTAGTAATACACTCACCTTGATAGAAGAGCAACTTTGACTGAAATAACCACTTGTTACAACTGAGGTATGCAGCAAAGCATTTGTGAAGCCACAACACGCACAACCTTGAGGCGGATGGGCTACAACAGCAGAAGACCCCACCGGGGACCACTCATCTCCACTACAAATAGGAAAAAGAGGCTACAATTTGCACGAGCTCACCAAAATTAGACACTTGAAGACTAGAAAAATGTTGCCTGGTCTGATGAGTCTCGATTTCTGTTGAGACATTCAGATGGTAGAGGTAGAGAATTTGGCGTAAACAGAATGAGAACATGGATCCATCATGCCTTGTTACCACTGTGCAGGCTGGTGGTGGTGGTGTAATGGTGTGGGGGATGTTTTCTTGGCACACTTTAGGCCCCTTAGTGCCATTTGGGCATCGTTTAAATGCCACGGCCTACCTGAGCATTGTTTCTGACCATGTCCATCCCTTTATGACCACCATGTCCCCATCCTCTGATGGCTACTTCCAGCAGGATAATGCACCGTCACAAAGCTCGAATCTTTTCAAATTGGTTTCTTGAACATGACAATGAGTTCACTGTACTAAAATGGCCCTCACAGTCACCAGATCTCAACCCAATAGAGCATCTTTGGGATGTGGTGGAACGGGAGCTTTGGCCCTGGATGTGTATCCCACAGATCTCCATCAACTGCAAGATGCTCTCCTATCAATATGGGCCAACATTTCTAAAGAATACTTTCAGCACCTTGTTGAATAAATGCCACGTAGAATTGAGGCAGTTCTGAAGGCAAAAGGGGGTCAAACACAGTATTAGTATGGTGTTCCTAATAATCCTTTAGGTGAGTGTATATGCCAATAGGCGGGGGCACAACGCACGTACACTCTGCTTATTACACACACAGGGATGCGCAGCAGCACACAAACATTTTTAAATATTAAAAATAAAAGATTCCTCTCTGGAGAAGTGTTCAGTTTTTCCGCTCGCGAATTCCGCCATCTAAATAGCGAATCCGCCATGGTGCAAGTGTAACGTTTTTTTTAAGTGAATGGGAGATGAGACTTTGATTGGTTTATTGCACGCTATGCCCAAAACACACCCATGACTTATTAAGAGTGCAAGGTTTTGATGACTCATGACTCATTAAGAGTACAACCCTTTTGGACCATGCACCTGGCGCACAGGCCGCTTTTTCCGTCGTTATACTAGCAAAAGTGGATTCGGACACGCTCTAAATGCACCTGCTCCATGCACTTCAAACCATGCACTCAGATCATTAAAATCCCCATGCCTTTACTATCTCCATGTAAACAAAAATGTTTGTGTTAACAGTGACATCATGCACATGCTTATTATGGGTGTGCTGGGTTTTTCTTGATAAAGTGACATGTCCAACTACTGGCCTTGCATGCATAATATAGCCTTTTTAGTCATTTTCACAGATCCGATCGTTTTGACAGCGTTGTCATCTGTTTATAGTGCATCATTGTCATATAAACATACCCTAAGTCAAGAAGTGAACTACATATGATGGAGTGTACACCCTTAAAAATAAAGGTGCCAGGAAGAACCAAAAAGGGGTTTTCACAGTGATGAAGAACCATTCACAGAAGAACCATTTTTGGTTCCCTGAAGAACCATTTTGTGAAAGGTTCTTTGAAGAACCATTTTTATCTAACCATTTTATAGTCTAAAGAACCTTTCTGCGCTACAAAGAACCGTTTGTGCAATGGAAAGGTGCTTTGGATATTAAAGGTTCTTCATGGAACCATACACCTCGCCAAAGAACCATTTAAGAACCTTTATTTTTAAGAGTGTAGACTAAAGTAACTTTATTCTGGCGTAAACCTAATGGTGTTGTGTTATATGAGTAGCATGCCCTTCCCACATAATATTGAGCCTCATAATCACTGCCATAAAGCTCAACTGAGTTGGGTTGTCTTCCAAGATATCATAATAACAACATATCAGATACACCAAAGGAGGCATGATGAGATGTTACGCAAACATCTTTCCTTCCAACCTCCGAATAAGGCAGTGTCTAGAGATGAACCAGGACCCGCTTTGAGCGAATAGTCCCGAAGTGCGAGAGATGTAGCAGGAGCATCTCAAGAAAGCATCTGTGTGCTGAGCTGTAGCACTTCATTAATCCCTGACACACTGTACCGCAAATCAATCTCACAATCTGTGTCCAAGAACAGCTGACCTCCATCTGCTAGAACAGTGGATTCAGCCACCAAAACAAATCATTTCCTTATGTACCCACAAAATACGAAAAAGTACAGAAAACTGCCATTCTGAACTGAAATACAGTCCAAAGGAATGCCTTCAGAGAATGTAAGAGCTCAGTGTTTGGAGGCGCTTCATCTATAAGCATAAATGCTGTGTATTTTCTGTTCTAGAGGTTATCAAAGAAGTTCTCCTTCCTTGCAAGACTGCGTTTGCTAACGGCCCCACGGACGGCCACCCAGGACTCTCTATTGATCTGGCTGCAGTGTGATTAAGTAGAGTTTTACATTAAGGTCACTCCACTGCCTCTCTTTCTTTCGCTCTCCCTCCATCCTTCTCTTTTTTCCTGTCTGGAAGGGACACATGTGCAATGACAGACTTTTCTTCAGGACTGTTTGTATTATAGAGGAAAAGTGTTACAGTCCCAGATGTTACTGTCCTTGTCCGAGACCAAAAGTCCGAGATCGCTGTGAATTCACTAGCGGTTTCTGACTTTTGGACCCCGCTGTATAATTCCCATGCATTTCTGTGTACTTCACCAACATACCGCTTGAGGAAAATATATGACCAGACATCAAAACACATTTTACTCATATAAACCCATGCTGTGGAACATGGCTTTAAAACCCATTAATCAGTGGAATGAGAGAAAAGAGACGGGGATGAACACAGAAAGAATGTGTGAACTTGGGTGGAGTGTCTGTGTGGTTGTTTGTTAGCTGTGTATGTGGTGTAAATGTGTTTGTGCATGTGTGTATGTGGTTAAATATTTTATTTAATTTGGTGCGTTTGGTTGTCCTGCCCAGCGGTGCCAAAACGATCATTTCTAGACTGGCAGGTGATAAATAACACTCTCTATTATGATTAATACTGTTCGCCAGCGAGAGAGGGAGATAGAGAGAGCGAGAGAGAGAGAAAGAAAGGGAGAAAGAGTGAGAGAGAGAGAGAGAGGATAACAAACATTCTCAACTAAAACAACACAACCGCCAAGCAGGCAGGGAGTAATTGTTGCAGTATCATGGGAACTTAGATAGAGAAGGGGAAAAACAACTCCTTCTTTCTCATGTAAAATTACACTGTTCATTCTTTAATGCTTATATAAACTCACAGGAATAAAGAAAAAGGAAGAAAGGTATGGCCTATGAAACAAATCTATTCTTATACTGACTGTGTGTGGGGGTGTAACCTTTATTTCCTTGTTTCATTGGTTCATTCTTATTGGGTCTGAGGCAGGTGCGATTGGTTACAATTGGTTATTGGGTATTAAATACTGTATAAAACCAACCTTAACATTGAAGACACCAGACAAGAACTAAACTGAACAGATGGTTTAAATACACAGAGGCTGAATCTGAAATCGCCCCCTAAACCCTCAATCACTATTCCCTACATTAGTCAATTTATACAGTTCACTTGAAGGAGTGAATTCGGACAGCCGTTGAGTGTACATCTGCTGTACGCTCCTTATTGCAGTGCAATGTGAGATTGAGTGAGTGTCCTCAAAAACGTCCACTATGGTTTTGGAGACCACTACAAATGGCTGTCCCCTGAAATAATGCCCTATTGAAGGGTATAGGGGTCGATTTTCATATTGATCCAGAGACTAAACAAGACGATCAACTAGACACTAGACATGTGAACCAATGATGAGATGGAACAGGAGCCAATGACACCGAAACAAACAGGGTAAAGCTAACGAAATGAACACAGAAACAGAACCTAGCAGAACATACACTCACCTAAAGGATTATTAGGAACACATACTAATACTGTGTTTGACCCCCTTTCGCCTTCAGAACTGCCTTCATTCTACGTGGCATTGATTCAACAAGGTGCTGAAAGCATTCTTTAGAAATGTTGGCCCATGTTGATAGGAGAGCATCTTGCAGTTGATGGAGATTTGTGGGATGCACATCCAGGGCACGAAGCTCCCGTTCCACCACATCCCAAAGATGCTCTATTGGGTTGAGATCTGGTGACTGTGGGGGCCATTTTAGTCCAGTGAACTCATTGTCATGTTCAAGAAACCAATTTGAAATGATTGGAGCTTTGTGACGGTGCATTATCCTGCTGGAAATAGCCATCAGAGGATGGGGACATGGTGGTCATAAAGGGATGGACATGGTCAGAAACAATGCTCAGGTAGGCCGTGGCATTTAAACGATGCCCAATTGGCACTAAGGGGCCTAAAGTGTGCCAAGAAAACATCCCCCACACCATTACACCACCACCACCAGCCTGCACAGTGGTAACTTCCTATTTCATTCCAAAACTGCTGACACCTTTTGCATTCCTGGGTCAGTTTTGACCCAGTTAAACATAAGCTTATAAAGCAGTCATAACATTTAATTTTTCAACTAAAGCCATGTTTTATTTGATCAATAACTTCTCATTAATAATGAATGAATGTACAAAAAAAAATCGGTAACACTTTAGTATGGGGAGCATTACGACTTTTGGCACAATAAACTCCAAATTTACTGCTTATTAACAGTTAGTAAGGTAGTTGTTAAGTTTAGGTATTGGGTAGATTAAGGGATGTAGAATATGATCATGCAGAATAAGGCTTTAATATGTGCTTTATAAGTACTAATAAACAGACAATATCCTAGTAATATGCATGATAATAAGCAACAATACTGAGAATTGGACCCTAAAAAAAAGTCTTACCAAAACTTTAAAGTAAAGCCTCAGTTGATACTTGGGTCAAAATTGACCCAGAACACAATAGATGTTACAATATACAACTTTGTAGCTCTTAAAAAATTCTGTTGATTTTGATCAATTTCCAATGTTTTGTTTAGTTTTTCTTGAATGTATTGTATAATATCTGGTACTGACAAGCCAAACTCTCCCTTGAACAGATTCCTTACCTGCTCTACTTACCTTGGCGGTTCAGCTAGTAAGCCTTGTTTCTCCTGCATTGATTCCCTTGTCTCTTTCGTCTCTCCAACGATCTCCCTTGTCTTCAGGGAGTTCATGTTCATGTGCCATTTACTCACCTGGATTGTGTCTGGATTGGTTATATCTGTCTTTGAGTCTGTTTTATCCTGACATGAACATACAGGAACATGTAGATACATGTATTTGAAATGTGTATTTAAAATACAAAATACTCAAAAATCAAAAATCGAACTTTAAATACATTTTAGCGATCGTGTACAGAAGTTGCAGATGTCAGAGAAAACGGCTCCATATAGCATTGGCGAGCAAATTTTCTGCTTGTAAGGTAATATGGAGTAGGGTTGGGATTCGATTCCAAAAAGGGTTGATTCTTTAATTCTGAGGCATTTGGAATTTAGTCAATTCCAATGATTGGAATCGATTGAACACCAGATGGCCTGTAGTACAGTCTAAAACTACAACTGCACAGCAATGCCAGTGTCCACGCTGACACAATCTACCAGTGATAGTGGAGATGCTATTCACAGTCTTAAATTTACTGACTCTAATAATAGATTAAAAACGACTGCTGAGCGGGAACATTTTTTATTATGAAGACTGTAAAACAATCACACAGCGATTTGTTTCTATGTGTTACATGTTGCAACTGCTGTGATCATTCGTAATTTCAGGCCTGCTGAATAAAAAAAATCTTTCCTGTATATTAAATGGGCCATTGTATCGTTTTTATTTTCACCATGGAAATAAGTCGAGACTAGGTGTAAGATTTAGTCTAAGATAATTTACTATCACAAAAAGGTAATCCAGATATCAACGTTAATGCAATAGTAGTACATTACCTATAACTTAACTGTTTGTTAGGGTTAAATAGGCTATTTGTATTGCCTTGCTTAAAATTCTGGACTGATGTTATTTATTTTTTGTTGATTCATTTTAAAATTGATACTATCAAATTGTTTCAAATATGTTTAACTTTTTGTGACCTACAGAATGAAATTATGCCTTCATCATGAACAATGAATCATATTGTTCACTTTTTTTTTATTTCCACTATTTATCTTTTGACTGTAATTTGAATGTCAGTAGTGACACTGCTAGCCCACACTGCTGAAAACAGTCTCATAATCACACTCTGACACACACACACACACACACACACACACACACACACACACACACACACACACACACACACACACACACACACACACACACACACACACACACACACACACACACACACACACACACACACACACACACACACACACACACACACACACACACACACACACACACACACACACACACACACACACACACACACACACACACACACACACACACAGACATGTTTGTTTTTGTGAAATGTGAGGACATTCCATAGGCGTAAGGGTTTTTATACCGTACAAACCGTATTTTCTATCCCCTTACACTGCCCCTAACCCTAAACCTAGCCCTCACAGGAGACTGTGCAGTTCACTTTCTGTGAAAAAAACCTTGTTCTGTGTGATTTATAAGCATTTTGAAAAGTGAGGACATGGGGAACGTCCTCATATTTCACCCTCTTTTTGTAATACCTATGTCATACCCATGTCATTATACACATTTGTGTCCTGATATTTCACGAAAACATGCCCACACACACACACACACACACACACACACACACACACACACACACACACACACACACACACACACACACACACACACACACACACACACACACACACACACACACACACACACACACACACACACACACACACACATACACACACACACACACACACACACACACACACACACACACACACACACACACCTGTTTTTACAATTAGAATGGAATCGAACAAGAAGTCGAGTTTATTCCAAAATTCTGGAAGTAAGATTAAACATAATAATTGATGTCAAAATGTTATTTAATGTCCTGTAAAACATTAGGTTAGCTAGGATACATATCATGCAGATGAACAGTGAGGAAATCAAAACGAGTCAGTTTTAGTGAGTTTGCAAGCTATTTCACAAGGTAGGTGAAATGAAAACAAAAGTTTCTAAGTAGTTGGAAAATGTTCTCAGCATTCAGAATAGTTCCAGATTTCAGTCTATAATAGTGATACTTCATTGAATTTGCATTTAGTGTATTTTTAAAATAACTAAAAAATATTGCATTTCTATTTTATTATTGTATTATATTTGATCTGTTTAAATTGAGGCATTTTGTATTTTTATTGTATTATATTTTGATTCGTTTAAATGGAGGCATTTTGCATTTTTTTTATTTTTATTATTGTATTATATTTTGATCTGTTTAAATGGAGGCATTTTGTATTTTTATTGAACTATATTTTGATCTGTTTAAATGGAGGCATTTTGTATTTTTATTGTATTATATTATTGCATTATATTTTGATCTGTTTAAATGGAGGTATTTTGTATTTTTATTGTATTATATTATTGCATTATATTTTGATCTGTTTAAATGGAGGCATTTTGTTTTTTTATTGTATTATATTTTGACCTGTTTAAATTCAGGAATTTTGTATTTTTATTGTATTTTATTATTGTATAATATTTTGATCTGTTTAAATGGAGGAATATTTTATTTTTTATTGTATTCTATTATTGTATTCTATTTTGATCTGTTTAAATGGAGGCATTTTGTATTTTTATTGTATTATATTTTGATCTGTTTAAATGGAGGCATTTTATATTTTTATTGTATTATATTTTGATTAGTTTAAATAGAGGCATTTTGCATTTTTATTGTATTATATTTTGATCTGTTTAAATAGAGGCATTTTGCATTTTTATTGTATTATATTTTGATTAGTTTAAATAGAGGCATTTTGCATTTTTATTGTATTATATTTTGATCTGTTTAAATGGCATTTTGTATTTTTATTGTATTATATTATATTATTGTATTATATTTTGATCTGTGTAAATGGAGGCATTTTGTATTTTTATTGTATTATATTTTGATCTGTTTCAATTCAGGAATTTTGTATTTTTATTGTATTTTATTATTGTATAATATTTTGATCTGTTTAAATGGAGGAATATTTTATTTTTATTGTATTCTATTATTGTATTCTATTTTGATCTGTTTAAATGGAGGCATTTTTTATTTTTATTGTATTATATTATTGTATTCTATTTTAATCTTTTTAAATGGAGGCATTTTGTATTTTTTGTGTATTTTATCATTGTATTATATTTTGATATGTTTAAATGGAGGCATTTTGTATTTTTATTGTATTATATTTTGATCTGTTTAAATGGAGACATTTTGTATTTTTATTTTATTTTATCATTGTATTATATTTTGATCTGTTTAAATGGAGGCATTTTGTATTTTTTTTAAATACCGGTACATTGTCTTTGTATTTGTGCCCATGTTTGGGTTCAGCTTAATCGGACTAAAAACTGCTCAATTGTGCGGGGAATCCAGCATTCTTAGATTCAGAGTTTGGGAATATAAGCTCCTTAGTGATGTGGATGAGAGTTTGCTTGTTATCCCTGTGTGATTTATTATATAAACACAATTTATCTCATTTCCGTCCATCATAACCTCCCCTTGTCTTCAGCTTCTCTCGTCGGTTTTGTTCATCTGTGGCCCACACAATGACCTGAGCCATCCATCCCAGAGCGGATCCTTGCTCTGACCCCAGTGTCTGGTCCAGATAGTGACCCCAGCAGGGTGAGGCGGTGGTCACTGCAGCCCTAATGAGTTCACAGTTGCTCAGCTGAAATGAAGGACTGTTGATTGAACTGTGTGTGTGAGAGCTGCAGGCTACAGGCTGGCTTTGTGCTCTCAGTGCTGCTGTCCAGTGTCACATAGAGGGCAATGTTGTGGCAAGACGACCTGGATGGAGCTTGAGGGTTAAGTGGTGTCACGGAGCATGTTCAGCAGTCTGCCTGTAGGCCAAGCTTGAACCCGGGACTCTGAGAACCAGGCGACATGGTGCCTGAGAATATCCAGATAGTGACCGACCATCTCAGTCAACAAGCACAAACATCTCCAATCACCTCAATACTGGCTATGTTAGCTGCTAGAATGAGGCTCGCACCTTACTGATATTAAACCGCCTCCAAGTTCGTCTGGTCACTTCATTATTTGAAATGTTCCTATTTTTGTTTTGAGAGTCCCCAACAACAGGTTTACATGCATGCAAGGTCAAAAACACTTTCATTGTCTTATAATATGCATTTATTTTTACCTTATTTGCTCAACGACTTCCAAAGAATTCGCTCAACGATTGATTTTTCCAGACCCCTCCTTTGCGTGATGCTAATCTGCGGTGATTGGTCAGATGACCCGGTCAGATGTGATTGGTATATATGGTATGTATTGGTATACTGCGTGCAGGAATGCCTGAGAAAGACTTTGGATTGGGAACTTTTGACTTGCCAGTGAACAACCAATCAGGGGTGCGTTTCCCGAAAGCATCGATAGCCAAATATGGTTACAAGTTCCATCGTTATCAACATAGCTCAACGAGTCTGTGTTTCCCGAAACCATAGTTCCAACTAACATTCGCAAACAGCCTCACACAGTTGTGTGGTTTGAACGACAGCTCTCTCCCTGTGGTTAGAAGCAGAGTTTATTGTTTGCATGGCATGTGGACTCAATAAATCCTTATCTTGAGCAAAATAAGCAAGTTGGTCATTCAGTACAATCTGAATATTTTATTTATAATACATACAAATGTAATTTACATCTTTTAGTTTGTCAAGAAATGTAATGCACCGTTTTTGAAGAGTATGCATGTGTGTACGTGCTCTAGTACGCAAGAACGAGCTTATGATTGAATCTGGAAATAAAGCGAAATAACCGAGAAAAATAAGAATTTCTCCTCAGATGCCATATCCGTAATTTTTGGTAAAAAATCTAGCATTAATTCAATCTCAAACAGATTGATTAATGGAAGTTGTTATTCCCCCACCTGCATAGACATCTTTAACCAACAAGTTTGAACGACAAATTTGTGACAATACGGTTTCGGGAAACTGCCTTCGTGACTGCCTTGATTTCTTCAATGATGCATAGCATTATGGTAGTTAATCAGTGATTTGCATCGTTGTATGGGAAACGCACCCCACAACACTCAAGCAACCATATAGCAATGTGCTAAAAATTGCTTTAGAGCACCATAAGGTGATGATACACGGGGGAACTTTTTGAGCAATGTTGCCTTCAACAGGCAAACAGGTGAGACACACGGCCGATGCCGGTCTGAAGTATCCAGATAGACATTTGTTGGCCATTCTCAATGTAAAAGTGCCCAGGCAACATTGCTCAAAAAGTCACCTTAAAAAAATGTGTAGCAATTCCCTGGCAAACATCCTAGAATTACAGCAGTGACTTTTGTACAGGCAAGCACCACTTTTCTTCAGATCATGTATAATTATAATTATAAATGATTGACGTTATGGAATGTTCTGATGTTACATTAGAGTAGTATTTGACACACTGATTGTACCATTTAATACCAGAAGTGTGTTTTCAGACTACTCAGCATTTTCAAGTGCTCCAGGAGTATTTGACATGCCCAGACATGTCAGTGTCTGGCTCTTGTCTAACTTCAAAGTCATCTGGAGAACCACCATTTGTACTTCATTTGTGTGAGGGTATCACAAAGCTTTTAAGCTTAAAATCTAACATTGCATATCTAGCTGCTGGCTTTATATGTCTACTGGGACTCCACGGGCCAACAGTGATCTGTAGATCTGTTGGCTACGCTCAGAACTGCACACTACCGTTCTATTCCTACTAATTCTGTAGTAGTGTATATAATATTTCAATTGTAAACGGGCAAACTTTCTGAATGCATGGGATACTGTATCCCTGTAATGTCTAGTGTGTTGGTTCTTTTTCATCATGTTCTTATCTTGTTTTCCCATTGTCTTGTTTCCTGGTTTGTCATGTGATTCCATTGTGCCCTCATGTGATCATGTCATGTGCTTCCCTAGTCTCTTGTGTCATGTTTTCATTGGTTAATTTAGTCATGTGGGTTCTTAGTTTAGTTCTGTCATTGGTTCATTGTCTTGATTGTTCACAGGTGTGTCGTGTCATTAGTCTTTGTGCCCTCATGTTTGCCTTGTTCCCTTGTTGAGTATTGTTACCTGTAACCACACTTGGTGAGGTCTGTTTCAAGTCCGGTCTGTTTCAAGTCCAGTCTGTTTCAAGTCCGGTCTGTTTCAAGTCTGGTCTGTTTCAAGTCCGGTCTGTTTCAAGTCCAGTCTGTTTCAAGTCCAGTCTGTTTCAAGTCAAGTCTGTTTCCAGTCCAGTCTGTTTCAAGTCCAGTCTGTTTCAAGTCAAGTCTGTTTCAATTCAAGTGTGTTTCAAGTCCACTCCGTTTCAAGTCCAGTCTGTTTCAAGTCAAGTCTGTTTCAATTCAAGTCTGTTTCAAGTCAAGTCAAGTCTGTTTCAAGTCCAGTCTGTTTCAAGTCCAGTCTGTTTCAAGTCCAGTCTGTTTCAAGTCCAGTCTATTTCAAGTCCAGTCTGTTTCAAGTCCACTCTGTTTCAATTCAAGTCCGTTTCAATTCAGGTATGTTTCAATTCAGGTCTGTTTCAATTCAGGTATGTTTCAAGTCAAGTCTGTTTCAATTCAGATATGTTCCAATTCAAGTCAAGTCTGTTTCAAGTCCACTCTGTTTCAAGTCCAGTCTGTGTCAAGTCAGTTTCAATTCAAGTCTGTTTCAAGTCAAGTCTGTTTCAATTCAGGTCTGTTTCAATTCAGGTATGTTTCAAGTCAAGTCTGTTTCAATTCAGGTATGTTCCAATTCAAGTCAAGTCTGTTTCAAGTCCACTCTGTTTCAAGTCCAGTCTGTGTCAAGTCAGTTTCAATTCAAGTCTGTTTCAAGTCAAGTCTGTTTCAAGTCCAGTCTGTTTCAATTCAAGTCTGTTTCAAGTCCAGTCTGTTTCAATTCAGGTATGTTTCAATTCAAGTATGTTTCAATTCAAGTCAAGTCTGTTTCAAGTCCAGTCTGTTTCAATTCAAGTCTGTTTCAATTCAAGTCCAGTCTGTTTCAAGTCCAGTCTGTTTCAATTCAAGTCTGTTTCAATTCAGGTCTGTTTCAATTCAAGTCAAGTCTGTTTCAATTCAAGTCTGTTTCAAGTCCAGTCTGTTTCAATTCAAGTATGTTTCAATTCAGGTCTGTTTCAATTCAAGTCAAGTCTGTTTCAATTCAAGTCTATTTGTTTCAAGTTAAAGCCATCATTTGTTTTGTATCTGTTCCTGGTTTGCTCACTTTGGATTTATAATAAACTGCACTTGGGTTCACCAAGCTTGCCTCCAGTGGATCAATATGTTACCATCCCTTAATCCAGCATACTTGATTCATCCTTACATTTCCAGTGGAGCAGTATCAACCATTACATTTCATCTTTTACATTTTGAATCATCATTTGCCCAGATCAGCAGGTTTTTTAAACTTTTTTTTTGCACCATCTTGGATTAGTAATTCACTGAAGTAAACATGCAATGTAGTGAGATCATGCAATAAGTTTTCATAATTATTGTATACAGTTTCACATATGGCATTATTGTATGCTATTGTATGCCGGACATAGCCTGTGTGTGTGTGTGTGTGTGTGTGTGTGTGTGTGTGTGTGTGTGTGTGTGTGTGTGTGTGTGTGTGTGTGTGTGTGTGTGTGTGTTTTCAGAGGTTTTCTCTCCACAGAAGAAGCTTTGTACCACATCAAAGACGAGGACGTTTCCAGACATTTCTCTCTGTACTGCACGGCTTTAGTTCAACTGTTGCTAATGATTCACATTCAAACTGTACAAAACTCTGGCACCTTTAACCCGCCAGTGCCCTTCAGTGCGCTCAGTAATTTATCAGCATCCAGACGCTTCAACATGGCAATAATGATGTTGATGAAGATCATCATATTGAAAAAAGTGACGACCAGCACAGATCTCCCATCCTCAGCATTAGCACCAGAGTTGAGTTTCCCATGAACCCATGTGTTCTGCCAGAGACATGCCCTGAAATCTCAATACATTGTAGAAAGGAAGTCTTTCAATTAAAGATGCTGGACCCTTTACTGAAAAGAGCATCACATGGTCTGCTCAGGTTGCAACCAACATGAGACCGCTGTGAGAACTAACTTGCTAAATTGGAAAGAAACAATAATAATTTTTTTTTGTCTTAATTTTTGTTAAAACATAAAAACAAGGTACATTTTACTTGAGGATAAAAAAATGCATTTCAGAAAATATAATTGCAATTAAGTTTATTCTCTATTGCTAACACACCATTCATGAAACAATTCACCATTTTCTCACAACTATAAACACAATCTTACTACACACCAACTTGTACAAACCTCAAACTTCAAAATATTTAATATATATCAAATAATTCAGTCCAAAATGTATTCACTTCAATCAAAATCAAACTTTGGCCTCAGATGACACACAAAACCTGCAAATACACAGACTACTGCACTGCCCAGTGAACACTAGTGAGATCAATTCATAACACGGTAACAAAAATACCTTTTATTGGTAGAGCACAACCGATATGGGTTTTTTGGGGGGCCGATGCCGATACAGATATTAGGGAGTAAAAAAAGTCTGATGTTGATATATCAGCCAATATTATTTATGTGTATATTACAGGACAGTACCAGCCAAAAGTTTGGACACATTTACCCATTGGTGCCCAAACTTTTGACTGTTACTGTATATAGAATGCAGTATGTACATAATATACTTACATTGTACATAATACAACAGAACAAACATACAAATGAAAAACAGTTCTTTTCAGGTTATTCATAGGTCTACAGGTAGGCTACATAAATAGTAATCAAATGTAAAATATTACTTCATGGTCTTCCCTGTATAAATATAGATTAACCCTTATTAAAGTTATTCAGTCAAGAGCCGTGATTGATTTTTTTCTGTCTTTTGTTATCTTGACTTTTATGAAAAAACGCTTCCCTGCCATTGACGAGATTTTCCAGCTTTGTTGTCACTGTTATACGGTAGGGGGCGCTATTACACATCTCCTGAACAAGTACAGAATCTCCTGATCAAAACACAGACGAAAAAGAATCAGAAACGAGTGATCTCATATAAGCAGATTCATATGTAAAATAACGTAACTATCAAAATAAACAGCATATAAATCAAAACGGCTATGTTATTGAATGAAATGTAGCCCCAGGACGAGCTATAGGACTGTGGGTGTTGATGGACTCCATCTGTGTTTTGATCGTTCTGAATCCCATCTGTATATAAGTTAGTCTTTGTTAAAAACGCGATTTTCTCAGTTTTTTTCTCCCCTAAAAATTTAGCTTTTTTCCCACATTCAAGTGTTGATAAAAAAGAATGCATGAAGCTAGAATAAAACAGAGGGTTTGCTCTTTCTTTGGATATATTGCATGTTCAGATATTCACACAAGATATCCTGTGGGCCATGAAACTTGACCAGAAATGCTGTCGGTGACTGGCAAATGTCATGTTTACGTTCACTTAAGACATAACCGACTATGTTTACGATGAAACTCGACAAAACCGGCATTTTGACATCAATTTTGTGTGAACTTTCTCTGATATAAAGTACTGTGTACTGTGTACTGTAACTCTATGTGTAAGTAAAACCCTGACGTTGGTTCTAGGACGCAATTTCTCATGTGCTCCTGTTTATCCCCAGATTCTGATTGGCGTATCATAATTTTTGCTACTGAATGGTTACTGATGGATAAATGTGTGCTGCTTGAGTTCACATAGTGACACTTGAGTTAATTATGTGTTTTCTGAACGAGAACACGGTTAAACCACTATAAAATAAGGGCATAGAGTTTTGCAGAAATCATCAAGAAAATTGGAAGGTGTGAAAACAAGTGAAATGTGTTTATAGTTTTGAGAAATGTGTCTTTGTTTTGAGAATTGAATAAATGGTTTGGGAAATTGTGCCAAATGATTCAGTTACAGTGTGTTAGCGATCGTGAAAAACTGTATTATTTTAAACATCTTGTTTTTTTCCTCATAAAGCAATGAACTTCATTTGGCAATGAGGTTTTTTTAGAAAAAAATTTTCATAACTGGAGACATTTTTTTCTAGGATGTTCAGTTATTTTTAATGGAAAACAATTAAAATGCTACTGTAGTATTTCATGGAAATGAAATAACAGCCCTGAAATAAATGTTATTAAGTAAAACTACAAACTCACCTTACACCTGCTACAGAGTGTGGATAATCTATCTCTCTGTGTGTGTGTGTGTGTGTGTGTGTGTGTGTGTGTGTGTGTGTGTGTGTGTGAGAGAGAGAGAGAGAGAGAGAGTGCATGCATGTGTGTGTGTGTGTGTGTGTGTGTGTGTGTGTGTGTGTGGTTCAAGTAACCCTATGTTATGAGGAAAAAATGTCCCCACAAAGATGGCAATATCCAAAATATTTGTCCTTGTGGGGAAATTTTTCGGTCCCCATGAGGCAAACAGCTTATAAATCAGACTAAGTGATGTTTTTTTTGAAAATGTAAAAATGCCTGTAGTTGTGTAGTAGTGTAATGGGTAAGTTTAGGGGTAGGGTTAGTCTCTCTCTCTCTCTCTCTCTCTCTCTCTCTCACTTCCGGTGTGACGTGTGATTGTTTGAGTGTGAGTGGAGTGGTTGCGATTGAATCAGAGCTTGTGAGTGAGTCTTTCTTACTTTTTCCTTGCTTTTCTATCTTGTTTAGGGTATTGTTAGAAAGTGGTGGTTTATTTGATTGTTCGGGCCGCGTGCTACCGTTTTCCTTTGCGGGCAGCATGACGGCCCCGCGAATGCAAGGTTTGAGTAAACTCACGCGGCGCCACGGAGTGAAAGTGGCGTCCGCGGTGAGCGTTGAAGACTGTTGCCTGGCTGCAGGAGAGGTTGTTGGGCATGAACATATCATGTCGGCCTCTAGAATGAACGGTGCCACAGTCATTTTTCTTAGCTCCGTTGAAAAGGCAAACGAGTTAGTTGAGACTGGAATAGTCATTGATAATCTTTTTACTCATGTTCTCCCACTTTCTATGCCATCCAAAAAGGTGCTGTTGTCTAATATTCCGCCTTTTATAAGCGATGAAACTTTAGTGAGAATTTTATCCCGCTATGGTAAATTGGTGTCACCTATTAAAATGATACCGATTGGAAGTGGTTCTCCTCTTTTGAAACATGTGGTTTCATTTAGGCGATTTGCGTACATGATTTTAAAAGATGATCAAGATCTGGATCTTTCACTGCATCTCAAAGTTGACGAGTTTGACTATGTTATTTATGCTACTACGGACAAG
Source organism: Gobio gobio (assembly GCF_949357685.1). Classification (NCBI taxonomy): domain Eukaryota; kingdom Metazoa; phylum Chordata; class Actinopteri; order Cypriniformes; family Gobionidae; genus Gobio; species Gobio gobio. The sequence goes on along the minus strand of NC_137103.1, from coordinate 9,698,302 downwards.
ATGAAATGTTTCAAATGTGGTGAAGTTGGCCATTTAATTCGTGCTTGCCCGGGTAAGAATAAAGAAAACAGCTCAGCGGCTGATGACATTGTTAATAATGTTACTCAGCCGGTCGAGGCCGGTCCGTCAAACGCGGTTCGGCCTGTGACAGAGACGGGTGCGGCAGAGACAGGTGCAGTGGAGGATCGAGAGGTAGAGAATCCCCCCGCAGCTGAGAACGTGGCGATTCAGGTAAATTACCCCAAAAAAGTGAGTGAGGAAAATACGCTGAATGATGCTGAAACATCGAATATTCGTTCTTGCAAGTCGAATATGCAAAACAAGGATAGTGCACCTATTGTTTTGCTGCCCGAATTGTTTTGTGATGGCATTGAAATGGAGACAGAGCAGAGTGAGTTTAAAATTCCATCAAAAAGGAAAAATTCTGACGTTTCTCAAACGGTTAGAGCTAAGAAATCTGACGTGGAAGATCAATATGGTGACAGTGACAGTGAGTCTTCTGATTCTAGCGTCGGTCTCTCTCAGAGTGATTTCTCTAGTCGCGGGTGTGAAGTGGATGACATTAAACTTTTTTTAAAAGCTACTAAAAACAAGAGAGGGGTCTGTGTAGATAATTATTTTTCTGACACAAAGCAATTTGTTGATAAAACCAGGTTTTTTATGTCAGAAGGTTTGTTTACAAACAAGGAGATTTATCGATTGAAAAAGATAGTGAGAAAACTCACTTCTGACAACGCCAATGAAGGTAGTGAGAGAGTATAGTAGCCTGGCTAGTAATGTGTTGTGTGGAGTGCTGCTATGTTTCTTAGTCTATTTCAATATGAGTGAGGTGAATATTGCAACTTTGAATGTAAATGGAGCAAGGGAAATGAGAAAAAGAGCAGATATTTTTGAGGTGGTTAAACAAAAAAGAATAGATGTTGCTATGTTGCAAGAAACGCATAGTGACTTGAGGAATGCTGCTGATTGGGCTGAGGAGTGGGATGGGGTCTCTGTGTTGAGCCACAACACCTCACTTAGCGGAGGGGTGGCTATTCTTTTTTCTAAGAGCTTCAATCCAACTTCTTATCAAGTTGATGAAGTAGTTAAAGGTAGGCTCTTAAAAGTAAGAGCTACTTTTGGGAATTTTATTTTTGTTTTTATTTGTGTGTATATTCCTACTGCACCAATACAAAGAATGTTGTTTTTAAATATTTTGTGTTCTGTTTTACAAAAATGCTGTGTAGAAGAATATTTATTCTTAGGTGGTGACTTTAACTGTACATTATCAAACTTGGATAGGAATCATATTGAACCTCACTTGCCCTCTCGTAACCGGTTAGTCCAGCTTGTCAAAACGCATGAGCTCTGTGATGTGTGGAGACAGTTTCATGAGACACAAAAGCAATATACTTGGACTCATGTTCGTGACAGGGTGATTTCGCTGGCAAGATTGGATCGGTTCTATGTTTTTAAGCATCACTGTAACATTGTTAAGAAATGTTTAATTACCCCACTGAGTTTTTCTGATCACAGTATGGTGCAGTGTTCTGTGTTTTTAAACTCTATTAAGTTAAGAAGTGCATACTGGCAGCTTAACACTACTTTGTTAAGTGACAGGTACTTTAAGAAAATGTTTAAACTGTTTTGGGATGAGTTCAGAACCACAAAGAGATCTTTTAAGTCGATGCGACAGTGGTGGGATTTTGGGAAAGCCCAAATAAAACAATTTTGTTTGCAGTATACTCAAAACGTCACTAGAGAGACAGTTTTGATTATGAACACCTTGGAGACTGACATTTTGAAACTTCAAGAATTAGTTGAGTCGACTGGTGGTCAGAGTTATTTAGATTCTTTGTTAAAAAAAAGGACGCAGTTGGCTGATTTACTGGGCATTAGAACACAGGGGGCTCTGGTCAGGTCGAGGTTCCAGAGTGTGGACCAGATGGATGCTCCATCCAGGTTCTTTTTCAACTTAGAGAAGAAGAACGGTCAGAGCAGAGTCATCCATGCTCTGCGCTCTGAGTCTGGAGGATTATTGACAGACCCTGCGGACATTCGCAAGAGAGCAGTTGTTTTTTATGAAAACCTGTACAAAAACGAACTTGGGGCAGAATACAGGAGTGACAGCGAATTTTTCAACGACTTACCCCAGGTGTCTGAGGAAGTCAATGTTGAGATCTCTGGTGCTTTGAGCATGGGCGAACTGTACAAGGCTCTCCAAGGAATGGAGTCCGGAAAGGCTCCGGGCATTGACGGCCTGCCAGTTGATTTTTATAAGTCTTTCTGGACAGAGCTGAGAGAGGACCTTCTGGAGGTATTGAAAGAAAGCTTGGCTGAAGGCCAGCTGCCTCTGAGCTGCCGTAGAGCAGTGTTAACCCTCCTGCCCAAGAAAGGAGACCTTACGGACATAAAGTGCTGGCGGCCCGTATCGCTACTCTGCAGCGACTATAAACTGCTCTCGAAAACCCTGGCTAACAGATTAGCAGGAGCGATGGATGGTGTCATCCATCCTGACCAGACCTACTGTGTTCCTGGTAGGTCAATATTTGACAATGTTTCTTTGATTCGTGATGTTGTAGAAGTCTCCAAGATGGTAAATCTAGATTGTGGGTTAATCTCGTTGGATCAGGAGAAGGCATTTGACCGTGTTGAGCATCGCTATTTGTGGAGAGTTTTAGAGGCCTTTGGGTTTTGCCAAAATTTTATAAATTGTATTAAAGTTCTTTACAGTGGCGTTGAGAGTATTCTGAAAGTGAACGGTGGTTTATGTGCTCCTTTTAAAGCTCATAGAGGTGTCAGGCAGGGGTGCTCATTGTCTGGTATGCTCTACTCTTTGGCGTTAGAGCCACTTTTACAGCAAATACGGGTTAAACTTTATGGTTTATGTTTGCCAAACTGTGCAAAAAATCTTATATTGTCAGCTTATGCCGACGATGTCATAATTATGATTAGTAGGCAAAGTGACATACAGGTTTTGTCAGGTTTACTTAAAACTTTTAAAGGGTTATCTTCTGCTAGTGTGAACTGGAGTAAAAGTGAAACTTTATTGTTAGGTAAGTGGACAGGTGGGAAACCAGATCTCCCAAAAGGGTTAGGTTGGGGTAAATCAGGTTTTAAATACTTAGGAGTCTATATTGGTGATGAGTTAACAGTGCAAAAGAATTGGGAAGGAGTCATTGAAAGAGTGAAAGGTCGTCTGGATAAATGGAGATGGTTAATTCCAAAAATGTCATATAGAGGGCGTATATTAATTATAAATAATCTAGTTGCTTCTTCACTATGGCATAGGGTTGCATGTATTGATCCTCCATCACATCTGTTAGCAAAAATCCAGGCTATTTTAGTAGATTTCTTCTGGGATAAACTGCATTGGGTCCCACAGAGTGTGTTGTTCTTGCCTAAGGAGGAGGGTGGGCATGGCTTAATACATCTTCCAAGTAGAGTAGCAACTTTTCGGTTGCAATTCATTCAAAGACTTCTTATTGGTTCAGTTGAATTTAAATGGTGTTCTGTTGCATATGTGATTTTACAGAATCTTGAGAATTTGAGACTGGACAAAACTCTTTTTTTACTCGACCCAACGAAATTGAACACTTCTGGACTACCAGTTTTTTATAGGAACCTCTTTAAGGTGTGGGGTCTTTTTGTTTTAAAAAAAACAGAGGTTTCAGAGTCACTGCATTGGCTATTAGAAGAACCTTTAGTCCGTGGAGCACGCCTGGATTTGTCTGCCAGTGGACTTTACCCAGGACTCAACAAAGCACTCATTGACAGTAAAATTACCACTTTGGGACAGTTACTGGAAGTATCAGGACTGGATTTTATGAATGAAGAAGCAACGGCTCAACATCTGAAAATTCGGTCAATCCGTCTAGTTGCGCAGTTATTGATGAAATGGCAGATGGTTCTTAATGCAACGGAAAGAACTTTGTTGACTGAGTATGGTGATGGTCGCTGTAAACCAGATCCTGAAGATTCGTTTCCTTGTCTGTTTCTTTCAGTGGGAATTGAAGAGGTTTCTGGAGTGTTTTTAAAAACTGTTGAATCCCTGTGTGTAGATTTCTTTTCTTGTTCTGGGAAAACTTTGTACAAGTATTGTGTTGTTATTTTTAACAAAAGAATGTTAAATAAGAAAACTGATACTCCATGGCGTGATTTTTTTAAATTGAATGTGGATAGAAAACCTGAGTGGAGAGCACTTTATAAACCACCGTTGACAAAAAAGACAGGTGATTTACAGTGGAGAATCCTCCATGGCGCTGTCGCCGTTAATGCTTTCATTTCAATTCTAAATCCTGAGATTGATGCTGAATGTCCGTTTTGCACTGAGAGAGAAACCATCTTTCATGCATTTGTAAAGTGTTCAAGATTAGAGCCTTTATTTCTGCTTTTAGGAAACATTTTTCAGAGGTGTAATGAAACTTTTTCTACAGTGTTATTTATTTTGGGTTTTAAGTATGTGTTGAAAAAAAGATTTGTATGCCAGTTGTTGAATTTTGTTGTAGGCCAGGCAAAATTGGCTATTTATATAAGTAGAAAAAAGAAAGTTGAACAAAATTTGGGACAGAATGTAGTTGCAATGTTTTCAAACATGGTGAAAGCAAGAATATTGATTGATTTTGCCTATTACAAGTTGATGGATGACCTTATCACCTTTGATGGTATTTGGTGTTGCAGTGAGGCTTTGTGCTCTGTATCTGAAGGTGATTTGGTTTTTGCACATTTATTGTGAGTTGGGGTTGCTCTTAATATTTATGCACATTGTAATTTAAATGTATTGTAAAATGTATTTGTAATAAAAGTTTGTTAAAATTCAAATTCAAATTCTCTCTCTCTCTCTCTCTCTCTCTCTCTCTCTCTCTCTCTCTCTCTCTCTCTCTCTCTCTCTCTCTCTCTCTCTCTGTGTGTGTGTGTGTGTGTGTGTGTGTGTGTGTGATGGGTAGGTTTAGGGTTAGTGTTAGTGTAAGAGGAGAAAATATACAGTTTGTACAGTATAAAAACCATTAGGTCTATGGAGCGTCCCCACAAAGATAGCGAACCAGACATGAGTGTGTGTGTGTGTGTGTGTGTGTGTAGGGGTGCGTGCGAGAGAGAGAGAGAGAGAGAGAGAGAGAGAGAGAGAGAGAGAGTAGCACTGTGCCCAGTGTGAGGTCTGATGTTGAAAATGAAGTGTACGGGGAAGCTCTCTGGTCCACATCAGCTGCTGGCATTTTTGTAACTACATTAAATAAACCCTCAGAAGGGTTCAGTGATGCATTTTTATTATCACAATTTATTATACACTCCCTAGCTAACCACAGGTCCAACTGTCATTAACACATTAATTAGAATTTCCTCACATGTGTGCGTGTGCGTGTGTGTGTGTGTGTGTGTGTGTGTGTGTGCAGGGGTGAAATGAACCTTCCCTCCAGCTTGCATGAACCACTGCACCAGTTTTTATTATTATTATTATTTTGCACACAACATCATCTTCTCTTGTAGAACTTGTGTTTGTCTCTCTTGTGTTCTGTAGAGAGGGACACACAAACTGAGTTTCTGTCCTTCTTTACTGACAACTGTCACATCTGCTTTACCTGTAACTGTCATGAAGGCATCGATCTTGAATATAGCCTCAATGGACATTTAAAAAAACTATCACGTACAAACGGGCAATACTCCTGGTAATCACTTGCAAAGGAATAAACCACACACTTCGCTGTTGAAAAGAGCAGCATAAGTTATGGATGCAGGTGTGGTTTTGTAAACGGTTAACCAGCAAATGTCCCTTGGCCCACCAGTTTCTTCAGAAAGACCATTGTGGTTGACAGCCTTTTATTTTTATTACCAAAATAGTTGTGCTGGTCCACTGGCTAGACCAGCACCAAACCAGCTACTGTGATCATTTTACAGATGTGTTTTACCTGTAGCCATTCTGTCGATTGTAGGTTTTGCCAGCAGTTGAAAAGGTTGTGAGTCATTTGTAATGAAGCTGAAGTTGCATGTAATGAAACAAGTCAAGTTCAAATTTCCATCATCTATACTGCTGTGATTTAAAATAAGTGATTTTATTTCTCCTGCTGTTCCCCACTGCCGAAGTCAAGAGTCATTTATTTCCCACAATCTGTGACTGTGCTCAGTCTTTGAAGGACAAATCAGGTGAAAATAGTCATGATGTCCATAAATGGTGAAGATGCGTCCACTTTTATCAACGATACTGTAGATTCAGGCTTCACCAGGGCTGCATACAAACTGCAGCTTCATACAGCTGTCACCTGATCATGTATGTCAGGTGTGTCCAAGAATGCTCCTAGAGGGCCAATGTCCTGCAGAATTTATCTCCAGCCTGCCCCGACACACCAGCGGCCGTATCATACACCAGACGCAATGCGACGCCAGACACGACGCAAATGTTTTCTTCTGGTTTCATCCCGACGCAGTTCTCATTTTCAAACCACGTTGGTTAAATAGCAAATGCACTCGTGCCATCTGTTCACCCATGGGCGTGCTGGTCTGAAAACCAGGTGTGTTCAGGAGCATTGTTGGAGTGCTGCTATTTTGAGGAAACTGAAAACGACTGCGCTATTGACTTTAGACCAAGTTTTTGCAATGGCGCAGTCGTTTTCAGTTCCGGTTCCTCCGCAGTATTTTTGTGGTATTTAAAGAGTGTGTTAGAAATATGAGTCTATAGGCGATGCACAGCGATGCGCAGCAGCACACAAACATTTTTAAATAGGCTGTTAAAAATAAAAGATTCCTCTCTGGAGAAGCGTTCAGTCTTTCCGCTCGCATGCAAATAGCGAATCCACCATGGTGCGAGCACAACTGGCTTTTAAAGGGAAAGGGAGATGAGACTCTGATTGGTTTATTGCACGCTACGCTCAAAACACACCCATGACTCATTAAGAGACGAGGTACAACCTTATGGACCATGCGCCTGGTGCACCGACCGTTTTTTCCGTAGTTAAACACGCCCTAAGTGCACCTGCTCCATGCACTCAGATCCTTAAAATAGGGCCCCAGAAGTTTCTAGTAATATGGAAAACTTTTATTAACTGTTTTAAATGCATTTCATTAGGATTATAGCTAAACTTTGCAGGAAAAGCAAGATTGGACACCTGGGCCCGTATTCATAAAGATTCTAAGAGTCCTCTCAGAAAACTCCTAATTTAGCTTAAAAACTTTTACGTAGGAGTCTTAGCTTAAGAGCTATTTGGGACCGATCTGAGAGCAACTCTGAGCAAGGAAAATACAAAAACTTTTATCTTAGTGAAGAGGCGGGGCTGACCCCGTTGCTACGTATGACACAGTCTTTTGAAGACTGTGATTGGTTGGTTGTCCAAAAAGGGGAAAAAAGGAGTGCTTTTAAGTATAGGGTCTATTCTAAGCCTTCACTTTGAATTTACAAGCGCAAATTGTCCTATTTTACCGTTCTCTCTCACTCACACACACACACACACACACACACACACACAGACATTATATATATGTACACTGAAAAATTTAATTAAGCATAATTAATTTGTGCTCGTTTAAATAATTTAAATTTAGTTTTTTGATTTTAATTTTAAAAAATTAATTGGTTTTATGGGAATTGCATGTGTTTTTGTTTAAATTGAGATCAAATAAATTGATTGCGACCACTTACGATAAATTTTTTTAGTAAATTCAACAAATCATTTTTTTCAGTGTATATAAATCCTTTTATTATTTACCATGCTTTTAATTTCCTATAAGGTATTTGATTGGCTTAGAATTATAAACATTGTTCCACTCTTTCCAATTACACTGATTGCTGGCATGTCTATTTAATTGGTGGTTTGAAAGTTGGATTTAATGCAACAAACATGATCCCTGCACGATCTAATCTATAGGGTCTTATTAAGTCACGGTCCTCCATTGTCTGCAACACATTTCTTCTCCCTCTTCGTCTTTCTGCCATTTTCTCCACTGCTAAAGAAACTCTTAAGCCTCTTAAAAGTCCTCGTCCGTGCTCCTAACAAATTTGACCTTAAGACCTCTTTTAAGGGTTAAGATGCTTTCTGAATTACTTTTTTCTTTACTAGGATTTTTTAGTTAATTTTAAGGGTAAACGCCCACATTTCTAAGAATTTTCTTAGAATTTTGTCACAAGGAGCTACTCTTTGCAATAAGATTCTTTATGAATACGGGCCCTGGGATGTAAGCTGAGCAACAGCACTATCCCAAAACATCCCACTATCAACTCCCCTCCTGGTTTTCCATCTAATACTTAGACGAATTTTCATGGATGAAATCAAGTAATTTCAATAGAAATCCACGTAATCAGACTTTCATTTCATATGAGAGCAACAACGGGTTCAATTTGGTCACTTGGAAAGTGACTTCTGTGTGAGCTGTGCTTCATACATCGCTACACTATTGACAACAGACAATTAGGGGTTCAAGGACACGGCGACTGGCCACTTGGTGGCGCTATAACAGGAAAAACACATGAAAATGGCTATAACTACTTCACTGTTAGTCAAATTAACTTGAAAATTGGCATGTAGTGTCTTTGTCTGAGGTGCCATGATTGTGTATGCGGACACTGACGTGTCTCAAAAAACATGTCCACCATCGGCCAATGAATTTTGAGCAGCTAATAGACAAGTTTAACGGAAGCCGATCGGAATGAAACTCTGTGGGCCTGTTTGACTCATGGCCCTTGTTAAATATCAGAGATTTTTTCAAAAACTAACTTTAGCGAACTAGTCTTTTGGCTCAACTTTGATAAAACCACAGCGGCACAATTCTTGGGACTCTCTGTAGGTCAATAGTTATTGAAATTTTTTTTAACTTTGGCCTTTGGATAGCTATAGCAGGGTCATTTAAAAAACAGGCATGGCCAAGTCCACCCAAAAGCCTATCTTCCTAAACGAAAACATGCGGCACATGATTCTCAAGAAGCATGCATACTTTTATGGAGATCAGCCCTAGGTGGGACTATAACTGGTAAAAAGCTTTAAAAACCATACATTTCCTATGGTAAATTGCCTGTATTGGCTGTAAATGATCATTTCCATCTATGTTTGAGATGATAACAGGCTTGCTATATGAAACATTTTTTATGCACATGTGCTTAAAGGTCTTAAATCGATTGAACCCCGATAATTTCTGCTCGCAGCTATATTTGACCCTTTTTTGCCCAGGAAATTTTAACAGACATTTTTGCTAATGTGACCGCACATCTCAGCTTCACAGAATCTCACTGTATGCGTCCAAAATTCAACATTGCTCCGAAACAGTCGGCTGTGTGTGATAAATGTATGTTATAGTGATCTGAGTGATAGATTTTGCTCTGAAGAAAAACAGCCGATTGATTTTGCTTAGAGTGTTTTTGTTGGGATGTGATGCAAGAATGGCTGTGTGACAGAGTTTTGACGAACCAGGCACAGACCCTTAAAGGCCTCACTGATCAGGGAAAGAGAGAGAAAGTGTGAGAGTAAAGAACACATGGATCAGCCAGAGGAATTGTTCATATTTTGTATGGTTGTCTGAGATCTCACAGGGTTCAAGTCCTACCAGAACACAGATATTACAGAACGGATCTATTTCAGCTACCCACCGTTGTTCCACAGGGTTCAGTACTCGGACCATTTTTATTCTCTCTTGACACATAATCACTGTAACACAGTTCTTTGTTCAGGGAAAAAGGAGACAGGAACCGGCAAACATTAAAAGAAACTTTAATCAAATAAACAAACAAACTGAAAGTAAAAGCGGGAGCCCCTCACGGACGACTGCCACGCACACACATAACAAAACGTAAACAAAACAACGTAAAGTCCAGGCCTGGTCCTCTCTCGTCCTTCACTGGTGTCGCTCGTCCTTATATGCCTCCGGGCTCCCTCATGAGAGGACTCGAGACCGGTGTGCCTCGCAGGTGTTGTCATTCTCAATCATGCACCGGTCTCTCTCGCTCCTCCCACGTCTCTCGCTCGCCAACCTCGCCACAATCACTTGGCAGAGTCATTGCCTGTCATGGCTTTTTATATAATTCTTATGCAAGCTCACCATTTTCGTTGAAAACAAAAGTGTTTCACTCAAAGAGCCGTGAATCTTGGTGTCACACTGGACAAGGCCCTCATTTGCGCCCCATGACCACAGTCAAGACAGAACTCCTGCAGAGTCACACCAGTGTAAAACCTGAAGCAAAATGCAGCCTGAAATGAAAGTTCGGGAAGAACATGCTCATTTTCTCCTGTCAATGGCAGTCAGCACAAAGGTGTGTGAAAAAAAAATGGTATGGTAAAATCTAAATTGACTGGTTTTCTCTGAAAATGTCTAAAGTAATCAACTATAAATTAATTGTTATGGGTTAAAACAAGTAGAAATAGAAATAGCATGTTACCACTTTTTACAGTTTACAGAAGTGAAATGTCTAATTTCTGGGCCATTAATGCCATTCTAAACAGAACTGCCAAAATAAAGTCTCACAGAAATGACATACTGCACCTTTAAATACAACTTCTATACATCAGAAGGAATCTGAACCTGACCTGGGAGAAAGCAGTTAGTCAAATATTAGAGAGAAGATGAAAACCATGCAGTGAACGTGAGGGCCAGGAGACCTGCTGGATTCAAGAGCAGCTCAACCTTAAAAATACCCGGAGACCAGCACTGCTCAGCTACATCTTTCATTTATGAGACAGAGAGAGAGAGGGTAAGATGAGGCCGTTTCATTAAAGATTAATTAAGACAAATGCAGGGACAACACTTACCTCCAGTCGCTTCACTGGAATCTGCACACTGTGTCTGTTACACACACACACAAATAGGGATAGAGGGAGAATGAACAGGTACAGAAGTCAGGAAAATGACAGTAGACGCTCAGATTCTTAGAAAGGTGAGGTCGGGGGGTCCGTTAATTAAAAAAAAAAAATATATATAAAATAAAATAAATCACCGGGCTGTTCTTTGAGGAACATTTGACTCCCAAAGTTAGCTAGTAATCTGACAAAATAGCATTCTTATATCAAATAAATATTTTTCAATCTAAAGACACAGAAGGTTATCGAAGGGTTAGTGATGGTACGTATTAATGGTGTGTCCTCAATTAGCTTTGTAAATGTGTATGTGTGTGTGTGTGTGTGGGCATGTTTTCGTGAAATATCAGGACACAAATGTGTATAATGACATGGGTATGACATAGGTATTACAAAAAGAGGGTGAAATATGAGGACGTTCCCCATGTCCTCACTTTTCAAAATGCTTATAAATCACACAGAACAAGTTTTTTTTCACAGAAAGTGAACTGCACAGTCTCCTGTGAGGGCTAGGTTTAGGGGCAGGGGCAGTGTAAGGGGATAGAAAATACGGTTTGTACGGTATAAAAACCATTACGCCTATGGAATGTCCTCACATTTCACAAAAACAAACATGTGTGTGTGTGTGTGTGTGTGTGTGTGTGTGTGTGTGTGTGTGTGTGTGTGTATGTGTGTGTTTGTTTATATTACATTGTGGGGACCAAATGTCCGACCATCACCAAATGTCCCCACAAGGATAGTAAAACCTGTGATCACCTACATTGTGGGGACCAGCCAGCGATCCCCACAATGTAAATGGATTCATAAACATACTAAATTATGTTTTTTTGAAAATGTAAAAATGCAGAATGTCTCCTGTGATGGGTAGGTTTAGGGGCAGGGGCAGTGAAGGGGGATAGAATGTACAGTATGTACGGTATAAAAACCATTACGTCTATGGAAAATCCCCACAAAGATAGTGAACCAGACATGAGTGTGTGTGTGTGTGTGTGTGTGTGTGTGTGATGGGCGGGTTTAGGGGTAAGTTTAGTGTAAGGGGAGAGAATATACAGTTTGTACAGTATAAAAACCATTACGTCTATGGAGAGTTCCCACAAAGATGTATGTGAAACGGACGTGTGTGTATGTGTGTGTGTGTCCAGGCAAAGCCTATATTATGGGGAAAAAATGTACCTACAAAGATGTCAATGTCTGAAATCTTTGTCCTTGTGGTGACATTTTTGGTCCCCATAGAGTGGCTTATAAATCACACCTTTTTTTTTTGAAAATGTAAAAATGCCTGTAGTTTTGTGTGATGGGTAGGTTTAGGGATAGTGTTAGTCTCTCGTGTGTGTGTGTGTGTGTGTGTGTGTGTGTGTGTGTGTGTGTGATGGGTAGGTTTAGGGGTAGGGTTAGTGTAAGGGGAGATAATATACAGTTTGTACAGTATAAAAACCATGTCTTTGGAAAGTCTACATAAAACATAAAGTTTGTGTGTGTGTGTGTGTGTGTGTGTGTGTGTGTGTGTGTGTGTGTGTGTGTGTGTGTGTGTGTGTGTGTGTGTGTGTGACAGTGAGTGGAACTGATGAGGTGAGTCTAGCTCCCCCACACCACAGCACTAATCACAGCACTGAAGAAACACATACATCATCTGACAGAACTACTGCTGGCATTCTCACACACACACTCACATAATATCACTCCACACTGGACAAATGACGTCCAGACGTGCAAGCGTGTTCCCGCAGATGGTCGTGCATCTTCACACAGAAAGAGCTGAGAGCGCCGTTTTCCACACATCTACTCCCACTGCTCTTTCACTCTCTCTGATTCTGCTACTTTCTCTCCGTCATCCTCAGAGCAGGAGGTGTGGTCAGGGAATGAAGAGGAGGGGATGGTGTCTGTTATTTTTTGATGCCTTGACATCAGACCATATTACTTACAATAATCATCAACCTGTCGTCAGTCATCTGTACTCAAGTATAGCAGCAGAAAGGCTCTGTAACACAGCACACACGATTACCCAACGTGAGCCTATACAGTATATGAGGCAAAACATTATGAACACCTGCCTAATATGCTTTTGGTCCTCTGGTCTAGGTTTTGAAAGAAAATCAATGCGTTCATAAAATAGAGCATTTTATGACAAAATTTAAAATGGTCGATGCCCAAAATGGCTGACATGGGAGTAGTGTGTATCGTTCAACTCAAATCTAAAGTTTTGTGATTCTTTGTCCAAACCGTTCAGAAGTTACGAGCAAAAATGTCAAATTTCCATATCTCCTGACCACTAGATGGCACTGCTTCGAAACTGTGCAGGTAACCTCAGGTCATTGTTGTCATAGGATATACCATTTTTTGTCGGCATGGTCTGAAGAAAATCTAATTTTGTTTCTCACTCTTTACGATTCAAAAGTTATAAAACTTATATAGCATAAACGTGAGCGCAACTTTGGACAGTAGGTGGCGCTAGAGGGTTTGAGATAGAGACTCCAAATTTGCTATAGTGACATTTCAGACTGTCCTCTATATGTGTGCCCAATTTCATAACTTTCCCACAAGCAGTTCTATGGGCTGCCATAGACTCAAGAGAGGAAGATGAAGAAGAATAGGAACACTATTACAATACACACCTTCGGTGCTTGGCCCATAAATATAGAACAAATACACACAACTCTATCATTGTGTGTGTAATGTATTATCACTGGCAAATGTAGGCCAATGCAATCTCCCATTTCATGCATTTTTGTGAATCCAGTATAGAACTAAGTAAACTAGTGTTTCAAACTGGGTATGGTCAGTCATGATAACACTCTCATGGTCTCAGTGTTGGTTGCAAATAAAGATGACAAAAGCAATCGCAACAGTAGTGACGTTTATTAAAGGTCCCATGGCATGAAATTGTCATTTGATGAGGTTTTTCAACATTAATATGAGTTCCCCTAGCCTGAATATTGTCCCCACGTGGCCTTTGAGAAAATGACAGGCCAGACTAGCCAATCTTGAAGTCTCCTGTTATGAAGTCATAACAGGAACGGTAACCTCCCTTTCCTCCGCCCAGAGAATTTGGCACGCCCATGCAAGCGCCATATTTGTCCTTGAGAGATCATGGCTTGTGAACGAGTGAATGCTGGCAGTTTCTCAGTGTTTGGATGTATAAATGAAAACAGAAGTCTTTTTTCAGTTCCTTCTGATCTGTGATCAGTGATTTCTGATGTGTAGCTAATTATTGAAGTTCACACAGAACTTTATTATTCGTGCTGCGGCTTCTCTCTCTCCCGACACAGAACGGTGTTTTCTATCTTGCGAGTCAGTGTTCGGGCTGCACTGACCGGTCGGCCTTCAACATCCCCGACCCCCAGTACTGCATCTGGCCCACAGCGGAGGCACCAAACGCGGCGCGAGATTAAGCAGAAGGGGGGTAAGCGTGAGCATATCCGGGCTAGCCAGCTATCCCCACAATAAACTGGATTACATTCGATTACTGCTGTTGTGTCTTTGTTTGCGCTGTGCGCGTCACTGACGCTTTCCATATGATAGGAAAATATCGAAAAATAATGCTATAATCAACACTTACTCGTAACTCGTTCATCTCGACAGCTGTAATGGTACATTACATGTTACAAAGTTGGTAGAATAATAATGAAGACGGACTCGCTGTGACTGGGACTCGTGTTTATTCAGAAACTCTCAGATACAAACAAAATAAACTTGCGCTGACAGACAGCGCTCTCACAAATCAGTAGTTACTATAAATAACTTTGTTAGCAATCGCTCTGTCTCTGGTCCGTGATGTCCGGTTCGCGAACGAATCTTTCTTTTGAACCGGTTCTTTTTAGAGAACCGAATCAGTTCACCAAATCGGACTGAATCGTTCTAAACGGTTCACGTCTCCAGTCAGCGCTAACTTTACTAACTTTCTGACATGAGTGACAGCCCCTCCGACTAGAAATAAACGACTAACCTGTAGGATATTCTAGTAACTAAAACAGTCACTGAACTGAGACGTGCTGAGAGAACTGATGAGAAGTGAACTCGGGTCCATCCGTCTCTCTGGCAGGCTTGTGCCTCGTAGACCTCGTTAAACCACGCCCCCTCCGCTACAAGATCTGATACTCATTCAAATGCAAAGATGTCAGCCAATCACAACAATGTTTTTACTGAAGTCTCACAGCAGACACGCCTCTTGAAAGAGGGCATTCAGCCACAGGGCAAACATCAGTAAAGAAAAAATGCCTTTTATTTCTAAATTATGACATTTTATGATGTAAAAATCATACTAACAATATAAGTACACCTCAGGAAACATTATAAAATAATAGAAAAATGCCATGCCATGGGACCTTTAACAAGGAGCTCAAAACAAAATACTCTTGAAAACATGAACAGAACAACAGTGTGTATAATATTGACAGACAATGAACTGAAAGAAACACAGAGCTTAAATACACAAGTCAAACTAATCAAAGAAATGAAGAACAGGTGCACATGATAATCAAATCAATGAGAAACCATAGAAATACAGTGCGAAACCTTTCCAAAACAGATACAGACACAGATAATCACTTTCACATGGCAATTCATAACTATTTTATGTTTTGATGATTTCGTATGAATCTCATTTAAAAGTTTTCACACAATCTGCTCATGCTTATCAAGGGTTTAGGAGTCAACATTCAGGTATAAATTAAAACAAATTAATTCATAAGAAAGCACCAACTCGTAAAATACTTATGATTTCTCTTTTCATGTAAGCGAACAGCTTGTGTGGATGATATATATCAAATTAAACAAGAGAATCTGCTCATTCAGTGGTGCGTTTCCCAAAAGCATTGTTAGCCAGCTATTCTCACCAGTTCTGTTGAATTGTGTTGGTAACAATGGAACTTGCGACCATAGTTGGCTTTGGGAAGCGCACAGTTGTGCTATCCGCTAACATAATCGCAACTGATGTGAAATACTTTACTACTTTGGAAAAAATCCTATAAGTCACTCTCATATCTGTCTGCACCTATTGTGGTTTCTGTTGTTCTCTTAATTTGCAAGTCACTTTGGATAAAATGTCATTGTAAATGTATAAAATAATAACAGCAATATTACAGTATAAAGGTATACAGCAGTTGCTTTCAAATGTGGATATTTTTACATGTTCTAAACAATAGTATTTCCTATCATTCACATATCTTGACAACATTTATGTACAATGACTAATACTGTAATCCTGTGGGTTCCTTTGATTAAAAGCATGTATTCTGTACTTATACATTTCTGTACTTCATTTAAAGGGTTAGTTCATCCAAAAATGAAAATTCTGTCATTAATGACTTCCACTCATGTCGTTTGACACCCGTCAGACCTCCGTTCATCTTCGGAACACAAATGAAGATATTTTAGTGGAAATCCAATGGCTCTGAAAGGCCTCCATTGGCACAATGCACTTTACACTCTCAAGACCCTTAAAAGGCACTAAAGACGTCGTTACAAAGTCCATCTCACTACAGTGGTTCTACAATAACTTTATGAAGTGACGAGAATATCCTAAATAACAACTTATATAGTGATGACCGATTTCAAAACACTGCATCATGAAGCTTCGAAGCGTTATGAATCAGTGAGTCGAATCATGATTCGGATCACGCTGTCAAACCGCCAAACTGCTAAAATCACGTGACTTTGGCGATTCAAACCACTGAATAGAAAACTTTTCTGACTTATAGAGACGCATTTTCCATCATTACAAATCTTCAGAACTCATAGGTCTATATAGAGATTTTAAAGCAATTTTCCTTCTTTTGAGCTCTGTTATGTAAGGAATGTATTGAATCGATGTAAGGAATTATTGAAAAACAATGCACGCCCGAGGTGGAGTTTAAAATTGGTTTGAACAAATGTTAAAGAAAGAAAGACTAGCATCCTCACGCTATATTAGTCCAGAAAAACAACAACGTGCTAAAGGAGCATTGCGGTATGTGACGTCTCAACGTGAGTTCAGTGATGCTGCTCGAACCAGTGGACGAAAATGATTAAAGACCTTCATTAAAAAGTGCTGTTTACTGCCCTTCCGGTTATTGTTTGTGACAGTTTTCATGCAAAATTAGAAGAAACCACATAGTCATTTATGAATGAAAAGGAACAAAGTCAGTTATATAATGTTTCATTTAAATGTGTAATTAGGATAAGATAAACGCCTCTCTGCTTCACACACTGTCAAATACCTGCGGATCCCGCTGCAGTTCATTTCCACATATGGCTCGAGTTTCCAAATCAGTAACTCGATTAATTTCATTTCATATGGTTTCAGGTGTTGTTGTTTGGTTTGATATAATTTTCCAGTTGAAAACAATCTCAGTGGCACATGAGCCGGGGTGCATGGAGCACAATACACAATAACAGCGAGCACTTGGAGGCATTCTGCTAACACCTAAAAAGAAAAACAGTTTACCCAGCCAGATGAATCATACATGCACTGGAGCATGTCTGATATGCGGCATTTGTTTTAGTTTGGTTTGGCCGGCTGAAGTCAGTCTCCTCGTCTGCCCGTGCTCATTTGAGCTGTGCAGTAGAGTGTGTAATGATACACTGAGCACCTCCTGATTGGACGATTTCTCGGCACGGGGAGGGGTGAAACACTTCTGGACTTCTGCGAAACAATTGCTTGTTATGAATATTTGCAAAGTGCCGTTGGCCTTGAATAAAGAGACAAAGTCATCATGCTCAGTGAACATGCTCCATTTTCACTCTAAAACATGATGGCTCTTTAAAGGTTCTTTACACATTGTAATACTTCTATTTAGAACCATATTGTCCTGAAGAACCTCAATGGTTCTTTGTGTTAAAGCCACCTTTCAAAGCCAACCTCTGAATAATGCAACTTGTAATGCAACCTAAATCATAGTGTCCGTTTGTTGACCACAGGAGAACTGGCCCACAACTGAGCCTGGTTTCTCACAAGCTTTCTCCATTCACCTGATGGAGTTCCTTGCCATTGTCACTTCTGGCTTGCTTAGTTGGGGATACTTAATATTCAACAATATTATTGATCTGACTGCACTGATACTATTGGATGAGAACTGAACTGAGCTGGATGACTTGATTTTTTTACTTTTTAAACATTTTGCTATGCTAATTTAGAAGTGTTTCTGTTATGTTGGTATTTTGCGGGGTTTCCATCATGGAAACTGGTGGAG
This sequence comes from Gobio gobio, assembly GCF_949357685.1. Taxonomy (NCBI): domain Eukaryota; kingdom Metazoa; phylum Chordata; class Actinopteri; order Cypriniformes; family Gobionidae; genus Gobio; species Gobio gobio. The sequence goes on along the minus strand of NC_137103.1, from coordinate 9,680,391 downwards.
CATGAGCTTGGTTTGAGAACAGGTATATGCTAAATTGTCTATATTGTCATACTTATTCAGCAATTGTTATGCTATGCTAATGCTATCACAGCATTGTGTTAGCATTTAGCAAGTTAGCATTTAGCATCTTGTGGGGTGTTCCCGGTCTGCAGTGGTCAGTGTCTATCAAAAGTGGTCCAGGGAAGGACCAGTGGAGAACCGGCGACAGGGTTATGGGCGGCCAAGGCTCATTGATGCACGTGGGGACCGAAGGCTGGCCCGTGTGGTCCGATCAAACAGACGAGCTACTGGAGCTCAAACTGCTCAAGAAGTTAAAGGGGTCATGAATTGGCTTTTTACATTTTTTTATACTGTTGTCTAAGGTCAACTTATGACGTTTGTGTGGTTTTAACATTCAAAAACATCATAATGAATAAGTAATAGGCTATTTTCTGCCTTGGTTTTGATTCTCTCTGAAAAACGCTTGGTTTTGATGGGCGTGCCGCACTGAAGACTTGGAAGTAAACGCCCACGGCTAGGATTGGATAATAGGCAGGCCGGTGATAGCCAGTCTGAAAAACACATAGCCCCGGGACGTTGGCCTTTGATCACGAATGAACCAATAACACCTTCTCCAGCCTGTGACAGCGTGCTAAGGTATGCAATCAATAGATATCAAACCATCTGTAACAATGCAATAGTAACACATGTTTTACTCACATTGGTGTGTTGCACTGTTCCTGTCGATCCAATATAGAAGCACAGCATTGTGTTTTAATCTCAATATGTCTGCAAATCCAGTCTCGACCTGTATCTTGTTTACAATCGATTCGGCGGTGAAATGAAGCGAACAAACGCGCAATGTCTTACACACATGAGCTGGATCCGTCATGTTTATTGCTCGGTAGCGCGACCCGTTTAGCTCCACGAGACGGTGGGCGGGGCTTGAGGCGGTGCTTCTGCATTCTATGACGTCAGTGGTCGACATATTCTGAGATCTCTCGTTTTCTGGGCCTGGTGTCTATAAAAGCTTTTCTTTGACTAACAAGGACATTTTCAGCTCTGAAACTTACAGGATATTCTTATATCACGATTAACTTTTATATACCAAAGGCTCAAAGGAAAGTTGATTTCTCAATTCATCACCCCTTTAACGCTGGTTCTGGTGACGAGTGGAGCATGAGCTTGGTTTGAGAATGGGTGTATGTTAAATTATCTATGTTGCCATACTCATTCTGCAATTGTTATGCTATGCTAATGCTATCACAGCATTGTGTTACCAATTAGCAAGTTAGCATTTACTGAATTAGCTGGTTAAAGCCAGCCAAGTTTCCACAACTAAACATATTTAAATTGAGATTACATGATAATTTTAAGTTGAATGTATGAATGACTTAATTTCTTAACTTAAACATTTTGATGTAACTGATTACCTATATATATATATATTTATTTTTTTGCCAACTTATTCGGGTTTACAGTGAGTGCGTAAGTATCTAATTTCACACTTTACTCTTTATTTCTACATTTTACTCTTAAGCGTACCTGCATTTTTTCTTGCATATACCGCTACTTCTCGCTTTTATAAGGGACGGATCAATTGCAATATGACTGTGACTGAAGCCCAATTGTTTAATTAAGTGGCCTGCAAAAAAAGCCTTGGTTATACTTTCGTATTAGCTCCGCATCGCGAGCCTCCATTGACTCGTCCGGCACAGCGCCAAGCGAAATGAGGTCTCACATTGTCCAGTATAAGCAAGGCTTTAAGATTTGCACGAGCCGTTCCTATGCGATGCTGATGATAAAATGTGCAACCCATTTGAATTCTATTGGGAATGTAGTACAACACTATGGAGAAAGTCGAACATGAGCTAAAACAGCCACTAAAATGACTGATGAAAAGAGGGGAAACTCATTTTTTTAAACTCATGATGACCACATTTACTAGAATTTATCACGTTCTATTGTATTTATTGTGGTAAATTTTGACTAGTTGTAGAATTTATAATAGATAATCAGTTAAAGGGTAACTAAACCCCAGCTCAGCGCTTAACTCCACCCACTGGCAATATTGGAAAAATGCTGGAAAGAGTATAATATATAATATAATAAACAATTACAAAAACTATATGTTAGTTTTAAGGCTGAGTACAAGTACAAAAGCTTTAAAATATGGACCTTCTTGAATTATTGACTAAACAATCCCCCATAACCCCCCCCCCCCCCCAACAAAGCCCCGCCCCCTTTGGTGAGTACCGGCACTTTATTTTTTCCACTTCAAGCTCTGCTAATAGAGGGCAAAAAGGGAATAAATAGTATAATAAATAAGGTTGTATATGAACAAGTCACCTTTATTTACATATCAATGTTTCAAAGCAGCTTCACAGTAATAAATGATCAATGATGCAAACCTCATCAAATATGTGACCGATTCAATTTCTGCTGTAAAGCAGCTCTACAGAAGACAATAGTGTATTGTTCAGCTGAAGTCAGTTCAGTGTTGATTCAGTTCAGTTCAATAACTGTGTAAAGTTCATCAATTATGAAACGAG